>NC_067231.1:3568750-3877500 GCF_019924925.1 Ctenopharyngodon idella
TTATATCGCAAGAAATATTGTTATCGCAATACTCAACAACAATATCGCATATTGTATATTTTCCCAGTATCGTGCAGCCCTACTGGTGATGCTCAAATTAACCAAGGAGGCTCACAGAGAGCCTGACAACTTAGCTAATAAAGCCGAGCTCTAGGAGCGGAGGCCTCATTATAACGACTCTCTAAATGAGAGGAGACCTTAACAACATTCCACAATCAGGATATCCCACGAGGAGGCTCACAGAGAGCCTGTGACCCGTGAATGCTAACCTGGTGGAGCTCTAGAGAGTGGAGGCTCAGATAAAACAACTCTTTAAAATGAGAGGAGGCCTGGTGACACTCATATTAGCCAAGGAGGCTCACAGAGAGCCTGATGACTTAGCCAAAATATAACTGAACTCTGGGAGCGGAGGCCTCAGCATAACGACTCTCCTATTGAGAGGAGGCCTAACAATAAAGAGAAAGGCCCAGAAGAGACCCGGTCTGAAGTCGAGTCAAGCCTGTTGTTGCTGGAGAGAACTGGGAGTTGTAAAGAAAGAGAAAACAGTGTTAAGGTTAATACATTGAAGGACAGATTAAATACACTTTTCCCAAATATTTTCATGAGGTTCACATTACAGAAGTGAGAGCACACACATACAGTTAGGTCCATAACTATTTGGACATTTGTCATGATTTCTGTTATTTTGGCTCTGTACTCCAGTACAGATTCAGATTTTGAAATTAAATGAGAAAAAAAAAAAAAAAAAAAATAATAATAAAAAAAAAAATATATATATATATATATATATATATATATAATTATATACAAACCACTATTCTGGCCACCTCATGTATGTAAATAAGAAACCCATCTGAACACAATGTAGTGCAACATCACTGACCTCAGTATTGGATTGACACATTTCTGGCTGATTATAAACATTAAAGTAGAATTCCTGGCAGAGCTGTTGTATTGAATTACATTCGATTGTAAAGGTGTTCCTAATATAGTGGCCACTAAGTGTATGCAACCTCCTAACTGTGTTATTCTCTGGTACTTTAATGAACTGGCAACTAAGTGTTGCTAACATTAACAACAAATCTAGTGTCGCAACTCTGTTTTTCAATGGCTCTGGGTGAAGTTAGTGAGGGAGGGTCATAAAAAAGTAGAACAGCAAATAGCTGTGAGGTTCAGGTAATGACATCTGGCATTTATGCACTTCATTCGTTTAAAAAAATGCAGATTGTGCTGGAGTTTCCTTTGCCTTTTTTTTTTTTTTTTTTACACTTTGCAGTTAATATGGATTGCTACAGACACCCTGCATCAGCTTAAGTTTCAATTCCTCGTTTATTTGCACATTATGTTAATGGCAGTCATTTTCTAATTGTTTTTTTTTTATTTAAAAATCCACAACTAGGCTAAACCATAGCAAATATATCTCTTCTTAAATACTTACACTCATCTTTTTAATGACTATTCAAAGAGTCTGTAAACTGCAATATGAGATTTATTATTTAATTTAATAAATGAATACATATTCATTCTGTGTATTTAATAACTTAATAATTTTATTGTGAGCATTCTCTTAAACTTAATCTTTCTTGAATATGTGCTCATTTCCTCTTTATCAAATTGTTGTTCCTCTTTAGTAAGATGCTTCCACCCCTTTTATATCAGTGAACCACATCTAGGTCTCATCTTCACATAACATTTACTGGCTTGACTGTCTCACCTCATGCGTCCTGCATATCTACATTTGACAGGTTATAATGGATAATTTCTGTATCAGATTATGCATCTTTTATGGTAAGATATTTATTTATTTATTTTCTTCTCTTTATTGCTTATTTGTTATTTTGTACACACCATCACTACGTTAATAGCTGTCTATTTCCATTTTTTTGTAAGCCTTCCTGTGTTGCAAGTGTTAAACCTTTTTTTTCTCCTTTTGTATGTTTGAGAGCAGTGAGTGGCAATAAGATTTTAACATGATCTCACCAGGTGTAGTCTAAATGTGTTAAAATTTAAAGCTGTAAAATGAATTGCAACACTCATGTTGTGCATGAATAGATGAATGAGTGATTTAAAAAGAAAACGTGTGTCATTGTAGGAATTAGTTTAAAGCTCTTACAGTTTTAGTTTTTACTGTAGATTTACAGTTACCCAACATTTAAAGACATTGTTAATCATAAGACATTAGACACATCTAATTTAAGACAACTTCACATGTTCAAAACCATGACCATCTCTTCTTAAGTAATAGCATATGCAATATATGTATCTATGACCACCGCAAACTACTGCAAAACTCATAGATGCACATGAGTTTCACATATTAATGTATTTGTAATGGAAAAACAATTACACTAAAGAGGAAACCAAACAAACTAAGGGTTTTCACAGTGTAGCATGACCTCAAATTCTTTTTTTTTTCTTTTCTTTTTTTATGGTTATATGTTATATATTATTTTTATGGTTTTTATGGTTATAAGACATATTATGTTATTTTATAAAATAATTGCCTCTATTGTTGCTACAGAGTGAAATCACCAGCAGCTGCTGAACTGGTTTTTGGCATCTGTTTCTATAGCATGTATTTTAGTATTGCTCCAATGCTGTATTGACCATTTAGCAAGAAGGAACGGAAATATCAATTTTATACATTTTAATTGATTTAGCAACTGTAAACTGTAAACCTTGACAGTCTTTTTTTATCCCTTCTAAACACTTTAGCGTCTCAGTCGGTGATGGCTTTTAACATCGAGCCTGTTATCTGGAAAATCTTCACTGCGCCTTCACAGAGACAAAATGTTGCCTTTGGCTATAAGATGATTCAGAAAGATGTGTCAAGGTGAGAGCAACATAACCACTGATAATGAAACTAAAAAACCTGCATTGTTTGGAAAGCACATCATTATCAGTACTTACCATGACAAGAAGAAACTGTCTTACCAACATCAGTCAACCACAGATGGTTTTGTTTATATGTGGCCTGTGGGGGTAAATCTGAAATAGATTATTCTACACTGATATGAAAAACCCCAGATTAAAGTTTTTGTGCTCCATTGCACATAATGAACAATTATCTGGGAATACTGGTTATCATACTGGTTAACAAAATGTTTATTGAAAGTTTGTGTGTCTTTTGAATCGTCATTGTTGAATTGTCCATTTGAATTTAGCACCAAACATTGAACTTACAGATTGAAAGAGAGAGACCAGCTTTTGATGGGCTGTAGGCAGAAAAAGAACCAAGAAATAAAATTTCACTCAGACACAGTTATAGACATGGTCTATGTTCAAAATAGCATGATACCATACAAAAAGCAGGGGAGAAATCATGAAGAAGTAAACTTGCAATTTTCCAGAAAAAGGTCAGAATTGCAAGAAAAGAAGTAAGAATTGTAAGATATAAACTCGCAATTGCGAAAAAAAGTCAGAATTGCGTGATAAGAACTTGCAATTCTGACTTTTTTCTCACGATTGCTAGTATATATTTTCCAATTCTGACTTTATCAAATGCAATTTTGTTTAATTCTCACAATTCTGAGAAAATTCTCAGAATTGTGAGATGCAAACTCGCAATTGTGAGGGGAAAAAAAGTCAGAATTGTGAGAAAAGTCGCAATTACCTTTGTAGAACTACATGGGACTCACAAACAACTATCGCAAAATATGAAAACAGTCATGGATCATCCAGGTAATGACAGGACAGTTAAGATTCAAGGGTATGTACATTTTGAATTTGAATGGGGCAATTTTTATAAATTCAGTCATTTTGTCTTGTGGAGTAAATGCAAACATCTGTTATGTGAAATAGCTCATTCAGGACATTACTAAATAAAAATAACGTGATTTTTTATGATCCCTCTTATTTTGTTAAAATTATTAAAATGTTGCATATTCTGCAAGGGGTAGGGGCACAAACTAACGCGGAAGAAACTTAGCGTATTTACTAGTTGCCATATCAACAATATATAGAGAAAAAATTGCGCCAAAATTCAAATATCTTTGGAAGATAACACTGAACATTTATTTAACAATAGCAAAAGTAAATTTCGTATACTTAAGCTAATTTTTCAACTATATTTTTTGTTTTTATTTAAAATTAGACAAATCTGATATTAATTTATTCTCCTATCTCTTGTTTAGCAGTTTGGGTAGTTCTTTAATGCTTCACTAACTATCAGAAGACACTAACCAGGTTTAAATTCCAGTTTCGCAGACAGGGTTCGTTGTAACACACTGCGTTACAATGTGCCCCACTACTAGAACTACTATTCTATTGTAGGAAACTTTTTCCTTGTCGAAGCAGAGACCAGGAGACGTTGCGATATCTTTCAAGCAGAAGTTACTCTTTATTGAGAAACGCGTTGTGCGTCGCTGTAGTCATCCAAGTCTAACCAAGGCAGTGTATACATGATATTTTATAGGCATTCAGTGGGCAGTCCTTAAAGGTGTTGCCCTTACACACAGCCTTAGAAGTGACCACTAAAACAAAAGCATCTAAAGACAAGAGCTTGTCATGCCAAATGGTCAGGAAGTGCATACCTGGGCTGCAAGACTTGATCTCCTTAGAATACAATGTACATAACGTTTTCAGTTTATATACTATTACATTGGAACCTAGATATAATATTTTATAAATTTGTAATCTCACAGTTCCCCCTTTGAGAGTTCTAATAACTCTCACAAAATACAAATTTAAACTTTCTTAAATCCCTTCTATAACCTATGTTTGTTACATAAGTCCTATCTTCCAGTCATGCAACTTGAAATAGTTACAGGCACATACATCTTATTCTGTGTCATGTCCGAAATTTACATAAGTGTTGTTCTTTTACTTGAGTAAACTGTTGACACACATATACAACACAGGGTGATAACATGTGGTATTAACTACATGATGACACAGAAAACCATGTAGCATAAGCGTGAAAGTCTAAAAGTTCATGGCGCAATTAATTTGCAAACTTTACTGTGCTACATCTCCATCTTCCAATGAAACATCAGTCATAGCAGACATTATAGAGGATGGATAAGTGACTGAAGTGTGCTGTAGCATAACATTTAAGGCTGTGAGTGTACCTAACCAGTGTTCCCCAAATGGTGGAAGTGACAGTCAACTTTCTTTTGTTCAGAATGAGTCTTTTAGATTTCTAGTAAATTAGTGGGGAAATTAAGCACTCACAGCCCAAATGGTTAGCATGTCAGCAAGCTGTTGCTCTAAGAGTTTGGAGAAGAGGGGAGGGGCAGTTTCAATGTAGCAAGTAGACTGAGTAGGAGCTGAGTAAAGCTGTTCATTTCTCTTAACGTCTTTTTGTTTTTCCTACACTCTTTCATCCAATGTCCGGATTTACCACAGTAATGACAACTGCCCTCTCTCTTAGGACATATACGTTTCTGTTGATTCTCTGTGTTGACCTTAAAGGATGCTGCTGCAATCTTTACTCTTGCATCAGAGTCTTACATCAGAGTCTCTTTCCCAAGTAGCTAACCTATCCAAGTTGTTTTGCAGGGTTCCATTGGACCATGTGAGGTCTAAGAAAGGCAATGCATTTCTGTATTTTGATAAAAGCCCATCAAACCACATGCGGACCAGTGGTCCATTATCCTCTAACACCTTCTCTGGAGTGTCAGCTATTCCACTGTATGCTGCAGCTGACTGACAAAATCTTTCAGTGTACTCACTTACAGTTTCATCCTTCTTCTGTACACAACTAGTGATCTTTGACCAGTCAACCTTTGGTCCAACAAGGTTCTGTAACTCTTTCAGAACTCCTTCTCTCAATTCACCTTTGCTGGAATGCTGAAAGTCAGAATTATTTACAGCACTTTCAAAATCATTGAATTCTGACTCTGTCAAGATTTGTGACATTAGCTGGGTGACTTCAGCTAGACACATATCATAGAGCTGCATCTTTCTTGACAACTCTCTTCTAAAGCCAAGAGCTGTATTGTCTGCTTGTAACTGCAGTATGGGGATTGCAGATGGAACTGCATCAACCCCTTTTACCCTACTCTGAGCCTTTTGTCTTGCTCCACACACTTCAACTGCATTTACATCTTTATCCATAAATCCAGTATTGCTATTATCCTCTAGTCTACAGAAAGACTGTAAGTCAGGATAGCTTTCATCTGACTGTTGGTCTTTTGAGTCACATTTAGTTGAGGCTTTGTTAAGGCCCACCTTTTTCATGAGACAGGACATTCGAGTGTGCAATTGTTGGTTTTGTTCTTTTAACTTAGCAATACTCTAAATTTGTTCTTGTGCTAAGGATAATGTAAATTCTCTGTGGCAGCAGATAATGCCTTTTATGTTTTTCTTCCTGATACATGCACCCAACACCTTCTTGCATTCTTCAGTAGACCATACTTTTACTGGGTGAATACCATTTTTTTTTGGCAAATCCAATCTGACTGACTCAGTCACTATTGAGTCCATGTGCTCCCCTAACAATGATTTAAACTCACTATCTGTCCATAAAGGGGTAGCTAGTCCACCTTTCTCAGTTGTTGGAATTAGTCTAGTGTTCTTTCTCAACATTTTGTAATGTCTTTCTGGCACAACAGTACACTTTCAACACTTCCCTGACAGAGCAGAGGATAACGTAGTTAATACACATCGTAATGTATTCAACCTTTCCTGGCAAACAAAGTAGAATCAACTTGCTAACACAAGAGTTGTAACAGTTATAACCTTCCCTGACTTAACAGAGGATGAACCACCTTCTCTAGCAAAGTAGAGGATCACTATATTTGGTTAAAACACCACCTTCCCTAATTACACAGAGGATAAATCACCTTCCCTGGTAAAGCAGAGGATAAATCTTCCCTAACTTTACAGAGGATAAACCATCTCTAGCAACGTAGAGGATAACCAATTCTGTTAAACAACCTTCCCTGACTATACAGAGAGAATGAACCACTTCTCTGGCAAAGTAGAGGATGAGCTACTGTTAACACACTGTACCTGTTGTTAACCTTCCCTGGTTGAACAGAGGATGAATCGTCTCTGACTACACAGAGGATAAACCTTCTCTAGCTACGTAGAGGATGATTAGCCTGTTAACCAACCTTCCCTGATTAGACAGGATAAACCAACTTCCCTGGCAAAGCAGAGGACAACACAAATTATTAGCACTTTACGCTAATTCT
Organism: Ctenopharyngodon idella; assembly: GCF_019924925.1. Lineage (NCBI taxonomy): Eukaryota > Metazoa > Chordata > Actinopteri > Cypriniformes > Xenocyprididae > Ctenopharyngodon > Ctenopharyngodon idella. Next base: position 3,575,890 of record NC_067231.1, read on the forward strand.
TCCCTGCCCGAACAGAGGATAACCAATTTTTCCCTGCCGAAACAGAGGATAACCAATATTAGCACGTAATGCTAATCTTCCCTGCCTGAACAGAGGATAACCTTCATCTCTAAAAGAAAATTTTTTAGAGGATAACTTAGTTAACCAAACCCTACAGCTGTCTGTTAACTCTTCTCTGACGGCGCAGAGGATAACAAATTTGTACTGGTCTTAAAGGTTCTTTTGGATAGAGTAGCACTCACCAACCCTTGGTTGTACAGAAAAATTCAGTCTAGAATGAAGTCAGATCTTTGTTGAGCTTGGAGCTTCAATCTGGATTCAGGTGAGGAGCTCTATCCGGGTCACGGCACCATAACTGTAGGAAACTTTTTCCTCGTCGAAGCAGAGACCAGGAGACGTTGGAATATCTTTCAAGCAGAACTTTATTGATATAGAACTTTATACTCTTTATTGAGAAACGCGCTGTGCGTCACTGTAGTCATCCAAGTCTAACTAAGGCAGTGTATACATGATATTTTATAGGCATTCAGTGGGCAGTCCTTAAAGGTGTTGCCCTTACACACAGCCTTAGAAGTGACCACTAAAACAAAAGCATCTAAAGACAATACAGGCAATTACCCCCGACTGTGTAGATAATAGTACCCCAAATGGTATAAACAGTAGCTGGTCACAAGAACTAAGAACTAAACATTCACACATAGTTTGACTTCCAGTAGGAAGATCAAAGCATTCAAATGCATAGGCGCTAACCCAGTCAGTCTGACAGTATCGCCCATACCTTCACATTATCATAGAGACAAAGGCACAGCTGTGACTTGAGCTTGTCATGCCAAAAGGTCAGGAAGTGCATACCTGGGCTGCAAAACTTGATCTCCTTAGAATACAATGTACATAACGTTTTCAGTTTATATACTATTACATTGGAACCTAGATATAATATTTTATAAATTTGTACACTATACAGTTACGATATAACTGGCATAATCAACTTTTATGCATTTCTGTTGAGAAACCATGGAAAAAGGGTGAATAAAGACTGAGAGGAAGAACCTGAACATCCAGAAAATATTATTTCAAGAAATGTTCAGCATTTGTACTGTCTCGTCTATTTATCTTGTGTTCTGTGAGAGCTGTGAGTTGAGGGAGGGGAGTGTTTTGTTCAGCTCTGTGTTTTTCTGAATGTCTGGATATGTTTCTTCGTCTGTTTGGGTGTATTTTTTTGACCTAGGTTGTATAGCTGTATTTTGCAGAGTGTCAAACTACAAAATTATTTAAATTTGAATTTCTAAAAAAATGCTATTATTTTGTATGAAAAAAAAAAATAATTATTGTCTTTTATTGACAAAATATTTTAGTTTGTCATGTATATTTTTTTAATTAAATCAGATAACATTTTTAGCTGTCATATGGTCACGTTACAACATGCCCCATAACATGTTACAATGTGCCCCACCTATGTTGTCACATTTCACTTCCCTTCTTTCAGGGTAAATAAAGAAAAAAGTATACACTGTATTAATGAAACAAAGCCACATATTTGTACCAGACATGTGTGAAATTAATGAGGAACAAAAGAAATTCCCTGAACCCTAAGTTACACAAACTGAGAAAGTCAAAAAGCGTTAGGTTGTGCGCCGCTCTCCCCTATGAAACTTATGAGCAGAACTGTAGCTTAGGATGCTTTTGCAGACTGTCAAGAGTCAGAGAATCACCAAATGCTATTGACATTAATTGCCCGTCAGTTTACATTAATGTTTAAATGACATAAAAATTCAAAGTAATCACTTTGGTAATCTAAAATACTTTTCGGATGTAACTGTAATTTGATTACCACCTATTTAAAATGGAACTGTAATGAAATACAGTTACTCAAATTTTGTATTTTAAATACGTAACTAATTTACATGTATTTCGTTGCACCCCAACCCTGTAATTTCACAATTACTGCTATATTGTCTTTTAAATATGGTTAAAGTGCCAGATGTACTGACAAGCATTTATGTAAATTAAATATACTTAAATGTCATTTCTATTTAAGCTTGTGTCATGTGTTTAAATATATTTGTATATTTATAAAATCAGATATATAATTACACATATATTCACTTCAGATGTTATACCAAACAACACACTACAGTTAAAATTATAATCAAGTACTTTACATGTGCTTTAGCATGTTAGTCAACACATCAAAATCTTTAAAGCATGACAAAAAGATCATTAAATCAATGATTTTAAGCTTCATTTGATATCATTGCAAAGTGCACTTTATTTTAAATAGTGTGCTTAAGTGTGTCCAGAAACAGTCAGTAAAGTGTTTTCTGTCATTTCAAAGAAGCACAACGGCGAACACATCAAGTATAAACAGCGTGCGTGTATACATCGGCGTGTATTCCACATATGTGCAGTAGATCGGCTTTGAACGGCAAACAAACATGGATTGTTGCACATCATTATTATTGCACATCTTTATATTGTTTTAACTATGGATTGTAGAGTTGTGGGTAGAGACGGACTTCTCCACACAGCTTCTCTTCAAATTCGACATCCACGTTGTTTTCCAGTGCATGCTTTTGTAGCCTAGTAACCATGCGTATTTGTCCACGTGCTCATAAAATGGGAGGCACGTGGATGTCCGCAAAAATCCTTCGCTTACACCCTCCGATGATGATTTTTACGCCACTTGGACCCTAGCGGACCCTCGCCTCGTGCACGCAGAAAGTACAACCGAGGCCCACGGAACGTGGCAGTTGCAAGTGTCTAGTTTATTTTCAATTGGAGACATGCGGAAAGCGGCAAAACGTGGATGGTTGCGCTGCCGGTGTGGATCCAAAATCCTGCCGCTTCCAAAAGCACAACTCTTCGTTGCAGTCGGCGCCAAAGATAAAAATATTTGATCTCTTTATGAGTGGCAGCGGCATCCATGATGGCTTTAATCAATCATCGAACAGGTTATTGATTGGTTTTCAACCTGAGGGGATCATTGTAAAGTTCCCTCAAATTATTTGAACCAAACAGAAAAAAATATTGATAAACAATTAATGACAGTAATTAATAATTGAATAATGGATGACACCAAATGACACGAGCACAAACATTTCCATTAAGATTTATTATTATTTTTTTGTTGTTGATGTTTGTAACTATGGCAACATCCTTCCGAGACCGTGATGCGAGCACTGCCTCAACTGCACGAAACACTTCCAATACGAGCAGTGTTGCCAAGTCCGCGGTTTTCCTGAGGAATTGGGCTACTTTTATACTGTTGCCGCAGGTTGTTTTTCATGTCTGCGGGTTGAATCGACCCAAAATAATGTGTTTTTTACAGAACCCCCTGAAATGTGATTGCGCTAGTTTTGGGCTAGTTTTGAGGAGCAATCGGGTGGGTTTTGTTGGGAAAACCTGGCAAACCTGAATATGAGAGAAAGTGGCAGTCGGTGGTGTTTGTCCACTACAGCGGCAAAACTCCACTCAGTGCTGCTGGCAACACTATAACACCTCTGCTTTGGGGTGTGTTTGTAGTGAGTGTGTTTAATCAATGTTTTTTTCACAACCAGTGTTGCCAAGTCTGCGGATTTCCCTTGGAATTGGGCTACTTTAACACTGTTGCCGCAGGTTGTTTTTTATGTCCGTGTGTTGAAGCGACCCTAAATAACATGATATTTAGCCCCTGGAATGTGAATTTTACCAGGGGAACCCTGCCAAAAACGTGGATTTTACCCCCCGGAATATGATTTTTACCGGGGTACTTTTCACTTGATATTTGCATAAAGTAGAGAATTGCCCAAACTTTGGATGCTCTCGGATGCTCTTAACGCTTTCTCTGGTCCGCTGTCAATCCCACAATGCACCACGCAAGCGTGAAGCTCAATTTCCATAGGAATGAATTGAAAATGCTCGCTCTGCTGCCCGCCAGTGGACACGCACCATAAGGCCAGCTTTGTTTCCAAATGCCCAAGTAAAGATATGCTGTCAGTTTTATAAACCTATATAAACCCAACTAGTGTAATCACAATGAAAGCATCCAAACTGCAATATTTAACAAATATATAACAACTGCAAAACCTCCATTGTGTAAACAATATGATTTACCAACTAAATCCAGCATAAACTCCAGCACTGCCTGCATAGTTTTAAATGCTCAAGAAAGGTGCCACAACCTGAACCTCACAGAGACTGGCTGCCGCCCGCGTTTTCCGCTTGCTATTTGCATAAAGTCGAGACCTGTCCAACCTTTTTGAAGCCCGATTTATACTTTCACCTGGCTCCGCAGCGCGAGCCTCCGCAGACTGCGCATGCTCCTCCCCAAATGGACGAGGCGTTTATACTTAATGCACGAAACAAAATTTCATTAAACATTTTAATTTAATTTCATGAACATTTTTATTAAACATGGACCTTTACTTTTATTATAAAGGCTGCAATTGTAGGCTCATTTTGTTAATGTATGCAATTAATTTGGACAAGCACAAACTGGGTGCCTGTGACATGCCGGTACAGACACTTACGCTTGGTCAGAATTGGCTCGAAGGCGTGCATGTTCGGATGCGGAGTCACGCGCAAAGTTACAAAAAATGCTGTGCACAACGTCACGCGAAATGGGTCATTTTTGCCATGTGCGGTAAGCCCAAAGTATACTTTGGCCGTCCACGTTCGTGCACCGTCCGCATGACGTAATTTTCGTCATCCGGAGGGCTTGCGGACGTCCGCACACCCTGTCCGTGTGTAGCCCAAATTTCGAGACCATGAGGACGGTGCACGCGTAAGCATGACAGAAGAGTCCACTAGGTGGCAATACGCACAGTACTGAGCACAGTGTGCAGTCGTCGAAGAAGAGTGTGGAAAGAGCTATTCAAAAACAACACACTTGAAACCAGTGCTGTGTTCAAAATCGCCCCCTATACCCTTATTCACTATTCCCTTATATAGTCCACTTAAAGGAGTGAATGAAAACGAGTGAGGGAATTCGGACACTGAGTGTGCCGGAAGGACTGTCGCTTTTGCATAGTTTGTGCTTGCTGTTTAATAATCATTTGAAACATAGCAAACTGCAGCTCCAGTAGTAATGAAAAAAAATTATCTTGAGTTAAAATTATCTTAAACCTAAATTAAACAATTTAATAATCAAGTAAAAATTAATTTATACTTGTATGATACTACGCTGTAACCACTTTGGGAAGTGGATGGATGATTCAGTTGTGTCACCATCCTTTGGTCAGACGCGGGAATTCATTTGGTGCGCGTAAAAGTATGCTGATGTCCATCTTTCATCTTTAGTTTTTTTTGTAATATGATCAGAAGTTTTTGCATCATACTCAAAACCCAACCAGGAACACCACAGATTTCTCCTTTTTTAACATGTTCTCATATTCCTCCTGTCTTTTTTCAGTCTACTTGTGAGTGATCCTTTAATACAACTCAGTCAAACTCTGAGAGGACAAATATATCGCTGTACTGTCACTGAAGGAAACTGCCTGTCACTGCCCATTACTGGTACTTTTTATATGATGCTTTCAAATATGTAATATAAGATACTAGTTTTATTATCCATGATAGCATTTCTTTAAAAAAAAATCCACTTTTTATTCAACAGTCACCAATGAGGCTGTCAACATGTCCCTTGGACTTTCAATGTCTATTGATCCTGAGTCTTCAAGAGCAGTAGTAAGTTTCATATTTTAAATAATCCGTTTTTGTGAGAATATAAAATCTTAATGCTATAAGAGAAATTATGTTATGATATTCTAAAGTTTTACTGCAAAAACATGCTAGATTTTGTGTATTTATATATTTGTATAATTTGAATCATTGTTGAGCCTTACAATTTGCAGTCAATCTAAAAAATTTCTAAAATAATTAAGAATTTTTGCTTCTCCAAATTTTACACTAATGTTCATATTAGAGTTTGTCATGTTGAAAATAAAATCTTAATTTCTCTCAGGTTTGTGGTCCAACCATACCCAAGAACTGTGATGAAATAACCACTTACAATGGCATGTGCTTTAAAATCAGTCCAGATAATGTTGTGAGCAGATCTGTGCCAGAGACTCTGAGAGGTACATTTATGGCATTCTACCAAATCAAAGCAAGTCTTCTTCATACTGTATATACTGTATGACATGATTATTCAGATTAAATGAAAATATGATGCAATTTTTCATTTCTCCAACCTCAGAATGCCCAATATCACAAATTGATATTGCTTTTTTACTGGATGGATCTGGAAGTGTAAAACCTCTGGAGTTTATTAAGATGAAGGATTTTGTTATAGAAATGATCAAAAGTTTTATAGACCGCGATACACAGGTAATCAGTGCATTTATGATTATTATTATTTAGCTTATGCATGATTTTTTTTTTTTTTTTACCCCCAGTTTTCAGAGCATGAGGCACTAAATCTGTCTGTCTTTTTTACAGTTTGCCATTGCACAGTTTTCTACACAATGTGTCATTCATTACAAGTTTCAACAAGTCAAAAAAGCCACCTGGTGGCAAGATGCAGTGAATCGGATATCTCAACAGAGAGGATGGACCTACACCGCAAGAGCTATAAGAAAACTTATGTGAGACATGTCTGCTATTTCATTGGAATTCTTTTAACTACGAGTAATATTACTTCTTACAGAAAGACTTGGAGTAAGGATAAGTTTAACAGGAATTCTAGTGAGGGCTGAGGAGCACATCCTATTTTAAAAAAACAAAACAAATTATTCCTCATATAAAGAAAAACTAAGATGATGGATAAACAAAAAACAGTGATACAGTAGATGTCTGAGCAACCATGCAAAAAGTACATGAAAACAAATGTATTAATGAATGGATACACATACTGCTACGATTATTTTTTCTTTCATTTGTGTGTGTGTGTGTGTGTAAATGTTTTACAGTGCTTCATAATTTGATCAAGGTTTCAAAGACAAGCCATTTTAACTTGTTAAGAAATGTCTTCTATACATATCCCATAATTATAATAATATTGATTGAATATTTTGTACCAATTTCTATTAACAGGAATGAGTTATTTGTAAGTAATGGAGGTGCAAGACCATCAGCCAGTAAAATTTTGGTTGTCATCACGGATGGTGAATCAACTGATCCAGATGATTTGACTGCAGCTGTTCAACAAGCACAAGCTAAAAATATAATACGATATGCTATTGGGGTAAGATGGGATTTCTACTCATATTTTGTCTCTGCTAGATTAAAAGACTTAGTTATATTAGTTGTGCAAAAGCTGGTTTTATTTATACTGATTCAGATCTAGATGCCTAAGGAAAATCAACACACATCCTTTCCTGATGTGAATTGTCTTGGAAAAGATTTGACATTTTCAGTGAACAAACACAAGATCTAATATGGCCACTGTGATAATATTGTGCATTAAAATGACTGTTTCCCCTAATAGGACATCACTTACTCAACCTCATGTCATTCCAAACCTGATTTTTTTTTCTTCTGAAGGGTTTTTAAAAATGAAAATCAATGGTGTCCATTGTTGTCTTGACAGCAGAAACATTCTTCAAAACATCTTCCTTTGCATTCATTAGAAGAAAGAAAGCCAAACAAGTTTGAACTGAAATGAGGGGGAGTAAATGACGGCTGAATTTAGATTTTTTTGTGAAATATCCACTTTATTATAGTTAATAAAATCATTACATTTATGAAGTGTTACAGTTATCTCCATTAAATTTTTCTTAGGTTGGCAATGCTTTTAATAGAGACAAAGCAAGAGAGGAGCTGGCAACTATTGCATCTTTACCCACCAATAATCATGTGTTCCAAGTAACCGATTTTGATGCGCTGGAAAGCATTCGTGAAAAACTCAAAGAGAACATTATTGCCATTGAAGGTATGTTTGCAGAATGACTGACAGAATGTTTACATTTTAGAGTTATCAACTGTCATGTTAGTACAGTTACTTTGTTCATTTGGTTGATTTATACTAATAATACTACTAATAATAAATAACTATGTTGTTGCTTCTTTTATTTGTTATAGGAACCCAGACCTCTGGAGATTCATCTCGAATGGAGTTTGCACAGGACGGGTTTAGTGCAGCATTTACATCAAATGTAATTCTATGTATTTAACTTATTTCACACCAAAGTATTTTGTTTTTGTTTTGTTGACATTATTTGCAACCATAAATATACATGATGTTTGCTGTTTTGACTCATGTTTCACTAGGCTTTTTTCACACCTCAATGAAAAACACTGTAGATTTTGTATGCTTGTAAACTTATCTAGAAATTGAACATTATAATATTATCTGCATTCAGACAGATTTGATAATGACTGCAGTGGGAGCTTTCCAGTGGAAGGGTGGATATCAATTGTACAAACCAAATGATAATTCAGCTGTCTTTCAAGCTGGAAGTGAGCATGACAGTTATTTAGGTGAGATCTCTTCTTTGACTGTGTAAATCAATATTAATCAGTCAAAATACATCTGAATATTTTCAAGTCTATTTTCTTCACAGGTTATTCCTTGGCAATAGCAACAATGTCAGGAGCAAAGTATGCAGTAATGGGAGCGCCAAGACACAAGCATAAGGGACAAGTAACTGTTTCAAGAATTGAACAAAGTGATTTAAAACAACTGGATCCTCCTAAGGTTGTAACACACATATTAATGTAAAATATTAGCACAACACAAATTAATGCAATCGAGTGAAAGTATGTGAACTCGGAATAACTGTACAGTGAATACATTGCTTCCCTTCCTCTCTTCTCAGCCTCAGATTGGCTCATATTTTGGAGCTGAGGTGTGTGTGGTGGATTTGAACCGTGACTCCAATACAGACCTACTTTTGGTATCGGCACCAACATACATGGAGTCTGACCGGGAGGGCATAGTGTTTGTTTACATCTTCACACGTCGGGTCAGTGATTATTGGGCGTTCAATTAAGATTTAATTTTTTTAAAAAAAGAGTTCCTAGAATAAAAGTGAATAAATGTACCATTGTGTCTGTGTAACCCTGTTTCTCCTCTCTCTGATCTATTTTAATAGTCAGACTTCATTTTTTCGGATACACTGGTGGGCATGGCAGGTCAGAGGGGTCGGTTTGGCTCTTCTCTGGCCAGTCCAGCAGATCTGAATGGTGATGGTTTCATGGATGTGCTGATTGGAGCTCCTTTAGAGGAGGATGGACAGGGCAGCATCTACATCTTCAATGGGAGAAATGGAGTTATCATTCCAAAATACTCACAGGTGAAAAAGATGTGGGTTGGTGTCAGTTTAAAGGGATAATTAATTCTGTCATCATTATTCACCCTGGTTTCTTACATTACTTTACTTTTCTTGACTCATTTCATAGACTCATTGTAACATTTTTGTTATGTATCATTCCTTGAATAAAACAGAGAATTGCTGGATCGTCTGTGCGACCAGGTTTGCGGTTCTTTGGGATTTCATTGAGTCAGTCTTCTCTAGACCAGAGTCAAGACAAGCTTCCTGACATTGCTGTTGGGTCCAAGGGAGCAGTTCTGCTTCTCAGGTCTGTTTTCTTCTATAAAGAACTAAAAATATATACAAATACATAGTTTGAGCCATAATCATTCATATGTGTTATATGTGGATCATTCAGGTCCAGACCCATCATGCTCTTGGAAACCAAAGTAACTTACAACCCAACCAAAATACCAACCGGTGACTGTGCGAAGCCATTGCAAAACACCCTGACTGTGTGCTTCACCATGAGCAGATACAAACATGGCATAACAGGTTTATTCATAATATAATTGCATAGTTTTTATGTTTTTACATCACGTATGGTCATATATTCTGCTCAAGGTTTGTAGTATTCTGGTGTGTTCTTGGTATCCGGTATTAGTGCATTGCTAATATTTTTGGGCTTTTATGATCAAACACATTTTCTAGGTTTGGCTGCAAATATTAATTACACCATAACGCTGGATGCCAAGCGACAGAAATATCGAGCATACTTCCCACCCAAAAACCGGCTCCTCAGTGATGTGATGAAAATTGGGGTGCAGGAAGTATGCAAAAGTCATGCTTTCTTCATAGAGGTAAGCATCAAATGTCATTTTTGTTTTGCATTTATAAATAGATTTTCAGTGAATCTGATGATTCTAGGCTATAATTTGGGACTAAAAGGATAATTCCTGCTTCTTATACTTAAAACTCAGGCATTCAAACTTCATTAATTATCCTTTATTTTATACATTTTTGTTATAATGTAACTTTTATGTGCTTACATTAAAAAGTGTGTAGTTACAAATGATCTTCTGCTGAAATTCCACATAAAAACATTTAAACACGACACACACTATTAATTATAACTTGATTATATACACAGCAGCAAGAAAATTAATAGGATGTCAAACAGTATAACCTGACAGGATGAAAATAAAAAACCAATAATCCATATATTGTCTTCTTAACTGTGATAAAACTACAAATGTTTAATATTATATTCAGTGATTCAATATTCAATTATATTCAGTTTAATATTATATTCAACATTTTAAGAAATATGATGGGGACATAACAAGAAACAAATGCAAAGCAAGAGTGACCCAAGTATAACCATAGAGTGTTTTGTTAATAACATCTCTTATTATTTCTCGTTTCCATAAGGCTTGTTCAGAAGATGCTCTGAACCCGTTGTCCAATCAGTTAAATTTCACATTTGAGGGTCTTCCATCAGCAAGTATGCAAAATTTGAGACCAATACTGCTGCCAGAGATAAAGACCTCCACAGACCACAATGTAAGAGTTCATCGGTGTTAAGAGCAGAAGTTAGCAGAACTTCATCACATATGAACATTTCATGAATTTTTCTGTGCCCTCACTTTGTTTTATAGCTAGATTTTGAGATAAACTGTGGAACTGATAATTTATGTGTTGACGACCTCAGAATGGATTTCAATTTCTCTGGGTGAGCAAATCATTTGCTCTGTTTCTGAACTGAAGTATGAAAAGAAATAAATAATTCCAAAGCATATTGATGCTTATGAAAGTATTTACGAATCTCTCTTTGGTTTCTGTGATCCAGGGCTACAAACATAGAGGTTGGGATAATGCAGGAGCTCAATGTGACAGTGTTTGTAGAAAACAGAGGAGAAAACTCATACAACACTCTCTTCAACCTCAAATACCCCTTTGGACTTTCCTACAGGAGATTCACGTCTAAACAGGTAAACATAGGCACATATGCTGAAACTGATACTAGTTAATAATGATAACAATGACATTTCTAAAGCAAAATAGCTATAAAACACTGAAGATGCAATGAAGTTTTGAATAAGCCACATTAAAATTATGGAGTGTTAGACTTTATTTTCAAACCATGCAATGCAATGCAATGGAATGTTAGTTAGCATGTTTTATGTGTGTGTTGAAATATATGATAAACATTCTGTATGAGCAGGGCAGAGTGGAGTGTGTGTCTCTGGATGCTGAGCGAGGAGTTACACTGGGAGAAACCTCTTGCCAAATCAGTAAACCCATCCTCAAGGAAAAGACTCAGGTCAATAATCACACCGCTGACATGAACATTTGCTTATGTGGAGGAATGCATGTTAATGGTTAAACTGATAATCATTATTTTGCTAAAAAATTATTAATCGCAGTTGTTCTCATTTGAGACATTTCTTTTTAGATTTCATGAGAATTACTGCACTTTCACATAAGCACAAATCAAGAGAACATCAAGTCATAGACAGGGTTTATTTTATAGTCAAGATTCATGTTTAGATTTATTACAATTAGTCCCAGAAATACTTCATTTATTAATTCGAGCAGAATATCACAATGGAGATCACTGAACTCCAACCTTTGACCTTTTCAGGAAAAAAAACCAGCGGGCCAAAATTGCGAGGAGTATGTTTAATTGATCTAGAGAAGCAGGAATCATGATCACGATTAAAATACTATTCATTGTCCAGCTCTACTCATATGCATATACACACGCTCATTTACTGACTTGATTACTTTTAAACTCAAAGCAGTTAAAGAATTAGTTAACATCATCCTAGGTGTATATGACTTTCTTCTTTATGATGACACAATTGGAGAAATATTAATAAATATCCTGATGCAGCCGAGCTTTATAGTAGTAGAAAGTGTTACCAAACGAGTATGAGCTGAAGAAAGTGTCTCAATCCACATCCATCCATCATAAACATATTCCACATGGCCCCCAGGGGGTTAATAAAGGCCTTCTGAAGCGAAGCGATGCATTTGTGTAAGAAAAATATCCATATTTAACAAGTTATAAAGTGAAATATCTAGCTTTCCCCAGATGGCCTTGCGTCGCATCAGTTACAAAAGTACAAAAGTAAGCTGAATAGGGAAGGCGTAGGATGTAGCGTAAGCTTTGTGAACTGCGAGAGGCGTTACACTTTCTTCGCAAGTAGAATACGGAAGGCGGTCTGGCGGAAGCTAGATATTTCACTTCATAACTTGTTAAATATGGATATTTTTCTTACACAAATGCATCGCTTCGCTTCAGAAGGCCTTTATTAACCCCCCTGGGGGCCATGTGGAGTTTGTTTATGATGGATGGATGTGGATTGAGACACTTTCTTCAGCTCTTACTCATTTGGTAACACTTACTACCATTATAAAGCTTGGATGCGTCAGGATATTTATTAATATTTCTCAGATTGTGTTCATCATAAAGAAGAAAGTCATATACACCTAGGATGGCTTGATGGTGAGTAAAGCTTGGGGTAATTTTCATTTGAAAGTGAACTAATCCTTTAACAAACACTTTTATCCAGAGCAACTTTCATGGGTGTGTGACTGTTCAACATGTTCTGTTGTCATATGAATTACAACAACTTTAATTATTCCAAAATCTGGCTTTTTTGTTCAAATTCTAGGTTGTGTTTGAGATTACATACAGTATTAATAAAGAAAGTACACTGGGCCAAAATGTGACGTTTACTGCTGAGGTCAGAAGGTATGACATCATCTTTGTGCGCTAGAAGTTGTTTGAGTGAACTCAAAGTGTGAAACAGCCTTTGACCATGAGCTCTAGGAGGACTCTCACATGATCATTTTATCAGAAATGGATAAATCATACTAATAATCAAAACCTCCATCTCTCACAGTGGAAATGACAAACACTCAATCGACAGTGAATTTAAAAAACAGAAAACCATCGATGTCAAATATGCCATCTATATTGCCTTGATAAGGTTAGTGCTCTGCTCCATGTTTCTGTATAAAAATAATACCACATTTGTCTTTATTCTGTACTGCAATATTGTCTTTTTCTTTCTTCATTTTAAATAAAAGGCATGAAAATACCACCATCCACATTAATTTTACTTCAGGGAAAAGGGATCTTATGAAACCCGTCCAGCAGATAATAAAGGTATTAGTAATTTTTTTTTTTTTATTGTATCTTATCTTTATTTTGATAAAAGAAGAAAATACTGTACATAACTCTTCCTTACTTTCTTTTTCCTCTTTCAGGTTCAGAATGACCTCAGAGAATTAACTTTCAAAGTGTTCATCAGAGTACCAGTGAAACTTGGTGATACTGACATCTGGACTAATTCAAATTTGCAAGTGTGTGAATTTATTTCTCATCTCATAAGCCATACAGGTATACTGATTATTTTAAATAAATAATTTTGGTATGATGTAGGGAAGAAAAATGGCATCCCATCCTTCACCCATAGTTGTTCTGAAACACTTATGTTTGAAACCAGTGGTTCTGCACTAGGAGGCCTCAGCAAAAAGTAGGCCTCAGGATGATGTAAAAGTATTTAAATTAATAAATTATTATAATATTAACATAATCTTACTTTATTTAAATCAAGATGTAATCTGAAAATCATATTTCTTTGTATTTTCCCTCAATAATCATTGTTTTTACTGAAGAACAAATACAGATTATAACTTCTGGAATCACAAAATGAATTGTGGTTAAATTCTATACTTTAAATTAATAATGTTAATTAATTCAGTATATCATTAAAAAAAGATTGTGAACAAACATCTTTATCATAATCACAGCAGGGGAATGAGAACTATCTTAGCAAATGTAAAGGGGTTGGACAACAGGGGCCTACGAGTTAAAGAGTTTGAGAACGTCTCGGTTACAAAGGTAACCCTCGTTCCCTGAAGGAGGGAACGGAGACGTACGTCGGACAGACCGACGAATAGGAATCTCGCTAGAGAGGCCAATCTACTTCGAGTGTAACTACAACGAGCCAATGCACATTGGCATGCAATCATATGCATCAGCTGCTCGCCTCGCAGCGCGTGTATATAACGAGCAGCAGGTGCGTTGCATCTTCAGGTTTTCGCTGAGGAGCCGAACCGGATAGGCGGCAGCATCAGCGGGGTACAGCGACTGTGGCGACGGGACGTACGTCTCCGTTCCCTCCTTCAGGGAACGAGGGTTACCTTTGTAACCGAGACGTTCCCATTCAGTCGGTCACGTTCGACGTACGTCGGACAGACCGACGAATAGGAATCCCTACCAAAGCGCCACAGGGGCTGCCCCCTTCCAGCGCTCTGTTGTAAGCCACCTGAACCCCCTTGCCTACGGACGGTGGGACAGGGCTAACACAGAGAGTGTCGATCACTGCTGTTCCCCAAAACCCATTCAGTGAGACTATTGGATAACGCTGGGAAAGCGTACCCTTCCGTTGGGAAAGGAACGCTGCGGAAGCCACATCCTTCCCGAAGGAGTTAAGTGGAGAAGTACATATGGACTAACCCGTAGGCTGTACTACATATGGAAGAACTGGGGTGACTCCAACTCGATGAGAGGTGGGTTCTCCCAGAGGGAAAGACACGGGCTTCGTTTAGGAGCAACCGTGGAACTAGACATATGGGATCCCAGTAGGGTCACACATATGGTACCCAGCCTAAACCCGGTTCTCAAGGATACAACGGAGTATAGGCCTAGCGCCAGACGCTCCGCCACGTCGGCTGCCGAAGGGAGATCGGAGGACTCAACAGGGTCTGCCTTGTAGGGACTCTCTGGAGAAAAAAGCGCATGTAAGCGCAGCAAGCCGACACTAAGCCGGGGCCTCTCCGTGCCTCTGACCTGAGGTGAGAACACGGGAGGAGACCGGCTCGACACGAAGGCTATAGAATCTAGCGAACGTGTTAGGTGTCGCCCAGCCCGCAGCTCTACAGATGTCTGTTAGCGAGGCGCCACGAGCCAGCGCCCAGGAAGATGCGACGCCTCTCGTGGAGTGCGCATGCAATCTGAGCGGGCAGGGCACGCCCTGAGCTTGGTAAGCCAGGGCGATGGCATCCACTATCCAGTGGGCCATCCTCTGCTTGGAGACAGCCTTTCCCTTCTGCTGGCCTCCGTAACAGACAAAGAGCTGGTCTGAGGTCCTGAAGCTTTGAGTTCTGTCTATGTACAGTCGCAAAGCGCGAACTGGACAGAGCAAAGCCAGGGCTGGGTCTGCCTCCTCCGAGGGCAGCGCTTGCAGGCTCACTACCTGGTCCCTGAAGGGAGTGGTAGGAACCTTGGGCACATAGCCAGGCCGGGGTCTCAGTACCACATGGCCGTCACCCGGCCCGAACTCCAGGCACGATTCGTCGACCGAAAAAGACTGCAGGTCCCCTACCCTCTTGATGGAGGCCAATGCAACCAGCAGCAAAGTCTTCATAGACAGAATCTTTAAGTCTGCCGATTGCAAGGGCTCAAAGGGAGCAATCTGAAGTGCTCTCAGCACCAGAGCAAGGTCCCAAGAGGGTATGGAGGGAGGACGAGGAGGATTTAACCGCCTCGCCCCCCTGAGGAACCTGACGACCAGGTCGTGCTGACCAACAGATTTGCCATCTATGTGGTCATGATAAGCGGAGATAGCAGCAGTATGGACTTTGAGGGTGGAGGGGGACAGCCTACGCTCCAACCCCTGCTGCAAGAAGGAAAGCACGACACCGATCGAGCATCTTCGGGGGTCCTCTCGACGAGAAGAACACCACTCGACGAACAGGTTCCACTTCAAGGCGTAAGCCCGTCTCGTAGACGGAGCACGTGCCGAAGCGATGGTGTTAAGTACCTCGGGGGGTAAGTCACCTAGAACCTCCGCGTCCCGTCCAGGGACCAGACATGGAGTTTCCAGAGGTCTGGACGCGGGTGCCAGAGAGTGCCCCGTCTCTGAGAAAGAAGGTCCTTCCTCAGAGGAATGGGCCAGGGAGGGGCTGTCGCGAGGAGAGAGAGTTCTGGGAACCAGGTCCGGTTGGGCCAATAGGGCGCAACTAGCAGAACCTGCTCCTCGTCCTCCCTGACTTTGCACAGGGTCTGTGCAAGTAGGCTCACTGGGGGAAACGCATATTTGCGAAGGCCCCGGGGCCAGCTGTGCGCCAGTGCGTCTGTTCCGAGTGTTCCCCCGGACAGGGAGTAAAACAACCGGCAATGGGAGGTTTCTGGTGAGGCAAACAGGTCTACCTGAGCCTCTCCGAACTCTCTCCAAATCAGCTGGACCACCTGGGGGTGGAGTCGCCACTCTCCTGGCAGCGCAGCTCGTGAAAGCTCGTCGGCCACACGGTTGAGCACACCGGGAATATGAATGGCACGAAGCGACCTCAGATGCTTCTGACTCCAGAGGAGGAGATGGCGGGCGAGTTGCGACATGCGACGGGAGCGTAGACCACCTTGACGGTTGATGTACGCAACGGTCGCAGTGTTGTCCGTCCGGACCAGTACATGCTTGCCCCGTAGCGGCCCTTTGAGGCGGCTCAGAGCAAGGCGTACCGCTAGCAACTCGAGGCAGTTGATGTGCCAATGCAGATGGGGGCCCGTCCACACCCCTGACACTGCATGCCCGTTGTACGTGGCACCCCAGCCCGTGGCAGAGGCATCCGTGAATACCACAGCATGCCGGGACACCTGCTCTAGGGGTACTCCAGCCCGAAGAAACAAGGGGTCCGACCACGGGCTGAAGGTTTGGCGGCACTCCTGAGTGATTGCCACCCGGAACGTGCCGCGTTGCCACGCCCATCTCGGGACCCGGCCGTGGAGCCAGTGTTGAAGCGGTCTCATATGAAGCAGACCGAGCGGGGTTACTGCCGCTGCGGCCGCCATATGCCCCAGGAGCCTCTGAAAAAATTTCAGTGGAACCGCTGTCCTGCCGTTGAACGTATTCAGGCAGTTCAACACCGACTGAGCACGTTCCTCTGTGAGGCGTGCTATCTGTTCGACCGAATCCAACTCCATACCGAGAAAAGAGATCCTCTGCACCGGGGCGAGTTTGCTCTTTTCCCAGTTGACCTGAAGACCCAACTGGCTGAGGTGTCTGAGCACCAAATCCCTGTGTTCGCACAACTGATCCCGAGACTGTGCCAGAATGAGCCAGTCGTCGAGATAGTTGAGAATACGAACACCCTGTTCTCTCATGGGAACAAGGGCTCCCTCCACGAGCTTCGTGAAGACGCGGGGAGACAGGGCCAGCCCGAAGGGTAGGACTCTGTACTGATATGCTCGACCTTCGAACGCGAAGCGCAGGAATGGCCTGTGACGCGGAAGAATCGAAACATGAAAGTACGCGTCCTTCAGGTCGATCGCTGCAAACCAATCCTGGGGACGGATGCACTCGAAAATGCGTTTCTGTGTGAGCATTTTGAACGGTAGCTTGTGAAGGCTCCGATTCAAAACTCGCAGATCCAGGATCGGTCGTAACCCACCGCTTTTCTTGGGTACAATGAAGTAGGGACTGTAGAACCCTGACCTCATATCGGCTGGAGGGACCGGCTCTATTGCGTCCTTCGCCAGTAGGACCGCGACCTCCGCACGCAAGACATGGGCATCTACATCTTTCACTGTAGTGAAGAGGACACCCCTGAACTTGGGGGGACGCCGGGCGAACTGAATCGCATAGCCGAGCCTGACGGTCCGAATGAGCCAGCGAGACGGCCTGGGGAGCGCTAGCCAGGCACTCAGAGACCGAACAAGCGGGACCAAAGGGACCGCAGGCGTACCCGCAGTGGGGCAGCGAGGTGGAAGCCAGGGACGCGGCCCGGGGGGCTCTCTTTGCGAGGCGGCCCGGAGCGGCGTCACAGTGTGATGTGCAACACTTACCTGGTTCCACGGGAGGACAGAGGGAGCGGTCAAGGCTTTGGTTACCCGCCGCTCGCTGCTGTCCGCTGGCGACAGAAGAGGGGGATGAGAGTGGTGAGGTTCTTGCCCTCCCACTGCTCTCCGAGCCCTCTTCGGACCCGGAGATGAAGGAAACTGCTCTTTTACTGAGAATTTGGGTACCGCTGGCTGTTGGGCCAGCGGCGGAACACAAACAAAAGGAAACAAAGGATTCTCCACCCGGCCCTCCTCCGGGGGAAGGAGTGGTGCGGTCACCATCTCCTGAAGAGCAGTCCCCTCCATCTCCGGGTCGCCCGTCCTAGGGCCTCTTGGACTTGGCCTTGCCGCCCTTCTTCTTGGGGGCGGGCAGGACGGGCTGGGCACCCTGACCACGACCGGCTCCACGGCGCCGCTTGGATGACGGCTGCTGCTGGGGCGCGGGAGCGGGGGCGGCCGCGGGAGGGCGCCCTCGGCGACGAGCAGTCTGAGGGGCCGCGGGCGGTGGAGGTGCAGCAGCTGACCGCCTCGGCAGGATGTGACTGATCGCCTCAGACTGCTTCTGTACAGCCGAGAACTGCTGGGCAAAGTTCTCGACCGCGTCGCCGAAGAGGCCGGTCTGGGACACGGGGGAATTAAGAAACCTGACTTTGTCGGTATCCCTCATGTCCGCAAGACACAGCCAGAGATGGCGCTCCTGGACCACTAGCGTGGACATCGCACGACCCACAGACCGCGCCGTGACCTTCGTCGCACGAAGCGCGAGGTCCGTCGCGGCCCGAAGCTCCTGAAGAACTTGTGGGTCATGACCACCCTCGTGCAGGTCCTTCAGTGCCTTGGCCTGATGGACCTGCAGCAACGCCATAGCGTGCAAGGCAGAGGCGGCTTCCCCACAGGCCTGATAAGCCTTGCCGGTAAGGTCCGACGAGTACTTACAGGCCCGGGAAGGGAGAGACGGCTCCCCCCGCCAGGTGGAGTTAGGGCACAGTTGCATAGCAACGGCCCGTTCCACAGGGGGTATGCGCGTATAACCCTTAGCCGCCCCGCCATCAAGGGTGGTGAGGGAGGAGGACCCACCGACACGGTTTCGGGCAGTAAAAGGTGCCGTCCATGTGCCAGTGAGTTCTTCATGCACCTCCGGGAAGAAAGGAACTGGGGTGGGGGGCTGAGAACCAGCCCTGGCCACCCCGAGAAACCAATCGTCCAGCCTCGAGGGTTCGGGACACGGTGGAGGATTCCACACGAGCCCAACCCTGTTGGCGGCCCGGGCAAGCATAGCCATCATTTCCGGGTCCGAATCGGGCACAGTTGTCACTCCTGAAGGAGGCAGCTGCGCCGAATCATCATCCCCCGAAGTATCAGGCTCACCCTCCGATGCAGCGATCGACATCCTATCATCTTGGGGAGCTCCGAAGGATACGGATGGTACGCACCTCTGGGGTGGTCCACCGCGCTCCCCCGGCAGCTCTACTGGCTGCGGAGTGCAGGAGGGATGAGGGTTCCTAGGGGGTTGGTTCCCCGAAGGAAGCGCGCTCACCGTGATCCTCAGATCACCAGCACCGCTGCCCGCAGCAACCCTCTGAGGAGGATTGGAACGAGGCAACGGCACCGGGACTCCGCCCCTTTGCAGGAACTGGAGTCTAGATCGCAACTCCGAGATGGTCATCTTCCCACAATGGGTGCATGACTCATCCACAAACGCCGCTTCAGCGTGACTTAAGCCCAGGCACGCGATACAGCGTTGGTGACCATCCCGCGGTGATAGATAACGACCGCATCCAGAAACACACAAGTAGAACGACATCTTTAAAAAGACGCGAATCTACTTGTGTAAGCTCTTTTAGGGACTCGCTCTTTACGTGCCGAAGCACGCAGGGGAAAAAGCCGCAGCAACACAGACAGGGAAGTAGTGCAGCCTGTCGTGTGCACTCCCTCCTCACAACCGTCTCACCAGCTGTCAGAACAGCTTTTTAGCGCTCCAAGCGCACCGCTCTACCAGCCGTGAGAACGGCTCTGAATTTGCTCCTCGGCAACACAAAGGAAGGAGACCGGCCCGCTGCAGTGCTGTCCGCCTGCACAACAGAGAAGTCCCGCAACGGCTCGTCTTTCTAGTTTGATGCACTCCGTAGTAACCCTGAGGTTCGGCTCCGAAGCGAAAAGCTGAAGATGCAACGCACCTGCTGCTCGTTATATACACGCGCTGCGAGGCGAGCAGCTGATGCATATGATTGCATGCCAATGTGCATTGGCTCGTTGTAGTTACACTCGAAGTAGATTGGCCTCTCTAGCGAGATTCCTATTCGTCGGTCTGTCCGACGTACGTCGAACGTGACCGACTGAATGGGAACTACTGAGAACTACTTTCTTTCTTTCCTTCTTTTTAAAGATTTCTGGCTGTAAAAACAAGAACATGGAGAAGCCTGTTATTACCAGTTTTACATTGTTGGACGTTATTAAAAATCATCCTGTGGTGGTGAGGACACTTTTTAAATTTAGTTTTGTTTTACCTCATTATTTTTCCACAATTTATTTGTAGTATATGTTAAACATACATCAATGAAACTCTGTCTCTCTCTCTCTCTCTCTCTCTCTCTCTATGTGTGTGGGTGTGTGTGTGTGTGTGTGTCAGAACTGCTCTGTGGCGGTGTGTGCCGTGTTCAGCTGTGACATCACTCTCATAAAGAATGAATGGAAACTCTATAATATATCTGGCAATGTGAGCTCTGGATGGATAGAGCAGGTATCTGACTTTTAAAGCAAATTCAAATCACAGAACATATATATAATATATATATATATATATATTAGGGCTGTCATCGTTAACGTGTTAACGCATGTGATTAATTCAAATCCTTAATGCGTTAAAATAAGTTAACACATTTAACGCAAAAAAAAAAAAAAAAAAAAAAAATGAAGCATGTGAAATTGTGCCATAATGTAATTTACGTCACGCAGTTAGATGATCTTAAAGAACATGCTGATTATATCAGAGATGGCAGAGAGAATTATTCATTCCAGTGTCTGTTTCGCTTTAGAACACGAACTCTCTGTCATATTCTGTCATCTGAAGATCGCGAGCCCTCTCGCATCGCACTGTTCCTGTCTGAACGGAATGTCGAAACATCCCACCGCTTTATGGCCAGATGATATGCAAACTATGTTTCTCGGCTGGATAAAGCAAACCAGTTTCTTGCTAAGAAAGTTTTGATGGATAAGGATTGCAATCAAAGTAAAGACGATTGCGGCGACATACAGGAGTTGTACATTAAGCACGCGCGAGTCCGTTATATTGATGCGCAAACAAATCATGTATGAGCGCTATCGACGCACTGATCGCACATTGTATTTATGCACAGAAATATTTCAGTACATTCACGTTGTTTTCACACACATTCAGGATAATGTTTGGATTTGTCCTGTGCATGTTACTGTGCACTTTAATATATATGCAGGTCAAGGCGGTTGGTTTAGTTTTTTTTTTGGCGTCTCCATGTGGTCCTGTTCAGTATCGCAACTTGACTAAAATGTAAACAAGCTCTTTGCTGTTGCACATATTATACACTGTGAATTCTGAAACGTTTTTTTTGCTGTCATTTTTTTATGGGTGCTTTGGTGTACATACATGTATGAATTATATGAAATCATATTATTTGGTTATTTGGTGTCCTTTTTTGGAAAGACATCTAAATTTACCTTGAAAAAAGCTGAAAAATACAGTTTTGTGAAAATCACACTTCAATCTGATGATTTACTTTGCTGGATATAGGCAATGATGGCCAAATGGACATGTTAAACAAGATAAATGGTGTATACTTAATTTCACGATAAGTGTGTGATTAATCGCGATAAAAAAAAAATGAATCTATTGACAGCCCTAAAATATATATATATATATATTCATAATTGTTTGATCATTTCTTATTGTCATGATCTGTGTCTCTCTTAGACTGGACTCAGAGCTGCTGTGTTTGAGTTGGTCAGTTCAACATCTCTGGATTATGACAAGAGCAAATATATTTTCTTTTCCTCTGATCCTCAACGCACTGCACCGTCTCTCCAGGTGATTCAGTGATCGTTCACGTCAAGTCTCATGACTGTAAAAAGAGCTCTCAAAACACTGCTCTGTTTTTATAGCTTATGATTTGTTCATTTGATCTGTTTTATTCTTATTTTTTCACACCACATAATTTTTCTCTTTTTGATTCTTGCAAATATATTGAAATTTGCACTTACAATGTTTTTTACACATATACGTCCTGTGCATATGTGTGTGTGCTTTACTTTGTACAAGTGTGTTTTCATAGTAAGGAAGTCACAGTATTTTTCTTTATTTCTTTATAAAGAAATGCCACAGAGACAAAAGTACTTACACTACTGTTCAAAAGTTTTTTATGTTTTCAAAAGTCTCTTATGCTCACCTAGACTGCATTTATTTGACCAAAAAGAGACAAGGATGTGGATCATACACACACTAAAACAGATGCATTATAACAAAAGATTGTACATAGTTATTAAATAATCATGTTTAATCTTGCTTAGTTAGGCTGTACGTGTCATCCTTTGCTCTAACCTATTCAAGTGTCCAGTGACAGAATTGAAATGTCATATTTATCATTTAATTCAGTGTAGTAATATAATTCACAAATAGTATTTATCAATTATTTAACCCAAATTATGATCTATTATAATTAATTATAATCTATTATAATTATCTATTGTTCGGCATGGAACATCTGTGTGGGAGGAAGGAGGAGGTCTTCCTGTTACAATGAGATCACTTCTGACTGCACTAAAAATTCACTTGCTCACATTTTTCCACTTTGTAGATTAACACTCAAGTGGAGGTGTATGAGGAGGCGAACCTGACCAAAGAGATCATTGGAGGGGTGATAGGAGGACTGCTGCTACTGGCTCTCATCGCAGCGGCCCTCTATAAGGTATATCGCCTTCATAAAATCAGTTTCAGTCCCTGACACTTTCACCTTTCTACACAATCTATATTTTTTTAATGCTTACAGCATATTACTGCATATTTTCTCTCTTTACAAGGCTGGGTTCTTCAAAAGCCAGTACAAGCAGATGCTGCAGGAGGCGCAGGGCGATGCAGGAGGAGAGCCAAACATGACACAATAATGTGCACTCAAACAGTTATAAGATATAAGTACTGATCGTGTTTTGTTTTGTATCAGTGAGCACAACGAGTTACAAAAGTATTTATAAATATTTGACTTCCTTCTTTGTTATGAAAACTGATAATGACTGAGTATAAACTGTAGCAGAAATATTAGAAATATTGGAGGATCTTTTTATCACTGTCTTTGAGATGTTTTCTATGGAAGCTTGTTTCCACCACAGAATAAAAAAAAAAAAAAAAAAAAAAAAAATACAAAAGGTAATTTCAACTTTTTATCTCACAATTCCAACTTTTGTAACGCAATTCAGAGAAAAAAAGTTACAGTTACGAGAAATAAAATCCAGTTCTGAGGAAAAATTGCAATTCCATCATAATTCTGACTTTTAATTTGCAATTGCGAGTTTATATATCGTAATTCAGAGAAAAAAAGTCAGAATTGTGAGATATAAACTTGTAATTCTGAGAAAAAAAAGACATAATTGTGAGACATAAAAGTTTGCAGTTACCTTTTTTTATTTGTTATTGAGTGGCGTAAACAAGCTTCCATAGTTACATCATCGCGTTTCTTCAGATTTTTATAATAGGGATTTGCACTGGGTGCAAATTTAATGTTTTCTGCTTTATATAAAAATGTTGTTTAATTGGCTTTTTTTTTTTTTTTTTTGGCACCTGTTGGAAAGGAAATTAAAATAAATTTAAATTAAATAATTTAGGCATTATCCATTACACTTATTTTTGTGTCATTATTTATATGCATACCTTAATTTGTATTTTAAATAAAAATTTGAGTATGAACAGAAGTCAGAAAATTCTGTGATTTGGGGTGTTTGTGAGGCTGAGGTGTCAGATTCAATTGCAGCAAACCCAACAGATACCTAAAACCTTTTGCCGGTTTATTTATTTATTTTTTATAAATCAATGTAGAAAGACATTAGAATGTGCTGAAAACTTGGAATAGATAAACACTCAATGCAAAGTCCCATATTTCCTTATATTTTATAGCCTAAACCTAAATCAACACCATGAACAATATAAAAGTGAATATAGAAGTGAATTATTAAACTATTGTTACAGTTTACTTGGTGACATAATAAATAAATCACTTACAACTTTGAAAATATGTACTGGAAAAAAAAAGTTCCAGTTGGCCGACTCCATGTACTGGGGGAAAAAAAAAGTTAAAATGTTGTTCAAGATGTGAAGAACATGCAAAAATGCATCCTATGGGTGTAAATGGCTCCTGTTGCCATGTAGATAAGGGGAGCTCAGAAAACTTTGTGCTGCTCTAGGTAGTGTTGTGCTGCATCCTTCTTCAGAAGAATTACAACAGGATATCAACATTAGTAAAAAGTGGCAGAAGTGCCTAGTCATGCAACGTACTGCAAATATTACGATCTGACAATGTAACCAGTTTCATCCTAGTGTGTCATCTGCAGATCACTGTGATATTTATGGCTTAGGGTATTTGAGAGTGTGCTAACTTTGGCCTTTTTTAGTTATTTTAAACAGGCTGCTGTATTCTTTGTTGTTGTTGGGATGATTCAGATTCAGACTCTGATCCCACACTACTGCAAGTTTCCATAACTCTGGATGGCCTCCTACGCTCCACACTTCTTTAGAGATCTGGTTAGCAACTGAAACAATTGCTGTAACTCATTATTCTCCCTCTGCAATTTAAGTCATCATTAATTCACCAGGTGTAAATGGGTACGTGTCTCCCTCATCTACTTGTGATCCGATCGACCAAACGCATGTAACCATGGTTTCCTGAGAATAGTGAACGAGACGCTGCGTCCCCTATATAGGGGTTGCTATGGGGAATGCCTTTGCTATGCCAGGTGTCTGAAACATGAGTATAAACACGACAATGAACTTGACATTGGCCGGCGGCAGCCTATGACGTCACACAGGTGCGACCTGCGAATAATGTCATCCACTTCTTGTCTGAAGGAGACCAGAGCAGGAATGCCTGAAGCATGGCAAAGGGACGCAGCGTCTTGTTCCCTATTCTCAGGGAACCATGGTTACATGCGTAACCTGAGACGTTCCCTTTCAAAAGGGAACTTGTGCTGAATCCCCTAGGGGTCACTATGGGGAACGGAATACCCATGCTGCCATGCTGAAGGGATGAGTGCCTTAATGGCTGTGCTAAGTCAAAGACTCAAAGAGTCTTCATCCCTAGGGCGCACTAGTGACAATCACAGGTCAGAGCTTCTCAAGAACGGAGGCCTCAAAAAAGGATCTCTAAGAGGAAGCCTAACTATGTTCATACTCAGGCCAGTTTCAAAAGAAAATGCTTTGAGCTGGTCCACGAAGCTTCGCAGAGTGGAGGCCTAAATCACATCTCCTGGATTGAGAGGAGGCCTAACAGACTCTAACGGTCCAGGGAAGTGTAACGGGTTATATTACTTATAATTTAGTTCTTCACTTTTATGGACCAATTAGGAAAATCAGAAGATTCGTATGATCGACTACGGAGGTAGAGGGTAATTGCTGAAGGAACGACAGGAGACCACAATTAAGGTGAGTACGTAGATTTTTTATAAATGTTCCCTTAAATGCCGGCCTTTCCCCTTTTTGAAAGTAAACAATAAAATAAATAAAAAGCAATTCAAAGTGAGTTACGTCAATTCGATGAAAAGAAATAAAAGAACAAGTCACTTAAGAGCAAATCACTGTCAGTTTCACACTAGAATAGTATGAATACAATAGAAAACAATAGAATGACAACAATTTGTCCAGATTCAACAACATTTTTGTGATATCACGCACACGTCGCCGACCAGTTCAATTTCCAAATGTTCAATAACTGATATCAGTTCCTTCTTCTAGTTATCTCAGACAGTTTCAGTCCCGTATGGAGAAAACACAGTCTCTATGCAGGAATAGTTTTACCTTGAGCAGGGGAAAAAAAAAAAATGAAATCACGATACTCTCCTGGTCCTATAGGATGAATTTTCTTCTTTCTTTTCCAGTGTCCGAATAGGTTGGCTCGCCATCAAAGAAAATCAATCTCCCCTCAGGAAAAAAACCTGACCTGTTTAAAAGGTCAGAAATGCATGACTGCATTTAGTCAACAATAGCATCACATCAGGTAAGTATCTCCACATACCAATAAATTAACATATAAAGTAATGATTTCAATGTTTTACAATATTACATTGCTAATAAACATACATCTCTTTTCAGGCACGTGTGTATTACCCCGACATGCACGTGAAGCGTGCACGTGAAAAAGAACGACACTGCATGAGAACAACTGATTATCCAAAGATACAACATAAATCACACATATGACCATAATAAACAAAATAAACAACTTCTTTCCTTACAAAATAAGTGTTGTTTTCTTATTTAAACATTAAACTCAGCATACTTGCATAAATTGAACTCACCACATCCAGATAATCACTTCCCAGTAATACAATGATGTAATTCACCCATCGATAGTCACAGGAGTAAAATAACAACTGAATCCACTCAATATTCTCCTCTTTCAACTGACTTGAGTTTTAAACACTATTTTCAAAGTTTTACTCCGTTATTTCTACTTTCTTGATAGCTAAATCTAGCGAATTTCTTTCCCGTCTTCTTCCTTCTTAGGTCTTGCGCAATCTGCCGCATCAGCAAGTGGGCAGTCCATATCAAAAGAACTCTGATTGGATGAAACTATAACTTGTTTAAATATTACAAATTATTTTTGTCACACAATTTATTTTATTTTAAGTATTTATTAATATCGCCAATCTTCAATTATTTACTTTTCTGAACCTCATACATTTATATTAATATATATATTTAACCCTTAATTAGTCTGGGTTACAGAAGCTCAAAGAGAGCCTAACTACCTAGCACAGTATTTCCTACCGCCTAGCCGAGCTCTAGGAGCGGAGGCCTCAGCATAACGACTCTCATATTGAGAGGAGGACTGACAACGACCAACACTTTAGGATATTTGATGAGGAGCTGAAAGAGTGCCTGCAACCCGTAACTCATATCCAGCAGAGCTCTATAGATCGGAGGCCTCAAGAAAGAGAACTCAAAAGAGAGGAGACCTGACGACGCTCATTATAGCCAAGGAGGCTCACAGAGAGCCTGACGACTTAGCGAAAAGGTAGTCGAGCTCTAGGAGCAGAGGCCTTAACATAACGACTCTCCTATCAAGAGGTGGCCTAACAACGTTCCACACTCAGGAAAAGCTTGCGAGGAGGCTCAAAGGAGAGCCTGAGACCCGTGACTGATATCCAGACTGAGCTCTAGAGAGCAGAGGCCTTAAAAAAGGTTCTCAAGATAAGGGGAGGCCTGACAACGCTCATAATAGCCAATGAGGCTCAAGGGAGCCTAACAACTAAAGAAATCAATAAAGCCAAGCTCAAGGAGCAGAGGCCTCATCATAACGACTCTCTAACTGAGAGGAGGCCTAAACAACATTCCATAGTCAGGATATCCCATGAGGAGGCTCACAGAGAGCCAGCGACCAGTAAATGCTAACCTGGCAGAGCTCTAGAGAGCAGAGGCCTAGATAAAACAACTCTAAAAATGAGAGGAGGCCTGGGAACGCTCAAATTAACCAAGGAGGCTCACAGAGAGCCTGACGACTTAGCTAATAAAACCGAGCTCTAGGAGCTGAGGCCCCAGCATAACGACTCTCCTATCAAGAAGAGGCCTAACAACATTTCACACTCAGGAAAGGCTTGCGAGGATGCTCAAAGAGAGCCTGCGACCCGCATCTGATATCCAGACGGGGTTCTAGAGAGCGGAGGCCTCAAAGGTGACTAAAAAAGAGAGAAGGCCTGACGACGCTCATATTGGCCAAGGAGGCTCAGAGAGAGCCTGGCAACTTAGCAAATAAAGACTTCAATAAAAGCCGAGCTCTAGGAGCGGAGGCCTCATTATAACGACTCTCTAAATGAGAGGAGGCCTTAACAACGTTCCACAATCAGGATATCCCACGAGGAGGCTCACAGAGAGCCTGTGACCCGTGAATGCTAACCTGGCGGAGCTCTAGATAGCGAAGGCCCAGATAAAACAACACTGTAAAACGAGAGGAGGCCTGGCGACGCTCATATTAGCCAAGGAGGCTCACAGAGAGCCTGACGACTTAGCCAAAATATAACCGAGCTCTGAGAGCGGAGGCCTCAGCATAACGACTCTCCTATCGAGAGGAGGCCTAACAACGATCCACACTCAGGAAAACCTGCGAGGAGGCTCGCAGAGAGCCTGCAACCCGCAACTGATATCCAGGCAGAGCTTTAGAGAGCGGAGGCCTCAAAAATAAAAAAGGTAACTCTCTAAATGAGAGGAAGCCTGACAACGCTCATATTAGCCAAGGAGGCTCACAGACAGCCTGACAATTTAGCTAATAATAACCGAGCTCTAGGAGCAGAGGCCTCAGCATAACGACTCTCATATAGAGAGGAGGCCTTAACAACATTCCACACACAAGATATCCAACGAGGAGGCTCATAGAGAGCCTACACCTGGTGGAGCTCAGATAGCGGAGGCCTCCATAAAATAACTCTAAAATGAGAGGAGGCCAGACAACACCCACAGTAGCCAAGGAGGCTCAGAGAGAGCCTAGCAACTTAGCAAAAGCTCTAGGAGTGGAGGCCTCAAATGACAACTCTCTAAATCGAGAGGAGACCTAACAATGCCCAAAAACTCAGTATATCCTGCAAGGAGGCTCACAGAGAGCCTAAACTTGCATTAGATATCCAAACGGAGCTCAGGGGAGCTTAGGCCTCAGAAAAATATCACCCTTATAAAATTTTTGAAATCAGTTTTTCAGCCATCACTAGATATTGTTGAAAAGTCGTTATTTTGTTTTTTTGGCACTTTATAATATTAAGGTTGAGCCACTGTACTCACATGAACTGTTTTAAATATGTCTTTAGTATCTTGCTGGGCATCTGAAAGTGTTAATTATGTTGCTGGCAATGCAGGCCTCACTGAGCCATCAGATTTCATCAAAAATATCTTAATTTGTGTTCCGAAGATGAACGAAGGTCTTACGGGTGTAGAATGACATGAGGGTGAGTAATAAATGACATAATTTTCATTTTTGGGTGAACTAACCCTTTAAGTGCCTTGCTCAAGGGCACCTCAGTTGTGGGTAATGAGAGTGGAAGAGAGCACTGTTCATTCACTCCCCCCACCTACATATCCTGCTGATACTTGAGACTCAAACCCACGACCTTTGGATTACAAGTCCAACTCTCTAACCATTAGGCCACAACTGCCCCTTTGTAGATTCACAGTGTGTTATGCCAAACAAACAATTCTCTGAGGCAAAAGTGAAACTAAAAGTTCATTCTCTCATGTTTTGTATTCCTGGTTTAGGGTGTTTTGTTAAACCCATTGTTCAGCTTCTGCTGGTAATCCCACATTGTATAGCGGCCTACCGGGAAAACTCCTGGTGCTCCAGATGGTCAGTCCGCGACTGGCATGGTTGATATTTGGTATTCCTGGCTTAGAGTGTTTTGTTAAACCCATTGTTCAGCTTCCGCTGGTAATGGGCACTCGTCCAACATAAGCAATGACATGCATCGCAGTCCAGAAGAGGGAGGGAAGTTAGCGAGGGAAGAGCATAAAAAAATTAAGGCTCTGTCCCAAATGGAACCCTAAGACCTGCAATTTTTTCTTCTGAATTCAGACTTTTGTGACGTAATGGCACTTTGACTGTTGGGTAGAAGTCTGCTGTCGAGCTCGCCTCAGTGCAGGCTCGGCAAAAGTGCACCTCGAGGGTGTATATTGGCCTCAGAGGGGGCGCTTGCGAGCACCCTTCTGAAACCTACAAACAAGACACCCTACGGTCTTGTGGACTTAATGGACACACATTCGGCTGCCATTGTTAGTCCACAAGGCCACAAGTGTGCATAATGTGTACCATTTGGAACAGGGCCCTCCATTCTCAAATTTATGCAAATAAGGGGCAGAAAATACAGCATGGCAGCAAATAGCTGCAGGTTTAGGTAATGGCTCATGTGTCTAAAATATGCAGATTGTGACTGGATTATTTGTGTAAATTTTATTATTTACACATTGGATACATTGCAGTTTTTATGTTAAATATTGCAGTTTTAGATGCTTTTGTTGTGAATAAACTGGCTTACAAAAGTTTATTAAACTGGCACTGTATTTTGGGCATTTAGAAAGAAAGCTTGCATCTTTCCAACTATAATCGTGTATATATGCTGATTACATTGGCTGTGTGCTGGAAAAAGCCTAGGTTAAACAGACTTTCTACAGACACC
The DNA here is from genome assembly GCF_019924925.1 of Ctenopharyngodon idella. Lineage (NCBI taxonomy): Eukaryota > Metazoa > Chordata > Actinopteri > Cypriniformes > Xenocyprididae > Ctenopharyngodon > Ctenopharyngodon idella. Next base: position 3,606,298 of record NC_067231.1, read on the forward strand.
CATCATCAGCTTCAGTTAAAAATTCTTCATTTATTTGCATATTATACACATGGCAGTCCTTTGTGCTTATTACTTACAAACAGAGGTTAAAAATCTAAATCTTCTAAATACTTTTCTTGGAGAGCTCTATTGACATCTGTTTATTGACTATTTAATGAGTTCATAAACAACAATGTGGGTGATTTTTTTTTTTATTTAATTCAATAAATAAATATGTATTCTGTGTATTTAACAACTTTTTATTAAGTTTATCTTGAGCATTTATTCTCTTACACTTCATCTTTCTTGAATATGCACTCATTTCCTCTTTTTCAAATTGTTTTTCCTCTCTAGTAAGATGCTTCCACCCCTTTTTACATCTGAACCACCTCTAGGACTCTTCTCTTTCATTTATTGCCTTGACTGTCTCACCTCATGCGTCCTCCATATCTACATTTGACCGGTTACAATGGACCACAACTTCTGTATCAGATTGTACATCTTTTGTGGTAAGATATTTTTTTGTGATAAGATTTTTTCTCTTCTTGTACAATTGTAAGCTGCGAGTGGCAATAAGATACTTTAAATTTAACTAGTTACATGATCTAGCCAGGTAAAAGTTGCTTTACATTCTCTTTATACTCTTTATATTTGTTAAAAACTAAAGCTGTGAAAAATGCATTGCAGTAATCATGTTGTACATAAATAGATAGATGAGTGATTTAAAAAGAAAACTGTCAAAAGAATTATGTTTAAAGCTTTTACAGTTTTGTTTTTCTGTAGATTTACAGTTACTCAACATTCAGAAACACTGTTGATCATAAGACATTAGACACATCGAATTTTAGACAGCCTCTTGAGTTAAAAACCTTGACAATCAAAATGTTGTAGCATATGTTATATTGTGAACAGACAAATGATAGATATGAAGATGAAAAATGTCCTTTTTAGGCAAAAACAAACGGTAACACTTTATTTTAGGGTCTATTAACTAGTTGCTTATTAGCATGCATATTACTAGAATATTGGCTGTTTATTAATACTTATTAAGCACATATTAATGCCTTATTCTGCATGACCTTATTCTACATTCTTTATCCTACCCAATACCTAAACTTAACAACAAACTTACTAATTATTAATAAGCAGTAAATTAGGAGTTTATTGAGGGAAAAGTCATAGTTAATAGTGAATATGTGTTCCCTATACTAAAGTGTTACCAAACAAACAATAAGGGTGAACTTTTTTTTAAATGCCCTCTCATCTAATTCTGACTCATGTTCACACATATGTTGCACGCATTCAAACATGCATCTACAAGAATAGCACTGCAAAAACTTGAACTCAAGTCAAACTCAACTCAAATGCACCTGACAGCTTTTCATGTTCCTAATGCAAAACCATTACATTTAAGAGGAAACCAAACAAATTAAAGTTTTTTTTTATGCCTAAATGGATGTTTTATGCCTAAAAAGAGTTTTGAGTGTTTTCTTTTTCCTTTTCTTTCTTTCTTTTTTTTCTTTTTTCTTAATGGTTACAAAACATTTTTCTGTTATCTTATTACATAATTGCCTTTATTGGTGCTACACACAGTGAAATCTCCAGCAGCTGCTGAACTGGCATCTGTTACTATAGAATGTATTTTAGCATGACTGCAATGTTGTATTGACCAATCAGCAAACAGGAATGGAAATATCAATTTTATATTTCAATTGTCAAATTACAGTTTGTAGTTACTAATTCAGTCTTTTTTTTATCACTTCTGAACACTTTAGTATCTCAGTCGGTGATGGCTTTTAACATCGAGCCTGTTGCCTGGAAAACTTTCACTGCGTCTTCACAGAGTCAAAATGTTGCCTTTGGCTATAAGGTGATACAGAAAGACACAAGGTGAGAGCAACATAACCACTGATAATGGGGGGAGAAAAACAAACCTGCATTGTTTGGAAAGCACAGTACTCACCACACTGCCATCAACTGTCCAACGAGACATGAAAGAAACCGTCTGACTAACAGTCAGTCAACCACCATAGTTTGTTTTGTTTTAAAGTGACATTTAGGTGTAAGTAAGAAATAGATGCTACTACATTGACATAGAAAAACCCAGATTATAGATTTTGTGCTCCATTGTCCATATTGAAGAATTATACTAGTTATCAAAATGTTTAGTTTGTGTGATTTCTGAATCATCATTGTCGAATTGTCTCTTTGAATGCAGCACCCCATGTTGACAAACACTGAACTTACAGATTTACACTAATATTAGACAGCCTCATAAGGTTAAAACATTCACAATCTTTCTAATGTTATAGAGTATGTAATATTGTGACCAGTATGATATGGATGACGATGCAAAATGTCCTTTTAAGGCAATAGCAAACTTCAACAAGTGTGAACTTCCTTTAAATGCCCTCTTGGTCTAATTCTGTCTCATATGAGCTTTCTGCTTTCACACATTGCTCACATTCAAACATGCATCTACGAGAAAAGCACTGCAAAAAAATAACTCAAATGCACATGACAGCATTTCGCATATTAATATATTCATAATGAAAAACAATTACACTTAAGAGGAAACCAAACAAACTAAAGCTTTTGGTTAGGCACAATGACTATATTCACAGTGTAACATGGCCTTGTCCCACCCACATGTAATGGTTCCAGCATCCATGGGTTCTCTTGAAATATAAAGCAGTATCAAAAAAGTTGCCCATTTTTACCTTAAAGGTGCAATGTGAAAATTTTAGGAGGATCTATTGACAGAAATGCAATATAATATACATAACTATGTTTGTGGTGTAAAAAGAGCTTATATAATTAACTATTATGTTTTTGTTACTGTAGAAAAGAGAACATGGCCCCTTTAAGTATTTTAGTTACCCTTTCTGTGATCTAGTCTCTTATTGGTTGTTCAGTTACGCACTCTTTTGTATAGAGCGTAAAGTTAAGTTTTTCTTTAGTTAGTTTTTGGGGTCGCTCGCATGCTCATCGCACGTCGGAAAACTGCCGTCCTGTGCCGGAGCAAGAGCACCTAGCAGCAGCATCAATTTCATATAAAGTGTGTGTTCATGAACGATACTGTTGGTGAGTGCGCTGTGAACTGTGACTTACATCTGTGCAGAAGTTCAGTAAACTCTGTGAACGAATCCCCTTGTTGTGGCTCATTTCACCCGCGTTTCCCATTGCATCGACCAAAAGCAGTAGCACGACATTACCTTAGAATGAGCCATTTCCATCTCATACACCACAGGTCCCCTTACATGTTACGTCACCATTTTGTGCCGGCATGTTTCTACAGTAGCCCTAAATGGACAAACTGCTCTACAGAGCGCGTTTGCTTGACTGGCTACTCTCTGCTGTCTCAGACGACGAGAAAATTTACACACTGCACTTTTAAAACAATTTCTCATTGCCATTTAAAGAAAGTTCATTCAAACATTAATGTCATCATTCACTCACCCTCATGCCATTCTAGACCAATATTCCATCTGCTGTGGAACACAAAAGAAGATGTAAGACAAACACAGTCACTATTATCTTTATTGTATGGAAAAAAATAAAAAAAATAATGAAAGTGACTGGTTACTAAGCCTGTCATTCTGCTTAACATCTCCTTTTGTGTTCCACAGAAGAAAGTCAGTCATACAGGTTTGGAACAACATCAGGGTCAGTAAATTAGAGGTCTGCACGGGCTTTAAACTGAGGCCCGAACCCGGCCCGTACCCGAGATCGTTTGACCCGACCCACCCCACCCCGAACGGTACTGTTATAGTTTAACCCGAACCCGAAATCCGTTGCTATAGAGATGTACCATTCTTGCTATCATAAGCCAAGACAGCTTTGTAAGACTTACACTGCACGTAACCGCTGAGCTATTTATTGGTTGAATGACAAGATCATATCATACAATGTTTAAATAGACAGAAACATCAGGCTAAGTAGTAGAAAAGACGCACGGAGGCCATTTGACATGCTGTCATACTTCATTTCATTCATAGTTTGCACTCGGTCATGTAGCCTATCATATCGTACGATGTTTTAAACATTTAAATACACATATCAAATAAAATAATACAAAATGTGTATGATGCAGTGTTTTTGATAGTAGCCTGCTCTTGACAAAGCCGATTTCTGAGAGACGCAAGAGAAACACGGCTATTTGATTTACGAACGCGCTTGGCTTATTTCATTCATAGAGTTTACACTTATTCGTCTATGATGTCATGCAATGTTTAAAACATTTAAATACACATATCAAATGATGTAGTATTTTACAGTAGACCTACTCTTGACAAAGCTCTGATTTCTGAGACATAGACGGCAGCGCGGCTATTTGATTTGTTGCTGCTCTCATCGTTCACTTCACACACACATTATTGTGTAGTAATTTTAGTGGCTTGTCTATAATTGTGCTATTCCCTGGCTCACCTGTTATTCAGTAGAATTCATTGTGCTGCTTTCCCTGCATCATTTGGCACTGTAATAAGTTTTCCCTCAGTAATTGTTTGCCTTATCGCGTACTCATAGTCAGAGGTTTGAGTGTTGTGTGCCGCGTTGTGAATGAAAGTGTGCATGAGAGCAGGATCACATGCGCAAAACAGTTAATATTGTAACGAACGGAGGAAATGATGAGACTCACTTAACAGCTTAATCTTCTTTTATTAAGATGAGCACCTGTTTGGCACCTGTCGATGCTCCTGCCTCACAGACAGCGAACAAACTTCTGGAACCTCTTCCCCAGAACCCCGCCCACACAACACCACGCAGGCTATTCTTTCAGGAGAACCTCCCACCCCTTAAAGCCCCACACAAGCTGAACCATAACACAGGAAAGAACACATGCACTTAGATTTATCCGAACAGAACATAAAACACTCTTTAGACTTGCTACAATATATAAATGTGAATTATAAATGTGCTCCCAATCTCACCCGCTCTTTCGAGCACAACGCAGAAGATGGCACGCAAGACTTATTTAACAGCTCAGTTTTTTCGAACCCGAAGCTATTCATGAAACCTTAACCTGAACCCGACCCGAAACCCGCGAGTTCTTCGGGTCGGGTTGCAGACCTCTACAGTAAATGACAAAAAATAAATGAATAAATAAATAAAAAATGGTGAACTATCTCTTTGTCCAAATGGTGAAAAATCGCATATTATTATTATTATACTACATTAAATTTGCAATTGATTGCAGTGTGCACCTTAAGCCATCAGCAGCCACTGACAGGACTTTGCTGGACTCCCTAAGAATACCAAGTGGGCGTATTAGGAAGTTAAATTTAAAACATGTACAGTTTATGTGTCTCAAGGAACATGATTGAAAAACACTGGAGTAACCATTGATCATTTATGTCATTCTTAAAAACCTTGTAAAAATTCACTTAAATTTAACATTGCTCTGGGTTTGTGGCAGCTCTGCTCAGTTTCAGTACTGCTGTGAACTGGAGGAACTGAACTGATGCCGAGCTCAGAGAAGACTGCCATCTGGTAAAATAATGCAACAATGTGGTTACACATGTGGTTGCAGCAGCAACACAGCAACAGCTTCACTGGGAGAATGTGACAGGATTGAAGTCCCTTAACACAATCTGTAAAGATTAACTGATGACAAAATAATAAATGAATAACCCCAAATGATAGGATATATGCATAAACAAGACAAATCTAAAAAAAAAAAAAAAAAAAAAATCGCATATTATTATTATTATACTACATTAAATTTGTAATTGATTACAGTGTGCACCTTAAGCCATTAGCAGCCACTGACAGGACTTTGCTGGACTCCCTAAGAATACCAAGTGGGCATATTAGGATGAGCCAGTGTTAGCCAACACTTTTCCTAGAGGCATACCAACAGTACATTTCTTGGACAGCTCACTTATCTAACACACCCATTTTAGGTTTTGGTCTAGTAACAAGCTTATAAGTTAAATTTAAAACATGTACAGTTTATGTGTCTCAAGGAACATGATTGAAAAACACTGGAGTAACCATTAATCATTTATCTCATTCTTAAAAACCTTGTAAAAATTCACTTAAATTTACCGTTGTTCTGGGTTTGTGGCAGCTCTGCTCAGTTTCAGTACTGCTGTGAACTGGAGGAACTGAACTGATGCCGAGCTCAGAGAAGACTGCCATCTGGTAAAGTTGTGCAACAATGTGGTTAAACATGTGGTTGCAGCAGCAACACAGCAACAGCTACACTGGGACAATGTGACAGGGTTGAAGTCGCTTAACGCAATCTGTAAAGATTAACTGATGACAAAATAATAAATGAATAACCCCAAATGATAGGATATATGCATAAACAAGACAAGAAATCTAAAAGTGCTAAACTTTTCCACTGAATAGATTCGTCATGCCTACATTTCTATAAATGTAGAAATTCATAGAAACTTCATTTTAAAATATGAACAATAAATCCATCCTTCAGTTCTAGTTTTGTCTGCCTACTCTCTAGCTATGTGGCTTCTCTGACTTCCTCATAGATCTGAAACAATTCACCCCCAAGATGATCTCTCCTGTCATCCTTATCAGAAACTGAAAAAAAAAAAAAAAAAAAAATGCACAAAATTAGTGACATTCACAGTCCTAAAGAATCATACATATTGTATTAGCATAATAACATTAGTGAACCAGAAGATCGAAAAAAAGGTTTAATAGATAGAAAACTGAAAGTATAAGAAAATGAACTATCACCAACAAAGTATAACGTTGGGTTTGGGTTTTGTTTGTTTTCATGACTTTTATTTTGTAGTTTGTGTAAGGAACCCCGCATCGGCCCAAAAACGGAATCCGACGGCCTGGGCGAAGGTTAACGCGTGTATGCCTTTTCAGCGCATCTGTGAAGTTCACTTAATTTCACTCGTTTAATCTGACTCCAATTTTAAATGATTATTACTCTTAGGTTTCGTTCCCAATTGGAAATTAATCATTTGTTATGTATTAATTTTGATTTTTGATTATTCTGGGTATCTCATAATTTCAATTATTCGTTCATTACGGTCTCATCATCGCTTAGAGAAATTCACATCGGCCGACTGCGTTCTCACGGACATAAATTCGCCAGTTTATGATCTAGTCAGAGGATGCAGAGTTAACTAATGCATTTGAGTCGAACCGCCACATGCTTGTTCATACAAAAATACAGTTTTCTTAGTCACGATACTGCAACTTGCTAATTCAATAACAGACAAACTCAAAAAGTCCCATGATGTGCCAATATGCTCCTTTCATGGGGCTCTCTGGCTTGGCCTGTCCTGACGCAGATTTACGGAAATGACGGACTCCATAATCTACTGGTCATAATGATTTCAGAAGAATCCAGAGTAAATCAAATATAACATTTTATTTGTCAAGTAAAAATGTATCATGTCAATTTCATAGTTGGACAATTAGAAGCCAATTCAGAAATAATAAATGCATAACATCAACTGAAATGCACATGCACACAGTGGTGGATTAGTGTTTGAAGACACTTGTCCACCACTGTGTGGGGGCTTCTGGCTACAGAAAATCCCCCCTGACTGCTTTGCACTTTACCTTATATACCAAGACCAGAACAAAAGGATTGTAAATTTTTATTACACCAACACCTGTTTTGGGGGGAGAGGAGTGGGTTTTCACAAGTGACACCACCCAAAAGGAGGACAGAATTCTCTTTAGTTTTTAATCTTCTTCATAATACCAGTGACTGCTGTGAAATTGAGACCATTTTACCAATCGCACTGAGACATTTAAAATGATACCGAACATGAAAGGAATAAACAATAGATACACCAGATACATTATACTTCTTGGAGAACTTTCAGTGACTTGAGTCAGGGGGAAAGGAAGGAGGGTGTGTGTGTTTTGGGGGGAGGGCTATTGCCTCCTGTAGATGTGTGAGGGCAAGGCATTGTCCTATGCTATTTCTTTGAGATCTTCTCTCCAGATAAGCTTTATTGCTTTATTGCAGGGTGCTTGATCTCAGTTTTTGTCTTAGCAGGAAAATCAAGTCTTACAATCTCTAAAAGAAAATTTTTTAGAGGATAACTTAGTTAACCAAACCCTACAGCTGTCTGTTAACTCTTCTCTGACGGCGCAGAGGATAACAAATTTGTACTGGTCTTAAAGGTTCTTTTGGATAGAGTAGCACTCACCAACCCTTGGTTGTACAGAAAAATTCAGTCTAGAATGAAGTCAGATCTTTGTTGAGCTTGGAGCTTCAATCTGGATTCAGGTGAGGAGCTCTATCCGGGTCACGGCACCATAACTGTAGGAAACTTTTTCCTCGTCGAAGCAGAGACCAGGAGACGTTGGAATATCTTTCAAGCAGAACTTTATTGATATAGAACTTTATACTCTTTATTGAGAAACGCGCTGTGCGTCACTGTAGTCATCCAAGTCTAACTAAGGCAGTGTATACATGATATTTTATAGGCATTCAGTGGGCAGTCCTTAAAGGTGTTGCCCTTACACACAGCCTTAGAAGTGACCACTAAAACAAAAGCATCTAAAGACAATACAGGCAATTACCCCCGACTGTGTAGATAATAGTACCCCAAATGGTATAAACAGTAGCTGGTCACAAGAACTAAGAACTAAACATTCACACATAGTTTGACTTCCAGTAGGAAGATCAAAGCATTCAAATGCATAGGCGCTAACCCAGTCAGTCTGACAGTATCGCCCATACCTTCACATTATCATAGAGACAAAGGCACAGCTGTGACTTGAGCTTGTCATGCCAAAAGGTCAGGAAGTGCATACCTGGGCTGCAAAACTTGATCTCCTTAGAATACAATGTACATAACGTTTTCAGTTTATATACTATTACATTGGAACCTAGATATAATATTTTATAAATTTGTACACTATACAGTTACGATATAACTGGCATAATCAACTTTTATGCATTTCTGTTGAGAAACCATGGAAAAAGGGTGAATAAAGACTGAGAGGAAGAACCTGAACATCCAGAAAATATTATTTCAAGAAATGTTCAGCATTTGTACTGTCTCGTCTATTTATCTTGTGTTCTGTGAGAGCTGTGAGTTGAGGGAGGGGAGTGTTTTGTTCAGCTCTGTGTTTTTCTGAATGTCTGGATATGTTTCTTCGTCTGTTTGGGTGTATTTTTTTGACCTAGGTTGTATAGCTGTATTTTGCAGAGTGTCAAACTACAAAATTATTTAAATTTGAATTTCTAAAAAAATGCTATTATTTTGTATGAAAAAAAAAAATAATTATTGTCTTTTATTGACAAAATATTTTAGTTTGTCATGTATATTTTTTTAATTAAATCAGATAACATTTTTAGCTGTCATATGGTCACGTTACAACATGCCCCATAACATGTTACAATGTGCCCCACCTATGTTGTCACATTTCACTTCCCTTCTTTCAGGGTAAATAAAGAAAAAAGTATACACTGTATTAATGAAACAAAGCCACATATTTGTACCAGACATGTGTGAAATTAATGAGGAACAAAAGAAATTCCCTGAACCCTAAGTTACACAAACTGAGAAAGTCAAAAAGCGTTAGGTTGTGCGCCGCTCTCCCCTATGAAACTTATGAGCAGAACTGTAGCTTAGGATGCTTTTGCAGACTGTCAAGAGTCAGAGAATCACCAAATGCTATTGACATTAATTGCCCGTCAGTTTACATTAATGTTTAAATGACATAAAAATTCAAAGTAATCACTTTGGTAATCTAAAATACTTTTCGGATGTAACTGTAATTTGATTACCACCTATTTAAAATGGAACTGTAATGAAATACAGTTACTCAAATTTTGTATTTTAAATACGTAACTAATTTACATGTATTTCGTTGCACCCCAACCCTGTAATTTCACAATTACTGCTATATTGTCTTTTAAATATGGTTAAAGTGCCAGATGTACTGACAAGCATTTATGTAAATTAAATATACTTAAATGTCATTTCTATTTAAGCTTGTGTCATGTGTTTAAATATATTTGTATATTTATAAAATCAGATATATAATTACACATATATTCACTTCAGATGTTATACCAAACAACACACTACAGTTAAAATTATAATCAAGTACTTTACATGTGCTTTAGCATGTTAGTCAACACATCAAAATCTTTAAAGCATGACAAAAAGATCATTAAATCAATGATTTTAAGCTTCATTTGATATCATTGCAAAGTGCACTTTATTTTAAATAGTGTGCTTAAGTGTGTCCAGAAACAGTCAGTAAAGTGTTTTCTGTCATTTCAAAGAAGCACAACGGTGAACACATCAAGTATAAACAGCGTGCGTGTATACATCGGCGTGTACAGTTCCACATATGTGCAGTAGATCGGCTTTGAACAGCAAACAAACATGGATTGTTGCACATCATTATTATTGCACATCTTTATATTGTTTTAACTATGGATTGTAGAGTTGTGGGTAGAGACGGACTTCTCCACACAGCTTCTCTTCAAATTCGACATCCACGTTGTTTTCCAGTGCATGCTTTTGTAGCCTAGTAACCATGCGTATTTGTCCACGTGCTCATAAAATGGGAGGCACGTGGATGTCCGCAAAGATCCTTCGCTTACACCCTCCGATGATGATTTTTACGCCACTTGGACCCTAGCGGACCCTCGCCTCGTGCACGCAGAAAGTACAACCGAGGCCCACGGAACGTGGCAGTTGCAAGTGTCTAGTTTATTTTCAATTGGAGACATGCGGAAAGCGGCAAAACGTGGATGGTTGCGCTGCCGGTGTGGATCCAAAATCCTGCCGCTTCCAAAAGCACAACTCTTCGTTGCAGTCGGCGCCAAAGATAAAAATATTTGATCTCTTTATGAGTGGCAGCGGCATCCATGATGGCTTTAATCAATCATCGAACAGGTTATTGATTGGTTTTCAACCTGAGGGGATCATTGTAAAGTTCCCTCAAATTATTTGAACCAAACAGAAAAAAATATTGATAAACAATTAATGACAGTAATTAATAATTGAATAATGGATGACACCAAATGACACGAGCACAAACATTTCCATTAAGATTTATTATTATTTTTTTGTTGTTGATGTTTGTAACTATGGCAACATCCTTCCGAGACCGTGATGCGAGCACTGCCTCAACTGCACGAAACACTTCCAATACGAGCAGTGTTGCCAAGTCCGCGGTTTTCCTGAGGAATTGGGCTACTTTTATACTGTTGCCGCAGGTTGTTTTTCATGTCTGCGGGTTGAATCGACCCAAAATAATGTGTTTTTTACAGAACCCCCTGAAATGTGATTGCGCTAGTTTTGGGCTAGTTTTGAGGAGCAATCGGGTGGGTTTTGTTGGGAAAACCTGGCAAACCTGAATATGAGAGAAAGTGGCAGTCGGTGGTGTTTGTCCACTACAGCGGCAAAACTCCACTCAGTGCTGCTGGCAACACTATAACACCTCTGCTTTGGGGTGTGTTTGTAGTGAGTGTGTTTAATCAATGTTTTTTTCACAACCAGTGTTGCCAAGTCTGCGGATTTCCCTTGGAATTGGGCTACTTTAACACTGTTGCCGCAGGTTGTTTTTTATGTCCGTGTGTTGAAGCGACCCTAAATAACATGATATTTAGCCCCTGGAATGTGAATTTTACCAGGGGAACCCTGCCAAAAACGTGGATTTTACCCCCCGGAATATGATTTTTACCGGGGTACTTTTCACTTGATATTTGCATAAAGTAGAGAATTGCCCAAACTTTGGATGCTCTCGGATGCTCTTAACGCTTTCTCTGGTCCGCTGTCAATCCCACAATGCACCACGCAAGCGTGAAGCTCAATTTCCATAGGAATGAATTGAAAATGCTCGCTCTGCTGCCCGCCAGTGGACACGCACCATAAGGCCAGCTTTGTTTCCAAATGCCCAAGTAAAGATATGCTGTCAGTTTTATAAACCTATATAAACCCAACTAGTGTAATCACAATGAAAGCATCCAAACTGCAATATTTAACAAATATATAACAACTGCAAAACCTCCATTGTGTAAACAATATGATTTACCAACTAAATCCAGCATAAACTCCAGCACTGCCTGCATAGTTTTAAATGCTCAAGAAAGGTGCCACAACCTGAACCTCACAGAGACTGGCTGCCGCCCGCGTTTTCCGCTTGCTATTTGCATAAAGTCGAGACCTGTCCAACCTTTTTGAAGCCCGATTTATACTTTCACCTGGCTCCGCAGCGCGAGCCTCCGCAGACTGCGCATGCTCCTCCCCAAATGGACGAGGCGTTTATACTTAATGCACGAAACAAAATTTCATTAAACATTTTAATTTAATTTCATGAACATTTTTATTAAACATGGACCTTTACTTTTATTATAAAGGCTGCAATTGTAGGCTCATTTTGTTAATGTATGCAATTAATTTGGACAAGCACAAACTGGGTGCCTGTGACATGCCGGTACAGACACTTACGCTTGGTCAGAATTGGCTCGAAGGCGTGCATGTTCGGATGCGGAGTCACGCGCAAAGTTACAAAAAATGCTGTGCACAACGTCACGCGAAATGGGTCATTTTTGCCATGTGCGGTAAGCCCAAAGTATACTTTGGCCGTCCACGTTCGTGCACCGTCCGCATGACGTAATTTTCGTCATCCGGAGGGCTTGCGGACGTCCGCACACCCTGTCCGTGTGTAGCCCAAATTTCGAGACCATGAGGACGGTGCACGCGTAAGCATGACAGAAGAGTCCACTAGGTGGCAATACGCACAGTACTGAGCACAGTGTGCAGTCGTCGAAGAAGAGTGTGGAAAGAGCTATTCAAAAACAACACACTTGAAACCAGTGCTGTGTTCAAAATCGCCCCCTATACCCTTATTCACTATTCCCTTATATAGTCCACTTAAAGGAGTGAATGAAAACGAGTGAGGGAATTCGGACACTGAGTGTGCCGGAAGGACTGTCGCTTTTGCATAGTTTGTGCTTGCTGTTTAATAATCATTTGAAACATAGCAAACTGCAGCTCCAGTAGTAATGAAAAAAAATTATCTTGAGTTAAAATTATCTTAAACCTAAATTAAACAATTTAATAATCAAGTAAAAATTAATTTATACTTGTATGATACTACGCTGTAACCACTTTGGGAAGTGGATGGATGATTCAGTTGTGTCACCATCCTCTGGTCAGACGCGGGAATTCATTTGGTGCGCGTAAAAGTATGCTGATGTCCATCTTTCATCTTTAGTTTTTTTTGTAATATGATCAGAAGTTTTTGCATCATACTCAAAACCCAACCAGGAACACCACAGATTTCTCCTTTTTTAACATGTTCTCATATTCCTCCTGTCTTTTTTCAGTCTACTTGTGAGTGATCCTTTAATACAACTCAGTCAAACTCTGAGAGGACAAATATATCGCTGTACTGTCACTGAAGGAAACTGCCTGTCACTGCCCATTACTGGTACTTTTTATATGATGCTTTCAAATATGTAATATAAGATACTAGTTTTATTATCCATGATAGCATTTCTTTAAAAAAAAATCCACTTTTTATTCAACAGTCACCAATGAGGCTGTCAACATGTCCCTTGGACTTTCAATGTCTATTGATCCTGAGTCTTCAAGAGCAGTAGTAAGTTTCATATTTTAAATAATCCGTTTTTGTGAGAATATAAAATCTTAATGCTATAAGAGAAATTATGTTATGATATTCTAAAGTTTTACTGCAAAAACATGCTAGATTTTGTGTATTTATATATTTGTATAATTTGAATCATTGTTGAGCCTTACAATTTGCAGTCAATCTAAAAAATTTCTAAAATAATTAAGAATTTTTGCTTCTCCAAATTTTACACTAATGTTCATATTAGAGTTTGTCATGTTGAAAATAAAATCTTAATTTCTCTCAGGTTTGTGGTCCAACCATACCCAAGAACTGTGATGAAATAACCACTTACAATGGCATGTGCTTTAAAATCAGTCCAGATAATGTTGTGAGCACATCTGTGCCAGAGACTCTGAGAGGTACATTTATGGCATTCTACCAAATCAAAGCAAGTCTTCTTCATACTGTATATACTGTATGACATGATTATTCAGATTAAATGAAAATATGATGCAATTTTTCATTTCTCCAACCTCAGAATGCCCAATATCACAAATTGATATTGCTTTTTTACTGGATGGATCTGGAAGTGTAAAACCTCTGGAGTTTATTAAGATGAAGGATTTTGTTATAGAAATGATCAAAAGTTTTATAGACCGCGATACACAGGTAATCAGTGCATTTATGATTATTATTATTTAGCTTATGCATGATTTTTTTTTTTTTTTTACCCCCAGTTTTCAGAGCATGAGGCACTAAATCTGTCTGTCTTTTTTACAGTTTGCCATTGCACAGTTTTCTACACAATGTGTCATTCATTACAAGTTTCAACAAGTCAAAAAAGCCACCTGGTGGCAAGATGCAGTGAATCGGATATCTCAACAGAGAGGATGGACCTACACCGCAAGAGCTATAAGAAAACTTATGTGAGACATGTCTGCTATTTCATTGGAATTCTTTTAACTACGAGTAATATTACTTCTTACAGAAAGACTTGGAGTAAGGATAAGTTTAACAGGAATTCTAGTGAGGGCTGAGGAGCACATCCTATTTTAAAAAAACAAAACAAATTATTCCTCATATAAAGAAAAACTAAGATGATGGATAAACAAAAAACAGTGATACAGTAGATGTCTGAGCAACCATGCAAAAAGTACATGAAAACAAATGTATTAATGAATGGATACACATACTGCTACGATTATTTTTTCTTTCATTTGTGTGTGTGTGTGTGTGTAAATGTTTTACAGTGCTTCATAATTTGATCAAGGTTTCAAAGACAAGCCATTTTAACTTGTTAAGAAATGTCTTCTATACATATCCCATAATTATAATAATATTGATTGAATATTTTGTACCAATTTCTATTAACAGGAATGAGTTATTTGTAAGTAATGGAGGTGCAAGACCATCAGCCAGTAAAATTTTGGTTGTCATCACGGATGGTGAATCAACTGATCCAGATGATTTGACTGCAGCTGTTCAACAAGCACAAGCTAAAAATATAATACGATATGCTATTGGGGTAAGATGGGATTTCTACTCATATTTTGTCTCTGCTAGATTAAAAGACTTAGTTATATTAGTTGTGCAAAAGCTGGTTTTATTTATACTGATTCAGATCTAGATGCCTAAGGAAAATCAACACACATCCTTTCCTGATGTGAATTGTCTTGGAAAAGATTTGACATTTTCAGTGAACAAACACAAGATCTAATATGGCCACTGTGATAATATTGTGCATTAAAATGACTGTTTCCCCTAATAGGACATCACTTACTCAACCTCATGTCATTCCAAACCTGATTTTTTTTTCTTCTGAAGGGTTTTTTAAAATGAAAATCAATGGTGTCCATTGTTGTCTTGACAGCAGAAACATTCTTCAAAACATCTTCCTTTGCATTCATTAGAAGAAAGAAAGCCAAACAAGTTTGAACTGAAATGAGGGGGAGTAAATGACGGCTGAATTTAGATTTTTTTGTGAAATATCCACTTTATTATAGTTAATAAAATCATTACATTTATGAAGTGTTACAGTTATCTCCATTAAATTTTTCTTAGGTTGGCAATGCTTTTAATAGAGACAAAGCAAGAGAGGAGCTGGCAACTATTGCATCTTTACCCACCAATAATCATGTGTTCCAAGTAACCGATTTTGATGCGCTGGAAAGCATTCGTGAAAAACTCAAAGAGAACATTATTGCCATTGAAGGTATGTTTGCAGAATGACTGACAGAATGTTTACATTTTAGAGTTATCAACTGTCATGTTAGTACAGTTACTTTGTTCATTTGGTTGATTTATACTAATAATACTACTAATAATAAATAACTATGTTGTTGCTTCTTTTATTTGTTATAGGAACCCAGACCTCTGGAGATTCATCTCGAATGGAGTTTGCACAGGACGGGTTTAGTGCAGCATTTACATCAAATGTAATTCTATGTATTTAACTTATTTCACACCAAAGTATTTTGTTTTTGTTTTGTTGACATTATTTGCAACCATAAATATACATGATGTTTGCTGTTTTGACTCATGTTTCACTAGGCTTTTTTCACACCTCAATGAAAAACACTGTAGATTTTGTATGCTTGTAAACTTATCTAGAAATTGAACATTATAATATTATCTGCATTCAGACAGATTTGATAATGACTGCAGTGGGAGCTTTCCAGTGGAAGGGTGGATATCAATTGTACAAACCAAATGATAATTCAGCTGTCTTTCAAGCTGGAAGTGAGCATGACAGTTATTTAGGTGAGATCTCTTCTTTGACTGTGTAAATCAATATTAATCAGTCAAAATACATCTGAATATTTTCAAGTCTATTTTCTTCACAGGTTATTCCTTGGCAATAGCAACAATGTCAGGAGCAAAGTATGCAGTAATGGGAGCGCCAAGACACAAGCATAAGGGACAAGTAACTGTTTCAAGAATTGAACAAAGTGATTTAAAACAACTGGATCCTCCTAAGGTTGTAACACTCATATTAATGTGAAATATTAGCACAACACAAATTAATGCAATCGAGTGAAAGTATGTGAACTCGGAATAACTGTACAGTGAATACATTGCTTCTCTTCCTCTCTTCTCAGCCTCAGATTGGCTCATATTTTGGAGCTGAGGTGTGTGTGGTGGATTTGAACCGTGACTCCAATACAGACCTACTTTTGGTATCGGCACCAACATACATGGAGTCTGACCGGGAGGGCATAGTGTTTGTTTACATCTTCACGCGTCGGGTCAGTGATTATTGGGCGTTCAATTAAGATTGAATTTTTTTAAAAAAAGAGTTCCTAGAATAAGAGTGAATAAATGTACCATTGTGTCTGTGTAACCCTGTTTCTCCTCTCTCTGATCTATTTTAATAGTCAGACTTCATTTTTTTGGATACACTGGTGGGCATGGCAGGCCAGAGGGGTCAGTTTGGCTCTTCTCTGGCCAGTCCAGCAGATCTGAATGGTGATGGTTTCATGGATGTGCTGATTGGAGCTCCTTTAGAGGAGAATGGACAGGGCAGCATCTACATCTTCAATGGGAGAGATGGAGTTATCATTCCAAAATACTCACAGGTGAAAAAGACGTGGGTTGGTGTCAGTTTAAAGGGATAATTAATTCTGTCATCATTATTCACCCTGGTTTCTTACATTACTTTACTTTTCTTGACTCATTTCATAGACTCATTGTAACATTTTTGTTATGTGTCATTCCTTGAATAAAACAGAGAATTGCTGGATCGTCTGTGCGACCAGGTTTGCGGTTCTTTGGGATTTCATTGAGTCAGTCTTCTCTAGACCAGAGTCAAGACAAGCTTCCTGACATTGCTGTTGGGTCCAAGGGAGCAGTTCTGCTTCTCAGGTCTGTTTTCTTCTATAAAGAACTAAAAATATATACAAATACATAGTTTGAGCCATAATCATTCATATGTGTTATATGTGGATCATTCAGGTCCAGACCCATCATGCTCTTGGAAACCAAAGTAACTTACAACCCAACCAAAATACCAACCGGTGACTGTGCGAAGCCATTGCAAAACACCCTGACTGTGTGCTTCACCATGAGCAGATACAAACATGGCATAACAGGTTTATTCATAATATAATTGCATAGTTTTTATGTTTTTACATCACGTATGGTCATATATTCTGCTCAAGGTTTGTAGTATTCTGGTGTGCTCTTGGTATCCGGTATTAGTGCATTGCTAATATTTTTGGGCTTTTATGATCAAACACATTTTCTAGGTTTGGCTGCAAATATTAATTACACCATAACGCTGGATGCCAAGCGACAGAAATATCGAGCATACTTCCCACCCAAAAACCGGCTCCTCAGTGATGTGATGAAAATTGGGGTGCAGGAAGTATGCAAAAGTCATGCTTTCTTCATAGAGGTAAGCATCAAATGTCATTTTTGTTTTGCATTTATAAATAGATTTTCAGTGAATCTGATGATTCTAGGCTATAATTTGGGACTAAAAGGATAATTCCTGCTTCTTATACTTAAAACTCAGGCATTCAAACTTCATTAATTATCCTTTATTTTATACATTTTTGTTATAATGTAACTTTTATGTGCTTACATTAAAAAGTGTGTAGTTACAAATGATCTTCTGCTGAAATTCCACATAAAAACATTTAAACACGACACACACTATTAATTATAACTTGATTATATACACAGCAGCAAGAAAATTAATAGGATGTCAAACAGTATAACCTGACAGGATGAAAATAAAAAACCAATAATCCATATATTGTCTTCTTAACTGTGATAAAACTACAAATGTTTAATATTATATTCAGTGATTCAATATTCAATTATATTCAGTTTAATATTATATTCAACATTTTAAGAAATATGATGGGGACATAACAAGAAACAAATGCAAAGCAAGAGTGACCCAAGTATAACCATAGAGTGTTTTGTTAATAACATCTCTTATTATTTCTCGTTTCCATAAGGCTTGTTCAGAAGATGCTCTGAACCCGTTGTCCAATCAGTTAAATTTCACATTTGAGGGTCTTCCATCAGCAAGTATGCAAAATTTGAGACCAATACTGCTGCCAGAGATAAAGACCTCCACAGACCACAATGTAAGAGTTCATCGGTGTTAAGAGCAGAAGTTAGCAGAACTTCATCACATATGAACATTTCATGAATTTTTCTGTGCCCTCACTTTGTTTTATAGCTAGATTTTGAGATAAACTGTGGAACTGATAATTTATGTGTTGACGACCTCAGAATGGATTTCAATTTCTCTGGGTGAGCAAATCATTTGCTCTGTTTCTGAACTGAAGTATGAAAAGAAATAAATAATTCCAAAGCATATTGATGCTTATGAAAGTATTTACGAATCTCTCTTTGGTTTCTGTGATCCAGGGCTACAAACATAGAGGTTGGGATAATGCAGGAGCTCAATGTGACAGTGTTTGTAGAAAACAGAGGAGAAAACTCATACAACACTCTCTTCAACCTCAAATACCCCTTTGGACTTTCCTACAGGAGATTCACGTCTAAACAGGTAAACATAGGCACATATGCTGAAACTGATACTAGTTAATAATGATAACAATGACATTTCTAAAGCAAAATAGCTATAAAACACTGAAGATGCAATGAAGTTTTGAATAAGCCACATTAAAATTATGGAGTGTTAGACTTTATTTTCAAACCATGCAATGCAATGCAATGGAATGTTAGTTAGCATGTTTTATGTGTGTGTTGAAATATATGATAAACATTCTGTATGAGCAGGGCAGAGTGGAGTGTGTGTCTCTGGATGCTGAGCGAGGAGTTACACTGGGAGAAACCTCTTGCCAAATCAGTAAACCCATCCTCAAGGAAAAAACTCAGGTCAATAATCACACCGCTGACATGAACATTTGCTTATGTGGAGGAATGCATGTTAATGGTTAAACTGATAATCATTATTTTGCTAAAAAATTATTAATCGCAGTTGTTCTCATTTGAGACATTTCTTTTTAGATTTCATGAGAATTACTGCACTTTCACATAAGCACAAATCAAGAGAACATCAAGTCATAGACAGGGTTTATTTTATAGTCAAGATTCATGTTTAGATTTATTACAATTAGTCCCAGAAATACTTCATTTATTAATTCGAGCAGAATATCACAATGGAGATCACTGAACTCCAACCTTTGACCTTTTCAGGAAAAAAAACCAGCGGGCCAAAATTGCGAGGAGTATGTTTAATTGATCTAGAGAAGCAGATTAAAATACTATTCATTGTCCAGCTCTACTCATATGCATATACACACGCTCATTTATTGACTTGATTACTTTTAAACTCAAAGCAGTTAAAGAATTAGTTAACATCATCCTAGGTGTATATGATTTTCTTCTTTATGATGACACAATCGGAGAAATATTAATAAATATCCTGATGCAGCCGAGCTTTATAGTAGTAGAAAGTGTTACCAAACGAGTAAGAGCTGAAGAAAGTGTCTCAATCCACATCCATCCATCATAAACATATTCCACACGGCCCCGGGGGGGGGTTAATAAAGGCCTTCTGAAGCGAAGCGATGCATTTGTGTAAGAAAAATATCCATATTTAACAAGTTATAAAGTGAAATATCTAGCTTTCCCCAGATGGCCTTGCGTCGCATCAGTTACAAAAGTACAAAAGTAAGCTGAATAGGGAAGGCGTAGGATGTAGCGTAAGCTTTGTGAACTGCGAGAGGCGTTACACTTTCTTCGCAAGTAGAATACGGAAGGCGGTCTGGCGGAAGCTAGATATTTCACTTCATAACTTGTTAAATATGGATATTTTTCTTACACAAATGCATCGCTTCGCTTCAGAAGGCCTTTATTAACCCCCTGGGGGCCATGTGGAGTTTGTTTATGATGGATGGATGTGGATTGAGACACTTTCTTCAGCTCTTACTCATTTGGTAACACTTACTACCATTATAAAGCTTGGATGCGTCAGGATATTTATTAATATTTCTCAGATTGTGTTCATCATAAAGAAGAAAGTCATATACACCTAGGATGGCTTGAGGGTGAGTAAAGCTTGGGGTAATTTTCATTTGAAAGTAAACTAATCCTTTAACAAACACTTTTATCCAGAGCAACTTTCATGGGTGTGTGACTGTTCAACATGTTCTGTTGTCATATGAATTACAACAACTTTAATTATTCCAAAATCTGGCTTTTTTGTTCAAATTCTAGGTTGTGTTTGAGATTACATACAGTATTAATAAAGAAAGTACACCGGGCCAAAATGTGACGTTTACTGCTGAGGTCAGAAGGTATGACACCATCTTTGTGTGCTAGAAGTTGTTTGAGTGAACTCAAAGTGTGAAACAGCCTTTGACCATGAGCTCTAGGAGGACTCTCACATGATCATTTTATCAGAAATGGATAAATCATACTAATAATCAAAACCTCCATCTCTCACAGTGGAAATGACAAACACTCAATTGACAGTGAATTTAAAAAACAGAAAACCATCGATGTCAAATATGCCATCTATATTGCCTTGATAAGGTTAGTGCTCTGCTCCATGTTTCTGTATAAAAATAATACCACATTTGTCTTTATTCTGTACTGCAATATTGTCTTTTTCTTTCTTCATTTTAAATAAAAGGCATGAAAATACCACCATCCACATTAATTTTACTTCAGGGAAAAGGGATCTTATGAAACCCGTCCAGCAGATAATAAAGGTATTAGTAATTTTTTTTTTTTTATTGTATCTTATCTTTATTTTGATAAAAGAAGAAAATACTGTACATAACTCTTCCTTACTTTCTTTTTCCTCTTTCAGGTTCAGAATGACCTCAGAGAATTAACTTTCAAAGTGTTCATCAGAGTACCAGTGAAACTTGGTGGTACTGACATCTGGACTAATTCAAATTTGCAAGTGTGTGAATTTATTTCTCATCTCATAAGCCATACAGGTATATTGATTATTTTAAATAAATAATTTTGGTATGATGTAGGGAAGAAAAATGGCATCCCATCCTTCACCCATAGTTGTTCTGAAACACTTATGTTTGAAACCAGTGGTTCTGCACTAGGAGGCCTCAGCAAAAAGTAGGCCTCAGGATGATGTAAAAGTATTTAAATTAATAAATTATTATAATATTAACATAATCTTACTTTATTTAAATCAAGATGTAATCTGAAAATCATATTTCTTTGTATTTTCCCTCAATAATCATTGTTTTTACTGAAGAACAAATACAGATTATAACTTCTGGAATCACAAAATGAATTGTGGTAAAATTCTATACTTTAAATTAATAATGTTAATTAATTCAGTATATCATTAAAAAAAGATTGTGAACAAACATCTTTATCATAATCACAGCAGGGGAATGAGAACTATCTTAGCAAATGTAAAGGGGTTGGACAACAGGGGCCTACGAGTTAAAGAGTTTGAGAACTACTGAGAACTACTTTCTTTCTTTCCTTCTTTTTAAAGATTTCTGGCTGTAAAAACAAGAACATGGAGAAGCCTGTTATTACCAGTTTTACATTGTTGGACGTTATTAAAAATCATCCTGTGGTGGTGAGGACACTTTTTAAATTTAGTTTTGTTTTACCTCATTATTTTTCCACAATTTATTTGTAGTATATGTTAAACATACATCAATGAAACTCTGTCTCTCTCTCTCTCTCTCTCTCTCTCTCTATGTGTGTGGGTGTGTGTGTGTGTGTGTGTCAGAACTGCTCTGTGGCGGTGTGTGCCGTGTTCAGCTGTGACATCACTCTCATAAAGAATGAATGGAAACTCTATAATATATCTGGCAATGTGAGCTCTGGATGGATAGAGCAGGTATCTGACTTTTAAAGCAAATTCAAATCACAGAACATATATATAATATATATATATATATATATTAGGGCTGTCATCGTTAACGTGTTAACGCATGTGATTAATTCAAATCCTTAATGCGTTAAAATAAGTTAACACATTTAACGCAAAAAAAAAAAAAAAAAAAAAAATGAAGCATGTGAAATTGTGCCATAATGTAATTTACGTCACGCAGTTAGATGATCTTAAAGAACATGCTGATTATATCAGAGATGGCAGAGAGAATTATTCATTCCAGTGTCTGTTTCGCTTTAGAACACGAACTCTCTGTCATATTCTGTCATCTGAAGATCGCGAGCCCTCTCGCATCGCACTGTTCCTGTCTGAACGGAATGTCGAAACATCCCACCGCTTTATGGCCAGATGATATGCAAACTATGTTTCTCGGCTGGATAAAGCAAACCAGTTTCTTGCTAAGAAAGTTTTGATGGATAAGGATTGCAATCAAAGTAAAGACGATTGCGGCGACATACAGGAGTTGTACATTAAGCACGCGCGAGTCCGTTATATTGATGCGCAAACAAATCATGTATGAGCGCTATCGACGCACTGATCGCACATTGTATTTATGCACAGAAATATTTCAGTACATTCACGTTGTTTTCACACACATTCAGGATAATGTTTGGATTTGTCCTGTGCATGTTACTGTGCACTTTAATATATATGCAGGTCAAGGCGGTTGGTTTAGTTTTTTTTTTGGCGTCTCCATGTGGTCCTGTTCAGTATCGCAACTTGACTAAAATGTAAACAAGCTCTTTGCTGTTGCACATATTATACACTGTGAATTCTGAAACGTTTTTTTTGCTGTCATTTTTTTATGGGTGCTTTGGTGTACATACATGTATGAATTATATGAAATCATATTATTTGGTTATTTGGTGTCCTTTTTTGGAAAGACATCTAAATTTACCTTGAAAAAAGCTGAAAAATACAGTTTTGTGAAAATCACACTTCAATCTGATGATTTACTTTGCTGGATATAGGCAATGATGGCCAAATGGACATGTTAAACAAGATAAATGGTGTATACTTAATTTCACGATAAGTGTGTGATTAATCGCGATAAAAAAAAAATGAATCTATTGACAGCCCTAAAATATATATATATATATATTCATAATTGTTTGATCATTTCTTATTGTCATGATCTGTGTCTCTCTTAGACTGGACTCAGAGCTGCTGTGTTTGAGTTGGTCAGTTCAACATCTCTGGATTATGACAAGAGCAAATATATTTTCTTTTCCTCTGATCCTCAACGCACTGCACCGTCTCTCCAGGTGATTCAGTGATCGTTCACGTCAAGTCTCATGACTGTAAAAAGAGCTCTCAAAACACTGCTCTGTTTTTATAGCTTATGATTTGTTCATTTGATCTGTTTTATTCTTATTTTTTCACACCACATAATTTTTCTCTTTTTGATTCTTGCAAATATATTGAAATTTGCACTTACAATGTTTTTTACACATATACGTCCTGTGCATATGTGTGTGTGCTTTACTTTGTACAAGTGTGTTTTCATAGTAAGGAAGTCACAGTATTTTTCTTTATTTCTTTATAAAGAAATGCCACAGAGACAAAAGTACTTACACTACTGTTCAAAAGTTTTTTATGTTTTCAAAAGTCTCTTATGCTCACCTAGACTGCATTTATTTGACCAAAAAGAGACAAGGATGTGGATCATACACACACTAAAACAGATGCATTATAACAAAAGATTGTACATAGTTATTAAATAATCATGTTTAATCTTGCTTAGTTAGGCTGTACGTGTCATCCTTTGCTCTAACCTATTCAAGTGTCCAGTGACAGAATTGAAATGTCATATTTATCATTTAATTCAGTGTAGTAATATAATTCACAAATAGTATTTATCAATTATTTAACCCAAATTATGATCTATTATAATTAATTATAATCTATTATAATTATCTATTGTTCGGCATGGAACATCTGTGTGGGAGGAAGGAGGAGGTCTTCCTGTTACAATGAGATCACTTCTGACTGCACTAAAAATTCACTTGCTCACATTTTTCCACTTTGTAGATTAACACTCAAGTGGAGGTGTATGAGGAGGCGAACCTGACCAAAGAGATCATTGGAGGGGTGATAGGAGGACTGCTGCTACTGGCTCTCATCGCAGCGGCCCTCTATAAGGTATATCGCCTTCATAAAATCAGTTTCAGTCCCTGACACTTTCACCTTTCTACACAATCTATATTTTTTTAATGCTTACAGCATATTACTGCATATTTTCTCTCTTTACAAGGCTGGGTTCTTCAAAAGCCAGTACAAGCAGATGCTGCAGGAGGCGCAGGGCGATGCAGGAGGAGAGCCAAACATGACACAATAATGTGCACTCAAACAGTTATAAGATATAAGTACTGATCGTGTTTTGTTTTGTATCAGTGAGCACAACGAGTTACAAAAGTATTTATAAATATTTGACTTCCTTCTTTGTTATGAAAACTGATAATGACTGAGTATAAACTGTAGCAGAAATATTAGAAATATTGGAGGATCTTTTTATCACTGTCTTTGAGATGTTTTCTATGGAAGCTTGTTTCCACCACAGAATAAAAAAAAAAAAAAAAAAAAAAAAAATACAAAAGGTAATTTCAACTTTTTATCTCACAATTCCAACTTTTGTAACGCAATTCAGAGAAAAAAAGTTACAGTTACGAGAAATAAAATCCAGTTCTGAGGAAAAATTGCAATTCCATCATAATTCTGACTTTTAATTTGCAATTGCGAGTTTATATATCGTAATTCAGAGAAAAAAAGTCAGAATTGTGAGATATAAACTTGTAATTCTGAGAAAAAAAAGACATAATTGTGAGACATAAAAGTTTGCAGTTACCTTTTTTTATTTGTTATTGAGTGGCGTAAACAAGCTTCCATAGTTACATCATCGCGTTTCTTCAGATTTTTATAATAGGGATTTGCACTGGGTGCAAATTTAATGTTTTCTGCTTTATATAAAAATGTTGTTTAATTGGCTTTTTTTTTTTTTTTTTTGGCACCTGTTGGAAAGGAAATTAAAATAAATTTAAATTAAATAATTTAGGCATTATCCATTACACTTATTTTTGTGTCATTATTTATATGCATACCTTAATTTGTATTTTAAATAAAAATTTGAGTATGAACAGAAGTCAGAAAATTCTGTGATTTGGGGTGTTTGTGAGGCTGAGGTGTCAGATTCAATTGCAGCAAACCCAACAGATACCTAAAACCTTTTGCCGGTTTATTTATTTATTTTTTATAAATCAATGTAGAAAGACATTAGAATGTGC
Organism: Ctenopharyngodon idella; assembly: GCF_019924925.1. Taxonomy (NCBI): domain Eukaryota; kingdom Metazoa; phylum Chordata; class Actinopteri; order Cypriniformes; family Xenocyprididae; genus Ctenopharyngodon; species Ctenopharyngodon idella. The sequence continues at coordinate 3,631,966 of NC_067231.1, forward strand.
TGAAAACTTGGAATAGATAAACACTCAATGCAAAGTCCCATATTTCCTTATATTTTATAGCCTAAACCTAAATCAACACCATGAACAATATAAAAGTGAATATAGAAGTGAATTATTAAACTATTGTTACAGTTTACTTGGTGACATAATAAATAAATCACTTACAACTTTGAAAATATGTACTGGAAAAAAAAAGTTCCAGTTGGCCGACTCCATGTACTGGGGGAAAAAAAAAGTTAAAATGTTGTTCAAGATGTGAAGAACATGCAAAAATGCATCCTATGGGTGTAAATGGCTCCTGTTGCCATGTAGATAAGGGGAGCTCAGAAAACTTTGTGCTGCTCTAGGTAGTGTTGTGCTGCATCCTTCTTCAGAAGAATTACAACAGGATATCAACATTAGTAAAAAGTGGCAGAAGTGCCTAGTCATGCAACGTACTGCAAATATTACGATCTGACAATGTAACCAGTTTCATCCTAGTGTGTCATCTGCAGATCACTGTGATATTTATGGCTTAGGGTATTTGAGAGTGTGCTAACTTTGGCCTTTTTTAGTTATTTTAAACAGGCTGCTGTATTCTTTGTTGTTGTTGGGATGATTCAGATTCAGACTCTGATCCCACACTACTGCAAGTTTCCATAACTCTGGATGGCCTCCTACGCTCCACACTTCTTTAGAGATCTGGTTAGCAACTGAAACAATTGCTGTAACTCATTATTCTCCCTCTGCAATTTAAGTCATCATTAATTCACCAGGTGTAAATGGGTACGTGTCTCCCTCATCTACTTGTGATCCGATCGACCAAACGCATGTAACCATGGTTTCCTGAGAATAGTGAACGAGACGCTGCGTCCCCTATATAGGGGTTGCTATGGGGAATGCCTTTGCTATGCCAGGTGTCTGAAACATGAGTATAAACACGACAATGAACTTGACATTGGCCGGCGGCAGCCTATGACGTCACACAGGTGCGACCTGCGAATAATGTCATCCACTTCTTGTCTGAAGGAGACCAGAGCAGGAATGCCTGAAGCATGGCAAAGGGACGCAGCGTCTTGTTCCCTATTCTCAGGGAACCATGGTTACATGCGTAACCTGAGACGTTCCCTTTCAAAAGGGAACTTGTGCTGAATCCCCTAGGGGTCACTATGGGGAACGGAATACCCATGCTGCCATGCTGAAGGGATGAGTGCCTTAATGGCTGTGCTAAGTCAAAGACTCAAAGAGTCTTCATCCCTAGGGCGCACTAGTGACAATCACAGGTCAGAGCTTCTCAAGAACGGAGGCCTCAAAAAAGGATCTCTAAGAGGAAGCCTAACTATGTTCATACTCAGGCCAGTTTCAAAAGAAAATGCTTTGAGCTGGTCCACGAAGCTTCGCAGAGTGGAGGCCTAAATCACATCTCCTGGATTGAGAGGAGGCCTAACAGACTCTAACGGTCCAGGGAAGTGTAACGGGTTATATTACTTATAATTTAGTTCTTCACTTTTATGGACCAATTAGGAAAATCAGAAGATTCGTATGATCGACTACGGAGGTAGAGGGTAATTGCTGAAGGAACGACAGGAGACCACAATTAAGGTGAGTACGTAGATTTTTTATAAATGTTCCCTTAAATGCCGGCCTTTCCCCTTTTTGAAAGTAAACAATAAAATAAATAAAAAGCAATTCAAAGTGAGTTACGTCAATTCGATGAAAAGAAATAAAAGAACAAATCACTTAAGAGCAAATCACTGTCAGTTTCACACTAGAATAGTATGAATACAATAGAAAACAATAGAATGACAACAATTTGTCCAGATTCAACAACATTTTTGTGATATCACGCACACGTCGCCGACCAGTTCAATTTCCAAATGTTCAATAACTGATATCAGTTCCTTCTTCTAGTTATCTCAGACAGTTTCAGTCCCGTATGGAGAAAACACAGTCTCTATGCAGGAATAGTTTTACCTTGAGCAGGGGAAAAAAAAAAAATGAAATCACGATACTCTCCTGGTCCTATAGGATGAATTTTCTTCTTTCTTTTCCAGTGTCCGAATAGGTTGGCTCGCCATCAAAGAAAATCAATCTCCCCTCAGGAAAAAAACCTGACCTGTTTAAAAGGTCAGAAATGCATGACTGCATTTAGTCAACAATAGCATCACATCAGGTAAGTATCTCCACATACCAATAAATTAACATATAAAGTAATGATTTCAATGTTTTACAATATTACATTGCTAATAAACATACATCTCTTTTCAGGCACGTGTGTATTACCCCGACATGCACGTGAAGCGTGCACGTGAAAAAGAACGACACTGCATGAGAACAACTGATTATCCAAAGATACAACATAAATCACACATATGACCATAATAAACAAAATAAACAACTTCTTTCCTTACAAAATAAGTGTTGTTTTCTTATTTAAACATTAAACTCAGCATACTTGCATAAATTGAACTCACCACATCCAGATAATCACTTCCCAGTAATACAATGATGTAATTCACCCATCGATAGTCACAGGAGTAAAATAACAACTGAATCCACTCAATATTCTCCTCTTTCAACTGACTTGAGTTTTAAACACTATTTTCAAAGTTTTACTCCGTTATTTCTACTTTCTTGATAGCTAAATCTAGCGAATTTCTTTCCCGTCTTCTTCCTTCTTAGGTCTTGCGCAATCTGCCGCATCAGCAAGTGGGCAGTCCATATCAAAAGAACTCTGATTGGATGAAACTATAACTTGTTTAAATATTACAAATTATTTTTGTCACACAATTTATTTTATTTTAAGTATTTATTAATATCGCCAATCTTCAATTATTTACTTTTCTGAACCTCATACATTTATATTAATATATATATTTAACCCTTAATTAGTCTGGGTTACAGAAGCTCAAAGAGAGCCTAACTACCTAGCACAGTATTTCCTACCGCCTAGCCGAGCTCTAGGAGCGGAGGCCTCAGCATAACGACTCTCATATTGAGAGGAGGACTGACAACGACCAACACTTTAGGATATTTGATGAGGAGCTGAAAGAGTGCCTGCAACCCGTAACTCATATCCAGCAGAGCTCTATAGATCGGAGGCCTCAAGAAAGAGAACTCAAAAGAGAGGAGACCTGACGACGCTCATTATAGCCAAGGAGGCTCACAGAGAGCCTGACGACTTAGCGAAAAGGTAGTCGAGCTCTAGGAGCAGAGGCCTTAACATAACGACTCTCCTATCAAGAGGTGGCCTAACAACGTTCCACACTCAGGAAAAGCTTGCGAGGAGGCTCAAAGGAGAGCCTGAGACCCGTGACTGATATCCAGACTGAGCTCTAGAGAGCAGAGGCCTTAAAAAAGGTTCTCAAGATAAGGGGAGGCCTGACAACGCTCATAATAGCCAATGAGGCTCAAGGGAGCCTAACAACTAAAGAAATCAATAAAGCCAAGCTCAAGGAGCAGAGGCCTCATCATAACGACTCTCTAACTGAGAGGAGGCCTAAACAACATTCCATAGTCAGGATATCCCATGAGGAGGCTCACAGAGAGCCAGCGACCAGTAAATGCTAACCTGGCAGAGCTCTAGAGAGCAGAGGCCTAGATAAAACAACTCTAAAAATGAGAGGAGGCCTGGGAACGCTCAAATTAACCAAGGAGGCTCACAGAGAGCCTGACGACTTAGCTAATAAAACCGAGCTCTAGGAGCTGAGGCCCCAGCATAACGACTCTCCTATCAAGAAGAGGCCTAACAACATTTCACACTCAGGAAAGGCTTGCGAGGATGCTCAAAGAGAGCCTGCGACCCGCATCTGATATCCAGACGGGGTTCTAGAGAGCGGAGGCCTCAAAGGTGACTAAAAAAGAGAGAAGGCCTGACGACGCTCATATTGGCCAAGGAGGCTCAGAGAGAGCCTGGCAACTTAGCAAATAAAGACTTCAATAAAAGCCGAGCTCTAGGAGCGGAGGCCTCATTATAACGACTCTCTAAATGAGAGGAGGCCTTAACAACGTTCCACAATCAGGATATCCCACGAGGAGGCTCACAGAGAGCCTGTGACCCGTGAATGCTAACCTGGCGGAGCTCTAGATAGCGAAGGCCCAGATAAAACAACACTGTAAAACGAGAGGAGGCCTGGCGACGCTCATATTAGCCAAGGAGGCTCACAGAGAGCCTGACGACTTAGCCAAAATATAACCGAGCTCTGAGAGCGGAGGCCTCAGCATAACGACTCTCCTATCGAGAGGAGGCCTAACAACGATCCACACTCAGGAAAACCTGCGAGGAGGCTCGCAGAGAGCCTGCAACCCGCAACTGATATCCAGGCAGAGCTTTAGAGAGCGGAGGCCTCAAAAATAAAAAAGGTAACTCTCTAAATGAGAGGAAGCCTGACAACGCTCATATTAGCCAAGGAGGCTCACAGACAGCCTGACAATTTAGCTAATAATAACCGAGCTCTAGGAGCAGAGGCCTCAGCATAACGACTCTCATATAGAGAGGAGGCCTTAACAACATTCCACACACAAGATATCCAACGAGGAGGCTCATAGAGAGCCTACACCTGGTGGAGCTCAGATAGCGGAGGCCTCCATAAAATAACTCTAAAATGAGAGGAGGCCAGACAACACCCACAGTAGCCAAGGAGGCTCAGAGAGAGCCTAGCAACTTAGCAAAAGCTCTAGGAGTGGAGGCCTCAAATGACAACTCTCTAAATCGAGAGGAGACCTAACAATGCCCAAAAACTCAGTATATCCTGCAAGGAGGCTCACAGAGAGCCTAAACTTGCATTAGATATCCAAACGGAGCTCAGGGGAGCTTAGGCCTCAGAAAAATATCACCCTTATAAAATTTTTGAAATCAGTTTTTCAGCCATCACTAGATATTGTTGAAAAGTCGTTATTTTGTTTTTTTGGCACTTTATAATATTAAGGTTGAGCCACTGTACTCACATGAACTGTTTTAAATATGTCTTTAGTATCTTGCTGGGCATCTGAAAGTGTTAATTATGTTGCTGGCAATGCAGGCCTCACTGAGCCATCAGATTTCATCAAAAATATCTTAATTTGTGTTCCGAAGATGAACGAAGGTCTTACGGGTGTAGAATGACATGAGGGTGAGTAATAAATGACATAATTTTCATTTTTGGGTGAACTAACCCTTTAAGTGCCTTGCTCAAGGGCACCTCAGTTGTGGGTAATGAGAGTGGAAGAGAGCACTGTTCATTCACTCCCCCCACCTACATATCCTGCTGATACTTGAGACTCAAACCCACGACCTTTGGATTACAAGTCCAACTCTCTAACCATTAGGCCACAACTGCCCCTTTGTAGATTCACAGTGTGTTATGCCAAACAAACAATTCTCTGAGGCAAAAGTGAAACTAAAAGTTCATTCTCTCATGTTTTGTATTCCTGGTTTAGGGTGTTTTGTTAAACCCATTGTTCAGCTTCTGCTGGTAATCCCACATTGTATAGCGGCCTACCGGGAAAACTCCTGGTGCTCCAGATGGTCAGTCCGCGACTGGCATGGTTGATATTTGGTATTCCTGGCTTAGAGTGTTTTGTTAAACCCATTGTTCAGCTTCCGCTGGTAATGGGCACTCGTCCAACATAAGCAATGACATGCATCGCAGTCCAGAAGAGGGAGGGAAGTTAGCGAGGGAAGAGCATAAAAAAATTAAGGCTCTGTCCCAAATGGAACCCTAAGACCTGCAATTTTTTCTTCTGAATTCAGACTTTTGTGACGTAATGGCACTTTGACTGTTGGGTAGAAGTCTGCTGTCGAGCTCGCCTCAGTGCAGGCTCGGCAAAAGTGCACCTCGAGGGTGTATATTGGCCTCAGAGGGGGCGCTTGCGAGCACCCTTCTGAAACCTACAAACAAGACACCCTACGGTCTTGTGGACTTAATGGACACACATTCGGCTGCCATTGTTAGTCCACAAGGCCACAAGTGTGCATAATGTGTACCATTTGGAACAGGGCCCTCCATTCTCAAATTTATGCAAATAAGGGGCAGAAAATACAGCATGGCAGCAAATAGCTGCAGGTTTAGGTAATGGCTCATGTGTCTAAAATATGCAGATTGTGACTGGATTATTTGTGTAAATTTTATTATTTACACATTGGATACATTGCAGTTTTTATGTTAAATATTGCAGTTTTAGATGCTTTTGTTGTGAATAAACTGGCTTACAAAAGTTTATTAAACTGGCACTGTATTTTGGGCATTTAGAAAGAAAGCTTGCATCTTTCCAACTATAATCGTGTATATATGCTGATTACATTGGCTGTGTGCTGGAAAAAGCCTAGGTTAAACAGACTTTCTACAGACACCCATCATCAGCTTCAGTTAAAAATTCTTCATTTATTTGCATATTATACACATGGCAGTCCTTTGTGCTTATTACTTACAAACAGAGGTTAAAAATCTAAATCTTCTAAATACTTTTCTTGGAGAGCTCTATTGACATCTGTTTATTGACTATTTAATGAGTTCATAAACAACAATGTGGGTGATTTTTTTTTTATTTAATTCAATAAATAAATATGTATTCTGTGTATTTAACAACTTTTTATTAAGTTTATCTTGAGCATTTATTCTCTTACACTTCATCTTTCTTGAATATGCACTCATTTCCTCTTTTTCAAATTGTTTTTCCTCTCTAGTAAGATGCTTCCACCCCTTTTTACATCTGAACCACCTCTAGGACTCTTCTCTTTCATTTATTGCCTTGACTGTCTCACCTCATGCGTCCTCCATATCTACATTTGACCGGTTACAATGGACCACAACTTCTGTATCAGATTGTACATCTTTTGTGGTAAGATATTTTTTTGTGATAAGATTTTTTCTCTTCTTGTACAATTGTAAGCTGCGAGTGGCAATAAGATACTTTAAATTTAACTAGTTACATGATCTAGCCAGGTAAAAGTTGCTTTACATTCTCTTTATACTCTTTATATTTGTTAAAAACTAAAGCTGTGAAAAATGCATTGCAGTAATCATGTTGTACATGAATAGATAGATGAGTGATTTAAAAAGAAAACTGTCAAAAGAATTATGTTTAAAGCTTTTACAGTTTTGTTTTTCTGTAGATTTACAGTTACTCAACATTCAGAAACACTGTTGATCATAAGACATTAGACACATCGAATTTTAGACAGCCTCTTGAGTTAAAAACCTTGACAATCAAAATGTTGTAGCATATGTTATATTGTGAACAGACAAATGATAGATATGAAGATGAAAAATGTCCTTTTTAGGCAAAAACAAACGGTAACACTTTATTTTAGGGTCTATTAACTAGTTGCTTATTAGCATGCATATTACTAGAATATTGGCTGTTTATTAATACTTATTAAGCACATATTAATGCCTTATTCTGCATGACCTTATTCTACATTCTTTATCCTACCCAATACCTAAACTTAACAACAAACTTACTAATTATTAATAAGCAGTAAATTAGGAGTTTATTGAGGGAAAAGTCATAGTTAATAGTGAATATGTGTTCCCTATACTAAAGTGTTACCAAACAAACAATAAGGGTGAACTTTTTTTTAAATGCCCTCTCATCTAATTCTGACTCATGTTCACACATATGTTGCACGCATTCAAACATGCATCTACAAGAATAGCACTGCAAAAACTTGAACTCAAGTCAAACTCAACTCAAATGCACCTGACAGCTTTTCATGTTCCTAATGCAAAACCATTACATTTAAGAGGAAACCAAACAAATTAAAGTTTTTTTTTATGCCTAAATGGATGTTTTATGCCTAAAAAGAGTTTTGAGTGTTTTCTTTTTCCTTTTCTTTCTTTCTTTTTTTTCTTTTTTCTTAATGGTTACAAAACATTTTTCTGTTATCTTATTACATAATTGCCTTTATTGGTGCTACACACAGTGAAATCTCCAGCAGCTGCTGAACTGGCATCTGTTACTATAGAATGTATTTTAGCATGACTGCAATGTTGTATTGACCAATCAGCAAACAGGAATGGAAATATCAATTTTATATTTCAATTGTCAAATTACAGTTTGTAGTTACTAATTCAGTCTTTTTTTTATCACTTCTGAACACTTTAGTATCTCAGTCGGTGATGGCTTTTAACATCGAGCCTGTTGCCTGGAAAACTTTCACTGCGTCTTCACAGAGTCAAAATGTTGCCTTTGGCTATAAGGTGATACAGAAAGACACAAGGTGAGAGCAACATAACCACTGATAATGGGGGGAGAAAAACAAACCTGCATTGTTTGGAAAGCACAGTACTCACCACACTGCCATCAACTGTCCAACGAGACATGAAAGAAACCGTCTGACTAACAGTCAGTCAACCACCATAGTTTGTTTTGTTTTAAAGTGACATTTAGGTGTAAGTAAGAAATAGATGCTACTACATTGACATAGAAAAACCCAGATTATAGATTTTGTGCTCCATTGTCCATATTGAAGAATTATACTAGTTATCAAAATGTTTAGTTTGTGTGATTTCTGAATCATCATTGTCGAATTGTCTCTTTGAATGCAGCACCCCATGTTGACAAACACTGAACTTACAGATTTACACTAATATTAGACAGCCTCATAAGGTTAAAACATTCACAATCTTTCTAATGTTATAGAGTATGTAATATTGTGACCAGTATGATATGGATGACGATGCAAAATGTCCTTTTAAGGCAATAGCAAACTTCAACAAGTGTGAACTTCCTTTAAATGCCCTCTTGGTCTAATTCTGTCTCATATGAGCTTTCTGCTTTCACACATTGCTCACATTCAAACATGCATCTACGAGAAAAGCACTGCAAAAAAATAACTCAAATGCACATGACAGCATTTCGCATATTAATATATTCATAATGAAAAACAATTACACTTAAGAGGAAACCAAACAAACTAAAGCTTTTGGTTAGGCACAATGACTATATTCACAGTGTAACATGGCCTTGTCCCACCCACATGTAATGGTTCCAGCATCCATGGGTTCTCTTGAAATATAAAGCAGTATCAAAAAAGTTGCCCATTTTTACCTTAAAGGTGCAATGTGAAAATTTTAGGAGGATCTATTGACAGAAATGCAATATAATATACATAACTATGTTTGTGGTGTAAAAAGAGCTTATATAATTAACTATTATGTTTTTGTTACTGTAGAAAAGAGAACATGGCCCCTTTAAGTATTTTAGTTACCCTTTCTGTGATCTAGTCTCTTATTGGTTGTTCAGTTACGCACTCTTTTGTATAGAGCGTAAAGTTAAGTTTTTCTTTAGTTAGTTTTTGGGGTCGCTCGCATGCTCATCGCACGTCGGAAAACTGCCGTCCTGTGCCGGAGCAAGAGCACCAAGCAGCAGCATCAATTTCATATAAAGTGTGTGTTCATGAACGATACTGTTGGTGAGTGCGCTGTGAACTGTGACTTACATCTGTGCAGAAGTTCAGTAAACTCTGTGAACGAATCCCCTTGTTGTGGCTCATTTCACCCGCGTTTCCCATTGCATCGACCAAAAGCAGTAGCACGACATTACCTTAGAATGAGCCATTTCCATCTCATACACCACAGGTCCCCTTACATGTTACGTCACCATTTTGTGCCGGCATGTTTCTACAGTAGCCCTAAATGGACAAACTGCTCTACAGAGCGCGTTTGCTTGACTGGCTACTCTCTGCTGTCTCAGACGACGAGAAAATTTACACACTGCACTTTTAAAACAATTTCTCATTGCCATTTAAAGAAAGTTCATTCAAACATTAATGTCATCATTCACTCACCCTCATGCCATTCTAGACCAATATTCCATCTGCTGTGGAACACAAAAGAAGATGTAAGACAAACACAGTCACTATTATCTTTATTGTATGGAAAAAAATAAAAAAAATAATGAAAGTGACTGGTTACTAAGCCTGTCATTCTGCTTAACATCTCCTTTTGTGTTCCACAGAAGAAAGTCAGTCATACAGGTTTGGAACAACATCAGGGTCAGTAAATTAGAGGTCTGCACGGGCTTTAAACTGAGGCCCGAACCCGGCCCGTACCCGAGATCGTTTGACCCGACCCACCCCACCCCGAACGGTACTGTTATAGTTTAACCCGAACCCGAAATCCGTTGCTATAGAGATGTACCATTCTTGCTATCATAAGCCAAGACAGCTTTGTAAGACTTACACTGCACGTAACCGCTGAGCTATTTATTGGTTGAATGACAAGATCATATCATACAATGTTTAAATAGACAGAAACATCAGGCTAAGTAGTAGAAAAGACGCACGGAGGCCATTTGACATGCTGTCATACTTCATTTCATTCATAGTTTGCACTCGGTCATGTAGCCTATCATATCGTACGATGTTTTAAACATTTAAATACACATATCAAATAAAATAATACAAAATGTGTATGATGCAGTGTTTTTGATAGTAGCCTGCTCTTGACAAAGCCGATTTCTGAGAGACGCAAGAGAAACACGGCTATTTGATTTACGAACGCGCTTGGCTTATTTCATTCATAGAGTTTACACTTATTCGTCTATGATGTCATGCAATGTTTAAAACATTTAAATACACATATCAAATGATGTAGTATTTTACAGTAGACCTACTCTTGACAAAGCTCTGATTTCTGAGACATAGACGGCAGCGCGGCTATTTGATTTGTTGCTGCTCTCATCGTTCACTTCACACACACATTATTGTGTAGTAATTTTAGTGGCTTGTCTATAATTGTGCTATTCCCTGGCTCACCTGTTATTCAGTAGAATTCATTGTGCTGCTTTCCCTGCATCATTTGGCACTGTAATAAGTTTTCCCTCAGTAATTGTTTGCCTTATCGCGTACTCATAGTCAGAGGTTTGAGTGTTGTGTGCCGCGTTGTGAATGAAAGTGTGCATGAGAGCAGGATCACATGCGCAAAACAGTTAATATTGTAACGAACGGAGGAAATGATGAGACTCACTTAACAGCTTAATCTTCTTTTATTAAGATGAGCACCTGTTTGGCACCTGTCGATGCTCCTGCCTCACAGACAGCGAACAAACTTCTGGAACCTCTTCCCCAGAACCCCGCCCACACAACACCACGCAGGCTATTCTTTCAGGAGAACCTCCCACCCCTTAAAGCCCCACACAAGCTGAACCATAACACAGGAAAGAACACATGCACTTAGATTTATCCGAACAGAACATAAAACACTCTTTAGACTTGCTACAATATATAAATGTGAATTATAAATGTGCTCCCAATCTCACCCGCTCTTTCGAGCACAACGCAGAAGATGGCACGCAAGACTTATTTAACAGCTCAGTTTTTTCGAACCCGAAGCTATTCATGAAACCTTAACCTGAACCCGACCCGAAACCCGCGAGTTCTTCGGGTCGGGTTGCAGACCTCTACAGTAAATGACAAAAAATAAATGAATAAATAAATAAAAAATGGTGAACTATCTCTTTGTCCAAATGGTGAAAAATCGCATATTATTATTATTATACTACATTAAATTTGCAATTGATTGCAGTGTGCACCTTAAGCCATCAGCAGCCACTGACAGGACTTTGCTGGACTCCCTAAGAATACCAAGTGGGCGTATTAGGAAGTTAAATTTAAAACATGTACAGTTTATGTGTCTCAAGGAACATGATTGAAAAACACTGGAGTAACCATTGATCATTTATGTCATTCTTAAAAACCTTGTAAAAATTCACTTAAATTTAACATTGCTCTGGGTTTGTGGCAGCTCTGCTCAGTTTCAGTACTGCTGTGAACTGGAGGAACTGAACTGATGCCGAGCTCAGAGAAGACTGCCATCTGGTAAAATAATGCAACAATGTGGTTACACATGTGGTTGCAGCAGCAACACAGCAACAGCTTCACTGGGAGAATGTGACAGGATTGAAGTCCCTTAACACAATCTGTAAAGATTAACTGATGACAAAATAATAAATGAATAACCCCAAATGATAGGATATATGCATAAACAAGACAAATCTAAAAAAAAAAAAAAAAAAAAAATCGCATATTATTATTATTATACTACATTAAATTTGTAATTGATTACAGTGTGCACCTTAAGCCATTAGCAGCCACTGACAGGACTTTGCTGGACTCCCTAAGAATACCAAGTGGGCATATTAGGATGAGCCAGTGTTAGCCAACACTTTTCCTAGAGGCATACCAACAGTACATTTCTTGGACAGCTCACTTATCTAACACACCCATTTTAGGTTTTGGTCTAGTAACAAGCTTATAAGTTAAATTTAAAACATGTACAGTTTATGTGTCTCAAGGAACATGATTGAAAAACACTGGAGTAACCATTAATCATTTATCTCATTCTTAAAAACCTTGTAAAAATTCACTTAAATTTACCGTTGTTCTGGGTTTGTGGCAGCTCTGCTCAGTTTCAGTACTGCTGTGAACTGGAGGAACTGAACTGATGCCGAGCTCAGAGAAGACTGCCATCTGGTAAAGTTGTGCAACAATGTGGTTAAACATGTGGTTGCAGCAGCAACACAGCAACAGCTACACTGGGACAATGTGACAGGGTTGAAGTCGCTTAACGCAATCTGTAAAGATTAACTGATGACAAAATAATAAATGAATAACCCCAAATGATAGGATATATGCATAAACAAGACAAGAAATCTAAAAGTGCTAAACTTTTCCACTGAATAGATTCGTCATGCCTACATTTCTATAAATGTAGAAATTCATAGAAACTTCATTTTAAAATATGAACAATAAATCCATCCTTCAGTTCTAGTTTTGTCTGCCTACTCTCTAGCTATGTGGCTTCTCTGACTTCCTCATAGATCTGAAACAATTCACCCCCAAGATGATCTCTCCTGTCATCCTTATCAGAAACTGAAAAAAAAAAAAAAAAAAAAATGCACAAAATTAGTGACATTCACAGTCCTAAAGAATCATACATATTGTATTAGCATAATAACATTAGTGAACCAGAAGATCGAAAAAAAGGTTTAATAGATAGAAAACTGAAAGTATAAGAAAATGAACTATCACCAACAAAGTATAACGTTGGGTTTGGGTTTTGTTTGTTTTCATGACTTTTATTTTGTAGTTTGTGTAAGGAACCCCGCATCGGCCCAAAAACGGAATCCGACGGCCTGGGCGAAGGTTAACGCGTGTATGCCTTTTCAGCGCATCTGTGAAGTTCACTTAATTTCACTCGTTTAATCTGACTCCAATTTTAAATGATTATTACTCTTAGGTTTCGTTCCCAATTGGAAATTAATCATTTGTTATGTATTAATTTTGATTTTTGATTATTCTGGGTATCTCATAATTTCAATTATTCGTTCATTACGGTCTCATCATCGCTTAGAGAAATTCACATCGGCCGACTGCGTTCTCACGGACATAAATTCGCCAGTTTATGATCTAGTCAGAGGATGCAGAGTTAACTAATGCATTTGAGTCGAACCGCCACATGCTTGTTCATACAAAAATACAGTTTTCTTAGTCACGATACTGCAACTTGCTAATTCAATAACAGACAAACTCAAAAAGTCCCATGATGTGCCAATATGCTCCTTTCATGGGGCTCTCTGGCTTGGCCTGTCCTGACGCAGATTTACGGAAATGACGGACTCCATAATCTACTGGTCATAATGATTTCAGAAGAATCCAGAGTAAATCAAATATAACATTTTATTTGTCAAGTAAAAATGTATCATGTCAATTTCATAGTTGGACAATTAGAAGCCAATTCAGAAATAATAAATGCATAACATCAACTGAAATGCACATGCACACAGTGGTGGATTAGTGTTTGAAGACACTTGTCCACCACTGTGTGGGGGCTTCTGGCTACAGAAAATCCCCCCTGACTGCTTTGCACTTTACCTTATATACCAAGACCAGAACAAAAGGATTGTAAATTTTTATTACACCAACACCTGTTTTGGGGGGAGAGGAGTGGGTTTTCACAAGTGACACCACCCAAAAGGAGGACAGAATTCTCCTTAGTTTTTAATCTTCTTCATAATACCAGTGACTGCTGTGAAATTGAGACCATTTTACCAATCGCACTGAGACATTTAAAATGATACCAAACATGAAAGGACTAAACAATAGATACACCAGATACATTATACTTCTTGGAGAACTTTCAGTGACTTGAGTCAGGGGGAAAGGAAGGAGGGTGTGTGTGTGTGTGTGTGTTGGGGGGAGGGCTATTGCATCCTGTAGATGTGTGAGGGCAAGGCGTTGTCCTATGCTCTTTCTTTGAGATCTTCTCTCCAGATGAGTTTTATTGCTTTATTGCAGGGTGCTTGATCTCAGTTTTTGTCTTAGCAGGAAAATCAAGTCTTACAGTTGCCTTAGCCATGTTTCATGTTCCTGTCATGTGACTTCCTTGCCCTCATGTGATCATGTCTTGTGCTTCCAAGAGACTTGTTCGAGATGCATCTGCACTGCGCAGACTGATCGGTGTGTGACATCAAAGTACCGTATGTGTCATGTTCTCATTGGTTTGTCTCGTCATATATTACTCTGCTCTGTTCTCATTGGTTCATTGTTTGATGGTGCACAGGTGTCCCTTGTTTGCTCATTAGTTTTGTGTATAAATAGCCCTCATATTTCATTGTTTCTTTGTCTAACTCTGTTCGTGTAACCCATTGTTTGGTGAGTGTATTCATGTTCATGTTAAAGGCGGTGCACACTGTGCAATTTATAATAGTCCTTTACAATTGTTGCTTGTCAGACTGTACGAACATGATCCTCATGTCACACTGTGGGATCTCAGCTGTCCTGTCAGACTGTATGACAGTCAAGACGCGTTAAAAACAGACGCACGCCTGAAAACTTGTCCGGAGTTTTACATCGTCAACCCAAACACATTCGATGACAGTGAGCTGCATTACACACGGGACTGAAATGGTGGCTAACAAAGACATCTCTAGCGTTATTTTGATCACGGCTTATCTTGAAAAACGAAGACAATTTGACGTTTGTCGTAGGAGAAGTCGCACTGCAGGACTGTACGGCAAATCTTCTGACACTGCCAGAATTTCGTCTGAGGTAAAATTTGATCGCAACTGTCATTAATCAGCTGTCGGTGAACATGTCAAACTAGCGATCAAAAACTACAGATTTTTGCCTAGGATTATAGGAATCTTTTAGGATTCTCGGACGACCAAATCATGGCCAAAATCGCACAGTGTGCACCCGCCTTAAGTCTTGTGTCAAGTCTATGTCAAACCTGTTTTGGATTATATTTTATGTCACTTTGTTTCAATAAATTGCACCTGGGTTCTGCAAACTTGCCTACAGTGGACTATGTTACACAAAGCTAGCTAGCTTGTTAGTTTGAGAATACTTACCCTCAAAGTCGTCAATATTGAAACATTCAATTTAAAGCCCTTCTCCTTCTTATTAGAGGGTGTGACAGATGCCAACCCCACAATTCCTTTGACAATGTTCACCGTAATCTGTGGAAGACACTGCGTATCACTCGCCTTCAACCACATTGATAATACTGGATAATATTCGGGAAACTTGTATAATATTCCGAAAAATGAAAAAATGATAATGGCAGCTAATGACAATTAATGAGAAAAAAAGAGAAAAAAACCACAGTGTTCCACCGACTCAGGGTGTGTAGATCCGTAAAAAGCTGGAGATTTATTTCAAAAGAACAAAATGATCTGCACTCCTTTTAAGCAATGCGACATAGCCTACATAACAGACATTTCGGATATTTACCTTCTTCAGTAAATCATTTAATCTAACTCCTACACAAATCTCCAGACAATGATTAGAGTAAGATACAATATCAGGACAACATAATTTGAAATAAATAAAGTATACAAATGACAGATCAGATCATGATTTATAAAAAGTAAGGTTAAAGGAAACAGGAGAGGTGTCTCGATGTCGCCTGCTCAGCCTGCACCACCCTGGTCGTCTGCCCGGCCTGCTCCACCCTGGCTGTCTGCTCTGCCTCAGTCTTCATGCCCTCTTCCACTTTATGGACCTGGCCCTCCATCCCGTCCCCTAGTCCGCCTCCGCTTCACCTCCCTCCTGGACTTTTCTAGCCATAATGGGAGCACCTGGAAGCCGCTCCTTAGGAGGGGGGGCTATGTCACGATCACCTGTGAGAGTGCCCGTAATTGCCACCAGAGGGCACTCCACCCTGGACTTTTGCCACACCATCAAGGACTTCATTTCCCATAGTTCATTGCCTAGTCTTATCTTCCATGATTGTTTACTGCTGTTTCATTAGCTCATTACCTCACCCTATATAAGCCTGGTTCACTCTATCATTCTCTGTGTGGTTTTGTAAGTGTCAACTGCATTTCTGAGCATTCTTGTGTTTATCTGTTTGTTGGTTTTGACCCTGTTGCCTGTGTTCTGGATCTGTCTCTGTTTCTCTGTTATCCTGACTTGGTATCTGTTTTGGACTGCTTTCTTGGGTTTGGACCTCTTGCCTGTTTTTTGACTGTGTTTTTGGATTACCCTTCTAATAAACTACTGCGCGTGGATCCTCAATCTTCGAGTCTCGGAGCAGTATCATTACAAGAGGTCTTCATTGAGACCCAGAGGAAACATATACTTCAACCGATGCATCCAGTATTCATTGTAAACATTTTTTTTTTTCTGCATGTCCACCTCTTCTTTGCTACTTTTTCAATTCCTATACGAATTAACTGTTTTATATCATGATTACAGTCATGAAAGTGTCTGGCAATTGATGAACTGACATTTTTCTGATGTATGTTTTTCTTTTTCTTTTTTTTTTTCTGTACCATCAGATTTTAGTTTAGTTTAGTTTAGTTTATTGATTTATAAAGCACATTTGAAAACAACAGAGGTTGCAACCAAAGTGCTGTACAGAAAAATTAAAACAAAATTGAAACACACAAACACACACAAAAAAAGAATTAACACACTGGATCAAAACCTTGTGGACAATCGAAAAATTCACACCCTTAATTAAAACACAATTTTGTAATACGCTCAGAGGTCTTTGCATCATGCTCAAACAGCAGACCCAACCAACCAAATTTTTTAACATGTTCTCATATTCCTCCTGTCTTCTTTCAGTCTACTTGTGAGTGATCCTTTAATACAACTCAGTCAAACTCTGAGAGGACAAATATATCGCTGTACTGTCACTGAAGGAAACTGCATGCCACTGCCCATTACTGGTACTTAGTTTTTAAATTATGCTTACAAGTATGTAATATAAGATACTAGTTTCATTATCCATATTAGTATTTCTAAAAAATAAAAATAAAAATCCACATTTTTTTTAAATTCAAAAGTCACCAATGAGGCTGTCAACATGTCCCTTGGACTTTCAATGTCTATTGATCCTCAGTCTTCAAGAGCAGTGGTAAGTGTCATATTTTAAATAATCTCTGTTTTTGTGAGAATATAAAATCTTAATGCTAAGAGAAATTGTTATGATATTCTAAAAATGCTACCAATTTTACTGCAAAAACATGCTAGATTTGGTGCTTGTCTATTTTTAGTCATTTTAATTAGATTATAATTTGCTAGAGTTGAACCTTCAATTTGCAGTCAGTCTAAAAGATGTCCAAAATAATTAAGAATTTTTGCTTCTCCAAATTTTACATTAATGTTCGTATTAGAGTTTGTCATGTTGAAAATACTTAATTTCTCTCAGGTTTGTGGTCCAACCATACCTAAGAACTGTGATGAAATAACCACTTACAATGGCATGTGCTTTAAAATCAGTCCAGATAATGTTGTGAGCAGATCTGTGCCAAAGACTCTGAGAGGTACATTTATGGCATTCTGCCAAATCAAAGCAAGTCTTCTTCATACTGTATATGCTGTATGACATGATTAAATGAACATATGATGCAGTTATTCATTTCTCCAACTTCAGAATGCCCAAAATCACAAATTGATATTGCTTTTTTATTGGATGGATCTGGAAGTGTATACTATGTGGATTTTAATAAGATGAAGGATTTTGTTATAGAAATGATCAAAAGTTTTATAGACCGTGATACACAGGTATGATAATTCATTCATTTATTATAATCTAGTTTATGCATGATTTTTTTACCCCTAGTTTTCAGAGCATCAGGCACTAAATCTATCTGTCTGTCTTACAGTTTGCCATTGCACAGTTTTCTACACAATGTGTCATTCATTACAAGTTTCAACAAGTCAAAAACACTATGTGGTGGAAAAATGCAGTGAATCGGATATCTCAACAGGGAGAATGGACCTACACCGCAAGAGCTATAGGACAACTTGTGTGAGACATCTGCTGATATTTCAATTATTTTATCTATGGCATTAAAAGTAATATTACTTCTGACAAAAAGACTTGGAGTTAAGATGAATTTAACAGGATGTTTAGTGAGGGCTGAGGAGCACATCCTAACTAAGATGATGGATAAAACAAATAATAAAAAAAAAACTGATAAGTGTCTGAGCAAACATGCAAAAAGTACACAAAATTAAATGCATGAATGAATGGATACACATACTACTATAAGTCTTTTGTTTTTTTGAGTGTGAAATAAAGGTTTTACAGCACTTAATAACTTGAAGAAGGTTTCAAAGACAAACAACGTAAACTTAATAAGAAATGTATCCCAAACAGTTGCATAATAGTATTATTGATTAAATATTTTTTACTTCTTTTTTTTTTCAATAGTAAAGAGTTATTCGTAAGTAACGGAGGTGCAAGACCATCAGCCAGTAAAATTTTGGTTGTTATCACGGATGGTGAATCAACTGATCCAAATGATTTGACTGCAGCTGTTCAACAAGCACAAGCTAAAAATATAATACGATATGCTATTGGGGTAAGATTTGATTTACATTTATATTTTGCCTCTTTTAGATAAAAAAAAGACTTAACTATATTAGTTATGCAAAAACCAGGAAAAACTGCTTTAATTTATACTGATTCAGATCTAGATGCTCCTGATATGATTTGTCTGATATGATAGCCATTGTGAAAGTATTGTGCATAAAAATTACTGTTCCTCTTAAAATGTTAATTTATTCATCTACTCACCATCATGTCATTCCAAACTTGACTAGAAGAATGTCTTGTTTTGTCCTTACAATAAGAGTCAATGTTGTCCAGTGTTGTCTTGTCATTGTATGGACAAAAACATTCTTCAAAATATCTCCCTTTGCATTTAAAGGGTTAGTTCACCCAAAAACGAAATTTCTGTCATGTATTACTCCGCTGTCATGCTCCTATGCTGTTTAGCACTTCCAGGTTCTACGTGACCGACTCAGTATTGGCCAAAGCTGATCACGTGAGCAGCACGACGCAAGCCGGCCAATAATGAGCCGACATTCTGATGTAGAGCACAGAAGCGTTGCACTGTCTGCAATGCAAACAATGTAGGAGAATGACAGGGGAGATACGAATTTGTTGAATAAAGTCGTTATTTTTGTTTTGTTTTTGCGCACAAAAAGTATTCTCGTCGCTTCATAACATTAAGGTTGAACCACTGCAGTCACATGGATTTTAACAATGTCTTTACTACTTTTCTGGACCTATAATGACAGTAATTATGTTACTTTCTATGGGGGATAAAAAAAACTCTTGGATTTCATGAAAAATATCTTAATTTGTGTTCTGAAGACGAACAAAGGTTTTACGGGTTTGGAACAACATGAGGGTGAGTAAATAATGACAGGATTTTCATTTTTGGGTGAACTAACCCTTTAATAGAAGAAAGAAAGCCATACAATTTTGGAACGACATGGCGGTGAGTAAAAGATGACATAATTAACTTTTTTTTGTGATCGATCTACTTTATTAATAAAAACCATTAATCAAATAAAAGAAGGGTATTAAAAAACTTTTTATATAAAAACAAAAATGTTATTAAATCGTTAGATTTATGAAGTGTTACAGTTATCTCCATTGAATTTTTTTTAGGTTGGCAATGCTTTTAATAGTTACAGAGCAAGAAGGGAGCTGGAAATTATTGCATCTTCACCCTCCAATAATCATGTGTTCAAAGTAACTGATTTCGACGCGCTGGAAAGCATTCGTGAAAAACTCAAAGAGAACATTATTGCCATTGAAGGTATGTTTGCAGAGGGAATGAAAAATGACAGACAGAATGTTTACATTTTACATTCATCAGCTGTCATGTGAGCACAGTTACTTTGTTCATTGTGTTGATTTAAAATAATAGTTAACTGTGTTGTTGCTTCTTTTATTTGTTATAGGAACCCAGACCTCTGGAGATTCATCTCGAATGGAGTTTGCACAGGACGGGTTTAGTGCAGCATTTACATCAAATGTAATTCTATGTATTTAACTTATTTCACACCAAACTAATGAAAGAGACATTGTACAGAAATGAAAAAGATGACTTAAATGAAAGACTTAAATGAATTTGGAGCTGTTGAATTGCTTTCCTACTGTTTAATTTAATTCATGCCTTTGCATGCTATCCATGCTTTTTTCCTCTTTAACATAGCAATTTTCAATTTTTAAGTTGATTTTAATTTTATTGTTAGTATTATATTTGTTTGAACAACAGTTTACTTAATTTTACCATTAATACAATTTAACTGAATTAAACCGTTCAAATTAACTGCTAGACCTTGTAAGGTGCCATTCTTTGTAAAGCTGCTTTGAAACCATAAGTATTCTGGAAAGTGCTTTAAAAAACAACCTGGAAGTGCACTTGCATCAGGCCAAATCTAGCTGTTTGTGTTTATTTATCAAGGCTTTTTTATAGTCATTATTTGCAATGACAGATATTCATGATGTTTGACTCATGTTGAACTACTCTTCAACTTCAATGAAAAACACACCATTGAATTTGTATGCCTTTAAACTTATCTGAAAAGATTAATTTTAAGCATTTCTATTTAAAATTCTGGTAACACTTTACAATAAGGTTATTTTGTTAACATTACTTAATGCATTAACTAACATGAACTAACCATCTTCGTTAATGTTAGTTAATGTAAATCCAGCTGTTCATAGTTTGTTCATGTTAGTTCAGTGCATTAACTAATGTTAATAAATCATACGACTCTTGATTTTAATAATGCATTAGTAAATGTTAAAATTAACATTAACAAAGATTAAAACATGCTGTAGAAGTGCAGTTCATTATTAATTCATGTTAACTGATGTAGTTAACTAATGTTAACGAACCTTACTGTAAAGTGTTACCAAAATTCCTGTAATATTATCTGCATTCAGACAGATATGATAATGACTGCAGTGGGAGCTTTCCAGTGGAAGGGTGGATATCGGCTGTACAAACCAAATGATAATTCAGATGACTTTCAAGCTGGAAGTGAGCATGACAGTTATTTAGGTGAGATCTCTTCTTTGACTGTGTAAATCAAAATAAAAGTAAAAAACAAAAAAACAAAAAAACAAAAACAAAAACAGAATATTTTCAAGTATTTTCTTCACAGGTTATTCCTTGGCAATAGCAACACTGTGGGGAGCAAAGTATGCAGTCCTGGGAGCACCAAGACACAAGCATAAGGGACAAGTAACTGTTTCAAGAATTGATGGAAAGGACTTAAAGCAGTTGGATCCTCCTAAGGTTGTAACACTCATATTTGTGTAAAATATTAGGACTTCACACATTAATGTAAGTGAATGAAAGTAAGAGAGATCAAAACAGATGTATGGTAAACTACAGTCACGGCCAAAAGTATTGACAGTGACATAAATTTTGTGTTTCACAAAGTTTGCTGCTTCAGTATTTGCAGATCATTTTTTCACTTGCTATACTGGAAAACAACAATAAGAATTTAATATGTTTTAAAGGCTTTTATTGGCAAAAACATTCAATATATGCAAAGAGTCAGTATTTACGGTGTTGACCCTTCTTCTTCATAACCTCTATGACTGCCCCCATCAGCAGCTTCTGGGTCAAATCCTGACTGATTACAATCATTCTTGCCTTATTAGTGCTTGAGTTTATCACAATTTGTTGGTTTCTACTTGTCCATTCGCCTTTTGAGGATTGGCCACAGCTTCTCTATGCACTTCATTATCATTCTTGCCTTGTGACATGGTGCTCCATCATGCTGGAAAACGCATGGATCATCACCAAATTGCTCCTAGGTTGTTGGGAGAAGTTGCTCTTGCAGGACATTTCGATTCCAATAATTTATTCTAGGCAGTGTTTTTGGGCAGAATTGTTAGAGAGCCACAACCCTTGGATGAAAAGCAACCTCACACATGGATGGTCTCAGGATGCTTCACTGTTGGCACGACACGGGACTCATGGTAGCGTTCACTTTTTCTTCTCCGGACAATCAATTTTCCAGATGTCCCAAACAGTCAGAAGGGGGATTCATCAGAGAAAATAACTCTGCACAAGTTTTCTGCTGTCCAATCCTTTTACTTTTGCAGAATTTCAGTCTGTCCTTGATGTTTTTCTTGGAGAAAAATTGGCTCTTTTGTAGCCGTTCTTGACCCAAAGTCTTGGCCTCACAGATGCAGATGCATCTCTCCACACATGATGGTTGCACATCTTTCTTTGGAGGTAACCATTGCTAAGACAAGAACACAATGATTGGAAGCACTTCCTTCCTCCTTTTATAGCAATCACTCTTATAATCCTGTCAGAATGATAGAGTGATTTCTCCTGACTAGTACTTGTTCACACTTTTCCATGTGGTGATATGATTAGTGAAATTATATTAGCTGATCATTTTGTGCCAGGGCCAAAAAACAGAGCCAAGATTAAATTAACACAATAATCTAGAAACAATGTGAATCGACACCACAACAACTGAAGCAGCAAACTTTGCGAAGCACAAAATTTATGTCACTGCCAAAACTTTTGGCCATGAATGTATATTGCTTCTCTTCCTCTCTTCTCAGCCTCAGATTGGCTCATATTTTGGAGCTGAGGTGTGTGTGGTGGATTTGAACCGTGACTCCATTACAGACCTACTTTTGGTATCGGCCCCAACATACATGGAGCCTGACCGGGAGGGAAAAGTGTTTGTCTTCACGCCTCAGGTCAGTGATTTCAATTAAAATTCATTTAAAATGAACATTTTCATCAGAAAAGATTGAATAAATATACCTTTCCATATGTTTAACCCTGTTTCTCCTCTCTCTGTTATATCTTCACAGTCAAACTTCATTTTTTCGGGTACACTGGTGGGCATGGCAGGTCAGAGGGGTCGGTTTGGCTCTTCTCTGGCCAGTCCAGCAGATCTGAATGGTGATGGTTTCATGGATGTGCTGATTGGAGCTCCTTTAGAGGAGGATGGACAGGGCAGCATCTACATCTTCAATGGGAGAAATGGAGTTATCATTCCAAAATACTCACAGGTGAAAAAAAGACGTGGGTTGATGGCAGTTTAAAGGGATAGTTCACATAAAAATTAATTCTCTCATCATTTATTCACCCTGGTTTCTTGCATTACTTTACTTTTGTTTTCTCACTTCATAGACTCATTGTAACATCCAGTGTTGGGGGTAATGCATTACAAGTAACTTGAGTTATGTAATCAGATTACTTTTTTAAATAACTAATAAAGTAATGCATTACTTTTTCAATTTACAACAAAATATCTAAGTTACTTTTTCAAATAAGTAACACAAGTTACTTTTACATTTATTGACCGACAGCTCTCCTGTCCCCATGTTAAGAGAAATAAAGTGCAGAGGTGTTGTGTTCGCTGTGTGAACATGATGGTTATTGTAGTTCTAGACTAAATGTGAACATGCATTTACTCATCTGACTCACACAAAACATTCAGTATTCCTCAAATTCCTCAATAAAAACAGTAAAATGTAATCTCAGAAATGTACACAAACCTGTAATTGTATTTAATCTCACTTCATTAACCAGTGTCTTTGCTGCTGACCTTCAATTATCTAGTTTAACCATACTAATAAGCAAAAATGACTTTAGATTAGATTTAGAAATAAGAGTGTTGAACTTCCTTCTCCTGTATCCTATCCTAGTATGAACAGGTGTAGATATGCATTTCCTTCAGCCTGAGGCTTATTCATTTCACTTTTGGTGTGAAAGGGCCTTTACATTTGCAAAAACAGAACTTTTTTTTTGTTATTAAGAAACAATCAAGCAAGCCTAGCCCAGGTGAGAAAAGTAACGCAAAAGTAATGTAATATATCACGTTTCATACAAAGTAACTAAGTAACGCAATTAGTTACTTTTTAGGGAGTAATGCATTACTTTTAAAAGTAACTTTTCCCAACACTGGTAACATTTTTGTTGCATTTCATTTCTTGAATGAAACAGAGGATTGTTGGATCGTCTGTGCGACCAGGTTTGCGGTTCTTTGGGATTTCATTGAGTCAGTCTTCTCTAGACCAGACTCAAGACAACCTTCCTGACATTGCTGTTGGGTCCAAGGGAGCAGTTCTGCTTCTCAGGTCTGTTTTCTGTTATAAAGAAATAAAATATATACAAATACACAGTTTCAGCTATAATCATTCATATGTGTTATATGTGGATCATTCAGGTCCAGACCCATCATGCTCTTGGAAACCAAAGTAACTTACAACCCAACCAAAATACCAACCGGTGACCAAACAGACTGTACAAAGCCATTGCAAAACACCCTGACTGTGTGCTTCACCATGAGCAGATACAAACATGGCATAACAGGTTTATTCATAATATAATTACATAGTTATTGTGTTCTTACATCTCATAAGTTCATATATTCTGCTTGAGGTTTGTAGTATTCTGGTGTGCTCTTGAAATCTGGTATTGTTGTATTGCTAATATTTTTGGGCTTTTATAATCTAACACATTTCCTAGATTTGACTGCAAATATTAATTACACCATAACGCTGGATGTCAAGCGACAGAAATATAGAGCATACTTCCCACCCAAAAACCGGCTCCACAGTGATGTGATGAACATTGGGGTGCAGGAAGCATGCAAAAGTCATGCTTTCTTCATAGAGGTAAGCACCAAATGTCATTTATAAACAGATTTTCAGTGAATCTGATGATTCTAGGCTATAATTTGGGACTAAAAGGGTAATTCCTGCTTCTTATACTTAAAACTCAGGTATTCAAAATTCATTAATTATCTTTATTTTATACATTTTTGTTATAATGTAACTTATATGTGCTTGCATTAAAAAGTGTTACAAATGATCTTCTGCTGAAATTCCACATAAAAACATTTGATTGAACTTTTGATTATTTACACAGCAGCAAGAGAATTAACAGAATGTCAAAGAGGATGTTAAATCTTCTTAACTGTGATAAAACTACAAATGTTTAATATTATGTTCAACATTTTAAGAAATATGATGGGGACATAACAAAAATCAAATGCAAAGCAAGAGTGACCCAAGTATAACCATAGAGTGTTTTGTTAATAACATCTCTTATAATTCTCGTTTTCATAAGGCTTGTTCAGAAGATGCTCTGAACCCGTTGTCCAATCAGTTAAATTTCACATTTGAGGGTCTTCCATCAGCAAATATGCAAAATTTGAGACCAATACTGCTGCCAGAGATAAAGACCTCCACAGACCACAATGTAAGAGTTCATCTGTGTTAAGAGCAGAAGTTAGCAGAACTTCATCACATATGAACATTTCATGAATTTTTCTGTGCCCTCACTTTTTATAGCTAGATTTTGAGATAAACTGTGGAACTGATAATTTATGTGTTGACGACCTCAGAATGGATTTCAATTTCTCTGGGTGAGCAAATCATTTGCTCTATTTCTGAACTGAAGTATTAACAAAAATAAATAATTTCAAAGCATATTGATGCTTATGAAAGTATTTATGAATCTCTCTTTGGTTTCTGTGATCCAGGGCTACAAACATAGAGGTTGGGATAATGCAGGAGCTCAATGTGACAGTGTTTGTAGAGAACAGAGGAGAAAACTCATACAACACTCTCTTCACCCTCAAATACCCCTTTGGACTTTCCTACAGGAGATTCACGTCTAAACAGGTAAACATAGGCACATATGCTGAAACTGATACTAGTTAATAATAACAATGACATTTCTAAAGCAAAATAGCTATGAAGATACAATGAATTTTTGAATGAAACTTAAAATAACAGAGCCACATAAAAAATATTGAGTGTTAGAGTTTATTTAACAAATATTTTCAAAACATGTATCAAATGGAATGTTAGTTAGCATGTTTTATATATGTGTGTGTATATATTTTGAAATATATGATAAACATTCTGTATGAGCAGGGCAGAGTGGAGTGTGTGTCTCTGGATGCTGAGCGAGGAGTTACACTGGGAGAAACCTCTTGCCAAATCAGTAAACCCATCCTCAAGGAAAACACTCAGGTCAATAATCACACCGCTGACATGAACATTTGCTAATGTGGAGGAATGCACGTTAATGGTTAAACTGATAATCATTATTTTGCTAAAAAATTATTAATAACAATTGTTCTCATTTGAGACATTTCTTTTTACATTTCAGGAAATTTATTGCACTTTCACATAAGCACAAATCAAGAGAACATCAAGTCATAGACAGGGTTTATTTTATAGTCAAGATTCATGTTTAGATTTATTACAATTAGTCCCAGAGAAGGTTTGCTCACTGATTTAGTCACAGATGGGCAGTACAAATACTTCATTTATTCATTTGAGCAGAATATCACAATGGAGATCACAGCATACACGTCTGCCTGTTCTTTTCAGATCAGCGCATGGGTGTCAAGTTGGAAAGAATAACAGAACAATAATTTATCTATTTAAGAGGAAAGCTCTGATTCGGGTATTTAAACTCTTGACGTCTGGCAACCAAGCATGAAAGCTCACGGAGGCTTGTTACTGATACAAGAAAACAGAAATGTCAAAAAAAAAAAAAAACCTTTTTCAGGAAAAATAACCAGTGGGCCAATATTGCAACGATTATGTTTAATTGATCTAGAGAAGCAGGAATCATGATCACGATTAAAATACTATTAATTGTCCAGCTCCACTCATTTGCATATACACGCTCATTTACTGACTTGATTACTTTTAAACTCAAAGCAGTTAACAAACACTTTTATCCAGAGACTTTCATGGGTGTGTGACTGTTCAAGATGTTACGTTGTCATATAACTTACAAAAACTTGAATTAGTCCAAAATGTAGTCTTATTCTGGCTTTTTTCATTCAAATTCTAGGTTGTGTTTGAGATTACATACAGTATTAATAAAGAAAGTACACCGGGCCAAAATGTGACGTTTACTGCTGAGGTCAGAAGGTATGACACCATCTTTGTGCGCTAGAAGTTGTTTGAGTGAACTCAAAGTGTGAAACAGCCTTTGACCATGAGCTCTAGGAGGACTCTCACATGATCATTTTATCAGAAATGGATAAATCATACTAATAATCAAAACCTCCATCTCTCACAGTGGAAATGACAAACACTCAATCGACAGTGAATTTAAAAAACAGAAAACCATCGATGTCAAATATGCCATCTATATTGCCTTGATAAGGTTAGTGCTCTGCTCCATGTTTCTGTATAAAAATAATACCACATTTTTATTTATCCTATACTGCAATATTGTCTTTTTCTTTCTTCATTTTAAATAAAAGGCATGAAAATTCCACCATCCACATTAATTTTACTTCAGGGAAAAGGGATCTTATGAAACCCGTCCAGCAGATAATAAAGGTATTAGTAATTTTTTTAATTGTATCTTATCTTTATTTTGTTAAAAGAAGAAAATACTGTACATAACTCTTCCTTACTTTCTTTTTCCTCTTTCAGGTTCAGAATGACCTCAGAGAATTAACTTTCAAAGTGTTCATCAGAGTACCAGTGAAACTTGATGATACTGACATCTGGACTAATTCAAATTTGCAAGTGTGTGAATTTATTTCTCATCTCATAAGCCATACAGGTATACTGATTATTTTAGTTAAAGGTTGAGTAAGTAGAATTTCAAAAACATTGTTTGGAAGTTAGTCGGGCCGACACCAACAACAAACATCTAACCAATCATCATTAGGGGGCGTATGACGGTCGAGGAGAGAGAACGAGCAAGAGGGAGATTTGAAAAAAGAAAAAGAAAAAAGAAAAACTGCAGAACGAGAGATGAGACAATACAAAAGAGCTCAAAAGAATATCACTGGAATGAAGGTTTATGACTGGGCAATCACTTTAGGACCCACGTTAACATTAGAAAAGCTTTCCAGCGCTGAAAACAGTCTGAAAACAGACACAGAGGCTGCTTTGATCCCGCTTCTTATGTGAGTAACACTGGGTTTTGATTGTCTGGAGCTGCTGTGCTGTTGGCGACTAACAACGAATACGTTCTGTTTACTCTTGTGTACTGTACGTTCATTTTTTGTGCTTCTTTGTCGTTTGTTCATCAACTGCGCTTTATTTTTTGTGAAGCATTTTGTTGCGCGTCAGCTGTGATAAACAGACATCCACTCGCATTGCGTGTGTAACAGTGGCCAGATAGTAAGAGTTCTGCAGTTAAACCACTGCACACTGACGACCGTTAGAGAATGAGGTGCTTAGCGTCATTGTTAGTGCTCTTGCCTCGCCTGCCAGCAGCGATCGGGGTTCGAGACTGACTCAGAGCAGGGTGGTTAGGATTGGAGCAATGAAGAGAGGGATGGGTTTGTTTGGGTTGATTTCAATTATCAACAATGTCCAACAGCGTTTTTCAAAATCTACTTATCCCACCTTTAAATAATTTGTTTAAAATGACATCCCATCCTTTACCCATAATTGTTCAGAAACATGTTTGAAAATGTCACCAAGGGAAACTTATACTTATGTTTGAAACCAGTAGTTCTGAACCAGGGAGCCAGGGGCCAATAGTGGGCTTCAGCAAACTTACAATTAGGCCTTGGGATGATGTAAAAGTATTTAAATTAATACATTATTATTGTAATATTAACATAATCTAACTTTAATTAAATCAAGATGTAATCTGAAAATCACATTTCTTTGTATTTTCCCTCAATAGCCATTGTTTTTACTGAAGAACAAATACAGATTATAACTTCTGGAATCACAAAATGAATTGTGGTTAAATTTTATACTTTAAAGGTGCAATGTGTAAAATTTGGGAGGATCTATTGACAGAAATGCAATATAATATATATAACCATGTTTTCAGTGGTGCATAAAGACCTTACATAATGAACCGTTATATTTTTATTACCTTAGAATGAGCCATTTCTATCTCATACACCGTGGGTCCCCCCTCCATGTCAAGTCACCGTTATGCGCCAACATTTTTCTACAGCAGCCCTAAACGGACATACACTCTACAGAGCGTGTTTAGTTACTATGTTGTTCTTCTAAATCGTTTGTGTTTTTAGAGGCAGCTTGCATCCTCACTACGTTGAATATGCACGTAGTAGTAGTAGTAGTATTAGTAGTCATCTGGTTTATTAGAAGCAGAGACCGTTCTTTGTTAGAAGTAAGAAGAAAACTCATTGCTTCACACAGGTTACTCTCTGCTGTCTCAGACGATGACATCTTTGTCTTGTGTTGGCCAGAATGCCACTCTAACTTCTCTGAAATGGAGGGGTGCGAGGGGTGTGTGTAGTTAGTTGCAGTTCGCAACCTCACCGCTAGATGCTGCTAAAATTTACACAGTGCACCTTTAAATTAATAATGTTAATTAATTCAGTATATCATTAAAAGAAGATTGTGAACAAACATCTTTATCATAATCACAGCAGGAGTATGAGAACTATAGTTAGCAAATATAGGGGGTTGGACAACAGGGGCCTACGAGTTAAAGAGTTTGAGAACTACTTTTGAGAACTACTGTTTTGCAGACAGACAGTGAGATTTTCTTTCTTTCTTTCTTTCTTTCTTTCTTTCTTTCTAAAGATTTCTGGCTGTAAAAACGAAAACATGGAGAAGCCTGTTATCACCAATTTTACATTGCTGGGCGTTATTAAAAATCATCGTGTGGTGGTGAGGACACTTTTGAATTTTGTTTTGTTTTACCTCATTAGTTTTCCACAATTTATTAGTAGTACATGTTATACATACATCAATGAAACTGTCTCTCTGGGTGTGTGTGTGTGTGTGTGTCAGAACTGCTCTGTGGCGATGTGTGCCGTGTTCAGCTGTGACGTCACTCTTATAAAAAATGAATGGAAACTCTATTATATATCTGGCAACGTGAGCTCTGGATGGATTGAGAAGGTATCTGACTTTTAAAGCTAATTCAAATCACAGAACATATATATATTCATAATTGTTTGATCATTTCTTATTGTCATGATCTGTGTCTCTCTTAGACTGGACTCAGAGCTGCTGTGTTTCAGTTGGTCAGTTCAACATCTCTGGATTATGACAAGAGCAAATACATTTTCTTTTCCTCTGATCCTCAACACACTGCACCGTCTCTCCAGGTGATTCAGTGATCGTTCACGTCAAGTCTCATGACTGTAAAAAGAGCTCTCAAAACACTGCTCTGTTTGAGGGAATCAATAACTGCAGTCTACTGTTTTATTCTTATTTTTTCACACCACATACCACAGAGACAAATGAGTTACAATGAGATCTGCAATTCTGACTGCACTAAAAATTCACTTTCTCACATTTTTCCACTTTGTAGATTAACACTCAAGTGGAGGTGTATGAGGAGGCGAACCTGACCAAAGAGATCATTGGAGGGGTGATAGGAGGACTGCTGCTACTGGCTCTCATCACAGCGGCCCTCTATAAGGTATATCGCCTTCATAAAATCAGTTTCAGTCCCTGACACTTTCACCTTTATACACAATCTATATTTTTTAATGCTTACAGCATATTACAGCATATTTTCTCTCTTTACAAGGCTGGGTTCTTCAAAAGCCAGTACAAGCAGATGCTGCAGGAGGCGCAGGGAGATGCAGGAGGAGAGCCAAACATGACACAATAATGTGCACTCAAACAGTTATAAGATATAAGTACTGATCGTGTTTTGTGGGCTTGAGAATGAAACGTGAATATATTTAACGCCTCATTGACTGATTTAGAACACCTTATTTAAATGATAACTGGACAATTTTGAAGTTACTTCAGATTACTCGTCATCTCATCAGTGAGCAACGAGTTACCAAAGTATTTATAGCATTCCAAATATTTGACTTCCTTCTTTGTTATGAAAACTTTTTCTTACTGTTTTTGAGATGTTTTCTATGGAAGCTTGTTTCCACCACAGAATAAAATATACAAAAGGTAATTTCGACTTTCTATCTCACAATTCCGACTTTTGTTACATTTATTCTCTGAATTGCGAGATACAAATCTCGCAATTCAGAGAAAAAAAGTTACAGTTGCGAGGTATAAAATCCAGTTCTGAGGAAAAATTGCAATTCCATCATAATTCTGACTTTTTCATTTGCAATTTCGAGTTTATATATCTCACAATTCAGAGAAAAAAAGTCAGAATTGTGAGATATAAACTTGCAATTCTGAGAAAAAAAGACATAATTGTGAGACACAAAAGTTTGCAGTTCCCTTTTTTTATTTGTTATTGAGTGGTGGAAACAAGCTTTCATAGTTACATCATCACGTTTCTTCAGATTTTCATAATAAGGATTTGCACTGGGTGTGCAATTAATGTTTAATTAATGGATTTAATGTTTTCTGCTTTATATAAAGATGTTGTTTAATTGGCTTTTTGTTGGCAAGGAAATTAAAATTAAATTAAATTAAATAATTTTGGCATTATCCATTACACTTATTTTTGTGTTATTATTTATATGCATACCTTAATTTGTATTTTAAATAAAAATTTGAGTATGAACAGAAGTCAGGAAATTCTGTGATTTGGGGTGTTTGTGAGGCTGAGGTGTCAGATTCAATTGCAAAAAACAAACAAACAAACAAACAAACAAAAAACAGTTATATTCCATTGCACATTTTTAATGCTTTTTATAGTGACTATTTATACTCTGGGTCGCTTTACAAAGATTTTATTATTATTATTATTATTATTATTATTATTAATCACCACGGGAGGCTATTGAGTTTGTTAATTGTTACTCTTATTCCGTCTTCTCCATTTCTTTTCAGACTGTGAAACAATGGCCCATTTCTGTGCTGACACCTTGTGGGCAAGCTAAATTAGTGCAAAAACTATTCAAAGCACATGTGCAAAGTGCCATACATTGTTCATTGCGGGAAAAAAAGCGCTGAGCACGTACACTATGCACGTTCTGTGAAGATGACTAAATGTGCGTCATGCGCAGTGTACACCTACCCTAGTCCACGCGTAAAACCTAAGTAATATTCACGCTAATTTTGAACGCAAATTATAATAAAAATACATTCATATTTAGCATGACACAGGCCACAGATTTAATCCTGACGGGCTGTTGAGTACCCCTGGCTTAGGGTATTTGAGAATGTGCTAACTTTGGTCTTTTTAGTTATTTTGAACAGGCTGCTGTATTCTTTGTTGTTGTTGGGATGATTCAGATTCAGACTCTGATCCCACACTACTGCAAATTTCCATAACTCTGGATGGCCTCTTAAGCTCCACACTTCTCTAGAGATCTGGTTAGCAACTGAAACAATTGCTGTAACTCATTAACCTCCCTCTGTAACTTAAGTCATCTTCCAACCTTTCTATAGATTGTGACCCTGAACTCAAACTAGTCACCTGCAATACTCTAACAGGAAGTCCCCTCACTGGCAACGCCCACTGCTTGATCAGGCATATAATTCCAACCTGAAATTAAAGCTGCAAGTGGCGATGAAAGGGCCCTCGCACCCTCGCACCCTGTGGCCTTAGGAAAAGAGTGAACAGCGGGCGATATTCATTTAAGCGGATAAATATAGCAAAGTCATTTTGATGCACCACACTTTCTGCTGCCAACAGGTGGCGCTTTGACTATTACTGAATTTTGCCATGTAGATGTGTTCAGGTCAGGACTATTATCAAACATGTGAAGTTTGGAGCAGATCGGACATTGTATGAGTTACAATAACTTCCTGTTTCCGTGGCATTAATTGCATACATTAGCACTCAGCCAAGTGTTGCATAATTCAACGTGTTTCTAACATGTTCGGTACATCGTGGCATATTTAAATGTGTTTCTGGGAGTGAATTAGAGTTTAAAGCCGTTTAAACTGTAAACGTTTCCTGTTGCCAAGAGGTGGCGCTATAACTGAATATTGGCATATAGATGTCTTTAGGCCAGGGCTCTTATCACACATGTGAAGTTTGAGGCAGATCGGACACTGTATGCCCAAGTTACAACAACATCCTGTTTCATGGCGAAACATCGAAATTTGTCAGGCCGCCACGGACACGCCCTTCAGCGAAAACTCTAGAACTTCGCAATATAACGTCGCAAAAGCCTTTAGATTAGACTGACCAAATATGACGTTGATCTGATTAAAGCTCTAGGAGGAGTTCATTAAAGTACAACGTCTGGAAATGGCAAAAACTGCACAAATTTTGCAGAGAAAATTCAAAATATCTCACTTCCTGTTGGGTTTTCAGATTTTGCACCCAGAGACTTTTTTGTAGGTATTGGGCTGTTACATGTGTCTACTGAATTTCATACTTGTACGTGAAACGTAGCACAAAGGACGCTTAATTGAAATTTTGTAGGTGGCGCTATCAAGACATCTTGCCACACCTAATTCTGCAACCCATCTCAGACATAAATTTTCACCACTTCTGATGCGTGTGCAAAGTTTCATGGGTTTTCGAGCATCTTTAGGCTCTCAAAAATGCGATTCATTTCGGAGAAGAAGAATAATTGACTGAGTAATTACAATAGGGTGTTCGGGCCCTAAATAAAAGTTATGTTAAAAAAAGTTTTTTTTATTTTTTTATTTTAAAATACATTCAGTTAACCCAGTTATTTGCATATTGACTACTATTAGAATGCCATTCATGGGTTTATCTCTGCCAAAAGTGTAAACATTGAGCCTCAGAGGCACCATCAAAACATTGAGAGCAGTCCACTCAGATCCGTGACCATGTGTCTGAGACCATGACTGATTCATTACATGGGAAAAGACATTAGGCAGTGCAAACCACTGATCTAATGGACAAAAGAGACAGATTAAATCACCAGGTGTAAATGGGTACATTTCTCCCTTGTCTACTTGTGATCCGATCGACCAAAACACATCTTAATACCAAGTGTAATGCCCTGTACCAAGTGTACAAGGCATGCGTGCGTTGTGCTGCTCACCTGTTCAGCTTCGACCAATACTGAGTTGGCGTTCGGATGTAAACAAGGAAGCCTGCACTGGGTTCACTAGGTATGACAATGGTTCAAATTCTTGAATAAAGTCATTATTTTTGTTTTGTTTTAGCGCACAAAAAGTATTCTTGTCGCTTCATAACGTTAAGGTTGAACCACTGTAGTCACATTGACTATTTTAACCATGTTTTTAACTACCCTTCTGGATGTCAAACGGTGCAATGTCGTTGCTGCCTATGTGTGGATCAGATACCCTCGGATTTCATCAAAAATATCTTAATTTGTGTTACAAAGATGAACGAAGGTCTTACGGGTGTGGAACGACATGATGGTGAGTAATTAATGACAGAAATTTAATTTTTGGGTGTACTAACCGTTTAAAACAGAAAGCCTAGAAACAGCATCCGCATTAGCATTGGAACAAGATGGCACCAGTGTGTTCATCGGCAGGCCATCATTCTCTGTTTGTTCAGTGTATTCTTCTGTTTCTGTTTGTTACTGTACAGTTTATGTGCCTGTCAGCACATAAATCTCCATCTTTAATTACATATGATCGCCAGTTTCTTCTTAACATTCAAACTTTGGCTGTGGATTACTGCTGCGGGGGTTATGATGAACGAGAACACGGATCTTCTGATCCTCCGTTCCAATGGCTTCCACTGGATATTTGCCGAGTCCCAGGCTGTTCTTTGCGCAGAATGAGACGGGCGAGAAGATGCGGTAAGCGTGGTGGCACCATAGTGCATTTAAGGTGAGTTCTTTGCAAATGTGTGGAGCCATTGGAATCTATCTCTGCTACTGCTCGCCTACATCTCTAATGATGGTCATAGCCACAATTTTTAGGAACAGTTTTAAGTGTCGTTCATTATCAGTGGATAATCCTAGCAGTTTTGAAGTTCAATTGTTTAAGATATGTACAGAGAATGCCCTTTTCTGTGCCCTGATTTATCACCCACCCCACTATCATCTTCTAATGACAAACTGTTAATTCTTGCTGATTTTAATATACATGTGTGTGGTCCCTCTCGACCTTCGGCAAACAAGTTTCTACAAATTATTGACTCTTTTAATCTCACTTTGTCTGTCACAGAGACTACGCATAAACAAGGTCATACTCTTGACTTGGTTATTTCATTAGGTCTCTCTGTCAGTGATATAGAGATTGATGATTTCTGTCTATCAGATCATAAGTCAGTTTTATTGTTTAACACTGTGCTTAATACTTCAATGGTGCATGTTAAGTTCTGTGATCGTCCAATACGATCTGTAAATTCTGCTACATCTAAACAGTTCGAAGATGCTTTTGTTAGGGGTGCTTGCCCTATTGTGTCTTCTTCAAATTACAGACACAACCTTGACTCAACAAATATACTTGTGCCTCCAGACAGGAATGGAGGGAAGCTGAAAGAAAGTGGAAAAAGATAAGCTCCAAGTTTTCTATGAAATCATGAGAGATTGCTAATGAGCCACCAGCACTCAGTTAGGGCTGCTATGGAAAAATATTTTTCTAACTTGATAGCAAAACATGCGCACAGCCCAAAGACTCTGTTTAGTACAATACATAATGTTCTAAATCCTACCATGCTTTCATTTCCTGATGTTAGGCAGGGCAAGGCAATTGTACAGCACATTTTATACACAATGGTAATTCAAAGTGCTTTACATAAAGAGGAAACAAATACATAAGAATAAAAATGGAATGCATAAGAAATAAAAAAATAACAGTAAAAACAGAGAATACCACTATCTGGATGGAAAAGTTTTAGTCAGAATATTTGTAGCCACCAGGCCAACTCAACTTTGTTGTCCGTCAGAGTGGATCTAAACGGATCTATCCATCAGAGAGGATCTAAATGGATCTTCCTCACGCTGGAGGGATAACTGTAAAAATATTTATATTTGTCCAGTAGCTGTGCATTTAAACAGTACCCTTACAGACAAATCTTCCTGGACTAATTCTGTCGAGCTCCATCCAGGGATAACAAATGCTTACTTCCTAATTCTCCCAGCTCTTTCAAACAGACAGCAAGATTTAAAATGCATTAAAACAGTCAGAAATAAAAAGATGATGCATAAAAGATTGATATAAAGTGCATTAAAAATGAAATAAAAACAAGAAAAAGAATTAAAAGAATAAAAAGATGATAAATATAAAATAAAGTGCAATCAGCTCGGACGTAGCACAGTGCTCACTTAGTAAATGCATAGCTAAAAAGATATGTTTTGAGTCTGGATTTGAATGTGACTACTGTTGGAGCACATCTGATCTCTTCAGGAAGCTGGTTCTAGCTGCTGCTGGCATAACAGCTAAAAGCAGACTCTCCTTGCTTTGAGTGAAACCTTGGTAAGTGACTTGATCCTGATGATCTTAGTGATCTGTTTATATTTATAAACAAGGAACAGTACTTTAAAATCAATTCTAAATGCAACTGGAAGCCAGTACAAGGACCTGAGGACTGGTGTGATGTGTTCATATTTTCTGGTTCTGTTCAGAATCTGTATGAGCTGCAGCTGTCTTATGGTCTTTTTTTGGAAGGCCAGTGAGGAGTCCATTACAATAATCCACCCTGCTGGTGATGAAAGCATGAACAAGTTTCTCTAAGTCTTGACTGGAGACAAAGCATCTAATTCTTGCAATATTTGAGTTAATATGCTGATTTAGTTATTGTTTTTACATGGCTACTGAAACTCAGGTCTGACTCCAAAATCACACTAAGTTTCCTGACATCATTTTTAGTTTGTTGACCCCTAGAGTGAAAGTATGTGTTCACTTTGAGAACATCTTTGTTTCCAAACGCAATGACTTCAGTTATGTCTTTGTTTAACTGACGGAAGTTTAGGCACATCCAATTGTTTAATTTTATCAATGCATTGGCACAGAAAGTCAATGGGGCTGTAGTCGTTAGGTGATAGGGCCAGGTAAATCTGAGTTGTCATCTGCATAGCTGTGATATGCAGTTTGGTTCTTTCTCATTATTTGGCTCAGTAGAAGGCCTGTGGAGCAGAAGAGGGCCTGGAGACTAGGCCAGAGCAGTTAACCAGCAGGGGGCCTTGCAGACGGGCTTGAAGACCCCCACGGTGGAGTAAATGACCACCACAGCAGTGTAGTCGGGGCTTAAGACCTCCACGGCGGAGCAGATGACCACCACAGTAGTGCAATCGGGGCTGAAGACCCCCATGGTGGCGTAGATGACCACCACAGCAGTGCAATCAGGGCTGAAGACCTCCACGGCAGAGCAGACGACCACCACAGCAGTGGAGATGGGCTTGGAGACCTCCACGGTGGAGCAGATGACCACCACAGCTGATCAGGTACAACTGAAACAGAGCATAGAGAGCTTAGGGTTGGCCTCTGGGGCCATGTCAGAACATGCAGAGAGTTCAGTAATGGCCTCTGTGGCCATAACAAGGCAGGCGGGACATCCAGGGGTAATGTCTATAACAAGGTAGGCAGAGTCTTTAATCGTGACTTCTTTGGCCGTGATGAGACAGACAGGAAGTTCAAGGGTGACCTCAGTGGTCGTATCTAGGCAGTCAGGAAACTCAGGATAGACAGAAAACTCTGGGCAGACACGAAACTCAGAGATGACCTCCGTGGTCATATCTAGATAGACAGGAAGCTCAGAGCACACAGGAAACTCGGGGACGGCCTGCATGGTCGTGTCAGGACAGACAAGAAGTTCATAAGTCACGAGGCTGGGTTCTGGGACTGGGGCAAACTCTGGAGTGGACTCATGGACAGAGGTGGACTAAGGAGTGGACTCATGGACTGGAGTGGGCTCTGGAGTGGATTCATGGACTGGAGCGGGCTTTGGAGCGAACTCTTCAACTGTAGCACAGTGCACGGCCCAAACACACCAGATAGCAATCGCTGTAACTGAGTGCGGTTGTCAGTGGGACCACCTCTGCGACTCCCAGAGTGGATACCACTGTAGAGATACCAGCTGCTCGCACAGACATCAGAGGGGTGTCCTGCAGACTTGAATCCAGTCTCAAACACCTGGGGGCTGTTTTAATGGCTTCATATGCAAAGCTCATGATGACCGGGAATACTGACGTGGCATCCATCGCAGCTGAAGACTCCGATGAGGCACCCGTGAAGGCTGGAGACTCTGGTGTGGTGTCCGTGATGGCTGAAGACTCTAGAATGTTGGTCGTGATGAGATGATACTCTGGAATGGCGGCTGTGACGGGACAAGACTTTGACGTGGTCACTGTGACGATTGGAGACTTTGGTGTAGCGGGTACAGAGTGGATGTCACATTCCTCTTCCACAACACCCACAGTAAAATCAGAGCCGTTTAGTTGTAATGCCAAATTGATATAATGTTCCAGAGTCCAATTAGAGTCATGTAATGGCATAAACGAGTTGAGCGGCTCAAATAGACCGCCACAAAAAAAATCATAAGACATACCGTGTCCATTGAAGTTAAGTCTGCCAGTTCAATAAACTCCATGGTATATTCCTCAATCGTCCGTTTCCCCTGACAGAGGCACATAATCTGTGTGGCTGGATTCATAGTTGGTTAGTCGTTCTGTTATGATTCTGAGAGATGGAGCAGAGAGAGAATCCACTTGCACGCACGTTTAATGACAAATCTCCACAACAAACAGGAACATAAGACCCAAAATACAAACATGCCCCACCACAGAAAACAGCATACAACAGCTAACAAAACATAACTGAAAACCATGGTCTTAAATACACAGAACAATGAGTAGATAATTAACTGCAGGTGTGTTCAATGATGGTAACTATAACAACTAATATGGAAACACGGAAACAATGATAACAGAAAAGGCACTTCACACATAAAAGTTAATTTGAATTTCACACATTTCATATTTTGCACTGCTGTTGAGTTTCTTCAAGGCACTTTTTGTCTGCCACTCACACTGTTCAGATCCTTATATTTTGGATAACTATTGCCTCATTTCAAAATTACCATTTTTATCGAAAGTAATGGAAAATGTTGTCTTTCATCAATTGACTGTATTTTTAAGTGAGAATAACTTATTAGACAAGTTTCAGTCTGGTTTTAGACATCATAGTACAGAGTCAGCTTTGCTGAAGGTATTGAAAGATCTTTTGTTAGCTGTGGATTCAGGTAACTGAGGTCCAAGAGGACCAGAATTGCACAGTGCGGCTTTTGATACCATTGACCATGCTATCTTGCTTGAACGGTTGAGTAAATGTGTAGGAATTCAAGGTACCGCATTGAATTGGTTTAAATCCTATCTTTGTGATAGAACATTTTCAGTGAAGGTTGGGAATTTTTCTTCCTCTTCTGTACCATTAACTTGTGGTGTACCTCAGGGATCAATTTTAACCCTGCTTTTGTTTTTGCTCTATTTGCTCCCCTTAGGCTTGATTTTTCAGAAGCATAACATTCCCTATCATTTTTATGTGGATGATACTCAGGTGTACCTTCCTTTGAAACATGGGGATAATTATTGAACTGTCTTGCGGAGGTAAGATTCTGGCTGGAAGCCAATTTTCTAACATTGAATGACTATAAAACTGAAATTGTAGTCTTTGGACAACCCGCTTCTATTACACAGATAAATAACCACCTGGGTCCTTTATCTGTGAATTCTCATCTTTATGTAAAAAAATTGGGAGTGATTTTTGATAACGGCCTTAAATTCGACAAACAAATAAATTCACTGGTGAAGAATAGCTTTTATCATCTCAGACCCATTGCAAAATTGAAAGTGTTTTTATCAGTAAATGACTTGGAGACTGTTATCCATGCTTTTATCTCCTCCAGGCTGGTTTACGGTAACTCACTATACCTTGGTGTGGCTAAGTCCTCTCTATTCCACCTTCAACTGGTACAAAACACTGCCGCCAGGCTTCTTACTGGAACTAGAAAGAGGTAACATATTTCGCCTGTTCTGGCTTCACTTCATTGGTTGCCGGTTGAATACCATGTTAAATTCAAGGTTTTATTGTATGCATATAAGGGGTTAAATGGCCTGGCTCCACAATACATTACAGATCTTCTTCTCCACTGGAAATGTTCTAGGCCCTTAAGGTCTTCAGACAGGTTGATGCTGACTGTGCCACAGTCTCGTTTGAAGTTAAAAGTAGATTGTGCCTTTTTGGTTCCTGCTCAATGACTGTGGAATGATTTGCCGGTACACATTAGGCTGTCTTCCGATGTTGATAGTTTTAAATCCTCACTGAAGACACATCTTTTTTCTCTGGCTTTTGGATCAATGTAATTTTGTTAATCAGTGTGTTTTCCTCTCAGTTTATATGTTTTATTGTATTGTATTCTCTTGTGTTGTTATATTTGTATAGCACTTTGTTTTAAATGTGCTTTAGAAATAAAAATGCTTTGCCTTGCCTTGTTGCCTACCTGACCTATAAACAATCTTATACTGAAAACTAAACTTTTTCTGCCGGCCCCCCTTTTGTAGAGAAAAATATTTTTAAGCCCTCACCTCACACCGTGAACACACACACCCGGAGCAGTAGGCATCCATTTTTGCTGTAGCACCTGGGGGGTAATTGGGGGTTAGGTGCCTTGCTCAAGGGCACCTCAGTTGTGGGTAATCAGGGTGGAAGAGAGCAGTTCATTCACTCAGTTTCCTGCTGGTACCAAGACTTGTACCTACGACCTTCGGGCAACAAGTCCGACTCTCTGACCATTAGGCCACAGCTGCCCCTTTATGGAGTCACAATATGGTGTAATGCCAAACAAACAATACTCTGGGGCAAAAGTAAAACTAAAAGTTCAACTTTCTCTCACATGCCCTTCTAAATCCATTCTCTCATAATCTCAGTCTATTTGAATGCAGCACCCCATGTTGACAAACATTGAACTTACAGATTTACACGTCTTGGTTACTATTGTAACCTCCATTCCATGATTGAGTGAATGAGATGTTGTGTTGATGGACTGACATTAAGGGTTGCACTTGGGAGCCCCAGACACCTCTGATACATTGAGAAAAGGTCAATGAGAATTGGCGAGTGGAATTAGCATACAACACTCCCCCAGACATATGGGTATAAAAGGAGATTGTGTGGATCCACTCATTCGGGTTTGTGATGAGGAGCAGAGAGAGTGTCCCGGCATTTTCAGCGGGTAGTTGAGTGTCGTGGCAGGAGGGACACAACATCTCATTCCCTCCATTAGGGAACAAAGGTTACAAAAGTAACCAAGACGTTCCCTATCTGTCAGTCACTTCGACGTCGTGTCGATGGACTGACATTAGGGGTCCCTAGGGAAAATGCCACAACTAAATGAAACCTTTTATGAGGTTTTGGTGGTACAAATGTCGGCAAGCTACTGCGTGACGGGTAACAAGTGCATTTGCAATGTCGTAACCTACCCAATGACCCGCGTAAGCAGCGTCATCCCCTATACCACGAGGGGGCAGTAAGGACTGTACTTACCGTGAAAACGGGTCGCTACAGCCTGTGCTTTGACCTTTTCTTCTTTTTTTATAAAGAAAGTAGTGCTGGGGAAGTGCTGTTTTCCCTATGCAGACAACATGTGGAAGGGAACATGTGGAGAGTACATCACATGAACTGGGATGTACTACACATGGAAAAAAGGAAAGAGGAAGGGAAGAGCTACAAATGCAGCGACTGGTGGCAGAGCAGAGCTCTGCTCAGGGCGGAAGACACAGGTTTACCATCAGGGAAACCATGGCCCAGGGCGTGCTGCGCCCCCCCTAGGAGTACGAGCACACTCCACAAGGAGTGTCACATCCTCCTGAGCTCTAGCAAATGGCACCCATCTAACAAACATCTGTAGAGTAGCGGGCTTGGCGACACCCAAAAATACCCAAAATACATCATATGGGATTACTGAGAGGGAATCACTACATTGTATATGCTCAAAATAATTCATTGGTTTGAGTAGGACAAATTTAAATCAAACAAATTAGTTCATTCAAATTAACTTTTATGAGTATTTAGCACTTTTTTACTTTCACGTTCACAGAACAGACATATTTCAAGTAAACTGAACTGTTCCAATTTTTTACGTTTTCTGAACTTATTTTATTTAATTTAGACAAACTTAAGTTTAAGTGAAACTGGGCTGGGATTTCTATTTCCCAGCATGCTTTGCCCATGGCACTTGAAAGGGAGAGTAAATGCTAAAATTAAGTGTTATATATATATATATTTTTTTTTATTTTTATTTATTTATTTTTTTTGCACAAAATTAATTTTAAGTGGGAGATTTAGTAGTGATTAATGTTTTGTTATGCTGATTTAGAAGAGTTTCTGTTAATGTGGGTTTTTGGAGAGTTACCATCATGGTGACAAGTGGTGAATGCAGCTTGGTTTTGTTGATATCAGCCACACCCTGCTTCATTAGGGAATGCAACTTTTCTATGCTACTTGTACCTTTTCTGCTTATAAAGAGTAATAATGACAACACAACTGAGATTTAAGAAGAAAAAACATTTATTGAAATAAGTGATTTATAAGCAATAATAATGACAACACAACTGTAATTTGAAGAAAAAGAAAAAAAAAAAAAACAGATGTTTGACTTGCAGAGAAAAACAAGAGATAGCTGTTTATGAAGGACAGCTGTCATAAGAAATATATTGGAAGAAGAGACATGTTTGACAACTTGTGTGTAAACTGTGAAAGAGAGTTATGAGAGATAACTTTTTATATAAAAAAAACTGTGAAAAGCGATATATTGGAGGAAGAGACATGTTAGATAACTTGTTTGTGTGTAAACAAGTGAAAAGATGTTAGCTGTTTATGAAATACAGCTGTCATAAGTGATATCTGTTTATAAAAGAAAAATTATAACAGAGATAGCTTGTTGGAAATTATGTGAATTAAGTGATATCTGTTTATAAAAGAAAAATTATAACAGAGATAGCTTGTTGGAAATGATTTGTAAGAAAAACAGAAGAAATTTTTCATATAAAAGAATGTAGAAAAAAGAAAAACCCCAACAACAGATGTTTGTATTAAAGAATGAAAGACAACTGGTATTGTAACACCTTTATTAAAACATATATTAATTACTTATTAAAGAAGACAAGACAACTGTTATTGTAAAAGTACTTAGTAAGTAATAAGAGTAATATTACTAAAAGTAAATAAGATTGTAAGAAAGTAATAAGAATGTAGTTTATAAAGAAAAGAGACAAAACACAATTGTTGTAAAGCTTTATTAAGAATATGTTTATAAAGGAAGACACTACAACTGTTGTTTTAAGATTTTAATAAAGCATGCTAGTAGAACAGTACAGACATAACATGTATTAGTAAGAAAGGTAATCATTACCGTTGAAGGATGTCTTGATCAGAAGCGCAGGACGCAGCAGAGGAGAAAAGTCAGAGAACAAAGAGACAAGGCCTCTATATATAGACAGATGAGGGGAATTCCAAAGAAGATGACATCAAGAGGTCAGATAGTCTATAAAAGGCTGGAACGAGAAGAGAACAGGAGGGCCTGCTTCGCACCTGAGGCTGCTTCTCCGACACCAGAACCAAACGCTGATGATGCCTACATCGCTGATATTGCCTTGACTGAAGAACTTTTTAATACTTATACTTTATTTAATTACTTGTATAGAATGTTTG
Source organism: Ctenopharyngodon idella (assembly GCF_019924925.1). Classification (NCBI taxonomy): domain Eukaryota; kingdom Metazoa; phylum Chordata; class Actinopteri; order Cypriniformes; family Xenocyprididae; genus Ctenopharyngodon; species Ctenopharyngodon idella. The sequence goes on from NC_067231.1 coordinate 3,675,636, forward strand.
TAGAATATATGTAATGCTGGAAATACTAATGTAATAAATAAATTAACTTATAACTTTATAACTAAACGCGGCCTCATGTGGCATTAATTTAAGTCGTTGAGCCTGAACAGACCACGGAGAAGTCTTCTGTCTGATTGTAAGTATTTTAAAATGCTTATAATTGAGATCAGATTTGACTTGCTTACCTAACCTGAGAATAATAAAAATAAGGTAAAGGTGCTTAGAGACAGTTTGAAAGCAAGTATGTTAAATGCTTTATATTGCTGCACTCATTCAGCAAGTGCTATACCATGCTATTGTTAACATGTTAGCAAATTAGCAAGTTAGCATTTTCTGAATTAGCTTGTTATAGCTAGCTAAGTTTACACTAATAAAAATGTTCACATTGAGGTTACATGGAAATTTTAAGTTAAATGAATGAATTTATGTACTCAAATATTTTCAAGTTAATAACAATTAAAATGTTTAAAAAAAAAATAAAAAATCTGCCAGTTCTGCTTAAACTTCAGCAGTTTCCCTTAAAATTTTTAAGTTTTACCAACTTATTCGGGTTTACAGTGTACAAATGGTATACCCAGCCCAAGTACGGGCTGGTCTGAAAGGGCATATTTTATACTGAGCCTGAACACACTCTTACTACCATGTCTATGAAAGGCAACAGTGCTGAGTTGAGCAAAAGACAGATAAATGAACAGACCAGAAACAGCCTTTCATGACATTTTAATTCTCCGGTTTAATGCAGTGTAATTTCTTTACACTAATAATGTGCACTGAGCCGCTTAATAATGAAACAAGCGTCAATATAAAACACGCAGCTAGCGCATATATTTATATAATTAAATCAGCATTTGCGATTAGAAAGTTGCCCTAAGCAATACTGTGATTTCTATTTAATGTTGGCATATCGTGCAGCCCAAGACTAAACTGTTTGTGTGTGTGTGTGTGTGTGTGTGTGTGTGTGTGTGAGTGTGTCATTTACTGAAACGCAAATTTAGTTGCAGCCAAGTGACTTTGAACAACCCACCTTCTCCTATGACCTACAAATGGGTCGAGGCCCACAGTCTGAAAACTCCTGCATTAGACACATTTAATTTTAGACAGCCTCACAAGGTAAAAACATTCACAATCTTTCTAATGTTATAGCATATGTAATATTGTGACCAGACATATGATATGGATAAAGATGAAAAATGTCCTTTTAAGGCAAGAGCAAACTTCAACAAGTGTGAACTTCCTTTTCTTGGTCTAATTCTGTCTCATATGCGCTTTCTGCTTTCACACATTGCTCACATTCAAACATGCATCTACGAGAAAAGCACTGCAAAAAAATAACTTAAATGCACGAGACAGCTTTTTGCATATTAATATATTCATAATGAAAAACAATTACACTTAAGAGGAAACCAAACAAACTAAAGCTTTTGGTTAAGCACAATGATTATATTCACAGTATAACATGGCCTTTTTTTTCTTTCTTTTCTTTTCTTTTCTTTTCTTTTCTTTTCTTTTCTTTTCTTTTAATGGTTACTGTGATAGGGACCCAAGCAGTCACAAGGAGAATGTTGGCGATGTTGGCATCCAAAAGATGTTTATTACAAACAGATGTGCAAAAATTTGCAAATAAATATGGTTAAGAGAAATAAAACATGTTATCAATAAAAAACACCAGTGTAGGTTCTACCAGGAAGATATTAATGCCACATCATTCATTCATAATAATAGGTCTGGCCAATCACTGCTTGACACCTGGAGTATAAAAGCACTGAATTCTCTGTTTCACGTTCACAGTTGTTGACGCTGACGTTCCCTACCCAGCGTGGGAAATAGCTCACTTAAATTTTAGCCTGACTTGATCGTAGTCAATTAAATTAACTGACATATTTTAATTTAAAATCAAGCTTCTGTGAACGATTGTGTAAACGATGTCTCTTCCGTGATGCACGCTATATTTTTTGTGTAAGGAAATAATCCCACAGGAAATGCTAGTGGCCGTTTGATTGTCCTACTACGATGTAAAAATGTTTATGATTTCAACAATGGAAAATGCCACAGTGGTGCTTCTAAGTCCATGTCACCCTGTCATCCCGAATGTTAATTAAGCTGTTGCATTAACTACTCGATTTTAATTTTTCAACACCATATTTCGGGTATACAGGTGCTGGTCATATAATTAGAATATCATCAAAAAGTTGATTTATTTCACTAATTCCATTCAAAAAGTGAAACTTGTATATTATATTCATTCATTACACACAGACAGAGATATTTTAAATGTTTATTTCTTTTAATTTTGATGATTATAACTGACAACTAAGGAAAATCCCAATTTCAGTATCTCAGAAAATTAGAGAAAGAAAGGATTTTTAGAAATCTTGGCCAACTGAAAAGTATGAACATGAAAAGTATGAGCATGTACAGCACTCAATGCTTATTTGGGGCTCCTTTTGCCTGAATTACTGCAGCAATGCGGCGTGGCATGGAGTCGATCAGTCTGTGGCACTGCTCAGGTGTTATAAGAGCCCAGGTTGCTCTGATAGTGGCCTTCAGCTCTTCTGCATTGTTGGGTCTGGCATATCGCATCTTCCTCTTCACAATACCCCATAGATTTTCTATGGGGTTAAGGTCAGGCGAGTTTGCTGGCCAATTAAGAACAGGGATACCATGATCCTTAAACCAGGTACTGGTAGCTTTGGCACTGTGTGCAGGTGCCAAGTCCTGTTGGAAAATGAAATCTGCATCTCCATAAAGTTAGTCAGCAGCAGGAAGCATGAAGTGCTCTAAAACTTCCTGGTATACGGCTGCGTTGACCTTGGACCTCAGAAAACACAGTGGACCAACACAAGCAGATGACATGGCACCCCAAACCATCACTGACTGTGGAAACTTTACACTGGACCTCAAGCAACGTGGATTGTGTGCCTCTCCTCTCTTCCTCCAGACTCTGGGACCCTGATTTTCAAAATTTACTTTCATCAGAAAACATAACTTTGGACCACTCAGCAGCAGTCCTGTCCGTTTTGTCTTTAGCCCAGGCGAGACGCTTATGACCCTGTCTGTTGTTCAAGAGTGGCTTGACACAAGGAATGCGACAGCTGAAACCCATGTCTTGCATACGTCTGTGCGTAGTGGTTCTTGAAGCACTGACTCCAGCTGCAGTCCACTCTTTGTGAATCTCCCCCACATTTTTGAATGGGTTTTGTTTCACAATCCTCTCCAGGGTGCGGTTATCCCTATTGCTTGTACACTTTTTCTACCACATCTTTTCCTTCCCTTCGCCTCTCTATTAATGTGCTTGGACACAGAGCTCTGTGAACAGCCAGCCTCTTTTGCAATGACCTTTTGTGTCTTGCCCTCCTTGTTCAAGGTGTCAATGGTCGTCTTTTGGACAACTGTCAAGTCAGCAGTCTTCCCCATGATTGTGTAGCCTACAGAACTAGACTGAGAGACCATTTAAAGGCCTTTGCAGGTGTTTTGAGTTAATTAGCTGATTAGAGTGTAGCACCAGGTGTCTTCAATATTGAACCTTTTCACAATATTCTAATTTTCTGAGATACTGAATTTGGGATTTTCCTTAGTTGTCAGTTATAATCATCAAAATTAAAAGAAATAAACATTTGAAATATATCAGTCTGTGTGTAATGAATGAATATAATATACAAGTTTCACTTTTTGAATGGAATTAGTGAAATAAATCAACTTTTTGATGATATTCTAATTATATGACCAGCACCTGTATAAAAGGTTCGTACACAGCAAGGTTTGACTTGTTATTCGACAGCAGCACTAATTTAATTCTGTACTCAATCCAACCCCTTTAACATAAAGATTGCATCCCGTACAGCACCCGAAATAGCAGCATGGAAACATAACATTTATTCAATTGTCTATGAATACAGAAAGCGAGCAAAGTGTGCTCCCTTTATAAACACCATGAAACTGCTTCAGTTCAGCTAAACTCCTACTAGAGAAAACATCTGTTATCGTACCAGTACCTGTATGTTATATACAGATGCAATGTAGCTCTCATTGTGAACTTGCACCGTGAATATATATTCAACTTATTGTTTTCTAGAACTGATGTGTACCATGCATTATGCTTTTTCTCTCAATCGCTGATCCAGAATATATGTGAACGTTCTTAAATCACCTATACTTTGAGCCTCCCAGAAACTTGAAAAACCATAAAAATACAACAGAACTCTAATGCAGGAGACCCATGTTTTTCTACCTACTTCATCTAACTGAAAAAGCATGTTATAACATTTTCTTGGATAACAATGATTAGACATGGACACTACTTGTATCCAGTACATGATACATTTTTTCATATAAGTAGGCCTAGTAGACAATACAAATCTACCCAACTGTTAGGATACATTTTCTGTCGATGAATGTGTCTACACATTTGCTCACCTGTCTAATAAAACACATAATATATTAAAGCATCTTTGGTGTGTCCCTGGTTTCTACAAAATAAAACTGGAACTCGAGGGTAACGCGGGTATGATGTCATTGATAGGCAACGCACAGAAACGGTCTGTGTCCTGGTTAAAATTGCTTATTTCTCTGGATTTAAACATTCTTGGAATCATTTGGGATAATGTAAGTACACAAGTCAACAAAATATATAACACTGTTCTAGTGGTTTTTGGATATTTTAATCCAAAACTCTTACATATTGTACCTTTTAAGCTTCATCTTTCTTGAATATGCACTCATTTCCCTTTTTATCAAAATAGTTGTTCCTCTTTAGTAAGATGCTTCCACCCCTTTTTATATATATGAACCACTCTAGGTCTCATCTTCACTTTCATTTATTGGCTTGACTGTCTCACCTCATGCGTCCTCCATATCTACATTTGACAAGTTACAATGGACCACAACTTCTATATCAGATTATGCATCTTTTGTGGTAAGATATTTATTTTCTACTCTATCTTTTATTACTTATTTGTTATTTTGTACACACCATCACTACCTCAATAGCTGTCTATTTCCACTCTCTATAAGCCTTCTTGTGTTATCGAAAACCATTTTGTTCCCTTTTGTACGATTGAAACCAATAAAATAAGATTTAATAAGATAAGATTTTAACCAGTTTCATGATCTCTCCTGGTAAAATTGGCTTTACATTCTCTTTATAGTCTAAATTTGTTAAAATTTAAAGCTGTATGAAAGGCATTGCAACAATCATGTTGAACATGAATAGATGAATGAGTGATTTAAAAAGAAAACAGTGTATCATTGTAGGAATTAAGTTTAAAGCTCTTACAGTTTTAATTTTTACTGTAGATTGATTTATTGTTGATCACAAGATATTAAACATCTAATTTTAGACAACACCATAAATTCTAAACCTAAAGTAATAGCATAATATCATGACCAGACATATGACAATGATGAAGGTAAAAAATATCCGGTAACACTTCAGTATAGGGAACACGTATGAACTATTAACTACGACTTTTCCCTAAATAAACTCCTAATTTACTGCTTATTAATAGTTAGTAAGGTAGTTGTTAAGTTTAGGTATTGGGTAGGATTAAGAATGTAGAATAAGATCATGCAGAATAAGGCATTAATATGTGCTTAATAAGTACTAATTAGATAGCCAATATTCTATTAATATGCATGCTAATAAGCAACTAGTTAAAATACCCTAAAATAAAGTGTTACCAAATACCCTTTTAAGGCAAGAACAAATTGCAACAAGTGTGAACTTCCTTCTCTACATGCCCTTCTCATATAAGCTTTCTGCTTTCACACATTGCACACATTCAAAAACCGAATCTAACAGAAAAGAACTGGAGAAAAAAAAAAAAAAAAAAAAAAAAATTAAATGCACAAGACAGCTTTTCACATATTTATATATTTGTATGAAAAACATTACACTTCAGAGGAAACTGATCAAACTAAAGCTTTTTTTTTTTAGGCACAATGATTATATTCACAGTGTAGCAAACATAGCCTTGAGTTTTTCTTTTCCTTTTAAATGGTGACAAAACATTTGAGTGTATTCTCATTACATATTTGTCTATATTGGTGCTAGACAGTGAAATCTCCAGCAGCTGCTGAACTGGTGTTTGTTACTATAGAATGTATTTTAGCATGACTGCAATGTTGTATTGACCAATCAGCAGCAAACAGAAATGGAAATATCAATTTTATACATTTTAATTATGTCAGATTACAGTTTCTAGTTTCTAATTCAGTCTCTTTTTTTATCACTTCTAAACATATTAGTATCTCAGTCAGTGATGGCTTTTAACATCGATCCTGTTTCCTGGAAAACCTTCAATGCGCCTTCACGTCAAAATGTTGCCTTTGGCTATAAGGTGATACAGAAAGACACAAGGTGAGCGCAACATAACCACTGATAGTGAAACAAACAAACAAAAACAAAAACAACAACAACAACAAAAACCCTACATTGTTTGGAAGCCAGTACTCACCACACTGCACAGGTTTCTCCTAGAATTTTGATCAGCATTTATTTAATAATGAGCAACCTGTGGAGAGCAGTTTTATAAGCATAAAGTCTCCTTCACTCTGTAGCTTATTATAGCTATGAGCTGAACACTGAAACAGGAAGAGACTGGCTTACCAACATCAATCAACCACCACAGTTGGTTTTGTTTTTATATGGCCTTTAGGGGTGAATCTAAAATAGATGCTACTTCAATAGATGGACATGAAAAAAACTCAGACTATAGATTTTGTGCTTCATCGTGTCACTATAGTTTTTAGTTTTGATCTGCTTTTCTGTTCATGTCTGAGTTTCTAGGTTTGCTTTCTAGTTTGCTAGTTCTGTCCCCGGCCTGTTTGTTTCTATGGTAACTGATTTGATCAGTTCAGGTGTGTTTAGTTAGGTTCTCTCTTTGTTTGTCCTGTCTATTTAAGCCCTGTGTTTCTTTAAGTTCATTGTCAGTTTTACATTGCGTTAAGTTGGTTGTTTTGTTCCTGATCTGTCATATTTGAGTTTGATTCAGAATAAAGACTGCTGCATCTTGATCCTGCTTCATCTCTGCTGCAACCACCGTGACACACTGCACATAGTGAAGAATTTGACTCGTTATTAAAATGTTTATTTAAAGTTTGTGTGACTTCTAAACAATTTGCCAGTCCAAAAGTCCCAAATGGCTCTTTGAATGCAGCATCCCCTGTTGAATTTACTGAATTTACAGCATTATAGTTTGAGATATGCCATGCTTTAAAGGGTTAGTTCACCCAAAAATGAATTTTCTGTCATTGATTACTCACCCTCAAGTTGTTCTGAACCTCGAAGACCTTCGTTCATCTTCGGAACACAAATTATGATATTTTTGATAGTTTTTTTTTATCCCCCATACAAAGCAACGCAATTACGCAATTCAGTTGGTCAGTGACGCAGTCTATTTCAGTTGCCTCAAAATAGCAACACGCCAACAATGCGCCTGAACCTTGTTTTCAGACCAGCACACCCATGGGTGAACAAATGGGTGCAAATGCGCAGGACATGAAAATGATAACTGTGTATTGGCCAGCTCATAAATCAGCATCACATGTATGCTGACTCAGGACATCAATTATGATATTTTTGATGAAATCCATGAGTTTTTTTATCCACCATACAAAGCAACGCAATTACCATCATTCAAGGTTCAGAAAAGTAGTAAAGACATCGTTAAAACAGTCAATGTGACTACAGTGGTTCAACCTTAATGACGCATACATGTGATGTATTTGTGCCCATTTGTTCACCCATGGGTGTGCTGGTTTGAAAACAAGGTGTGTTCAGGCGCATTGTTGGTGTGTTGCTATTTTGAGGCAACAAAAATAGACTGCACCACTGACCAACTGAAACCTGGTCTAAAGTCAATGGCACAGTATTTTTTTTGTTATTTAAAGAGTGTGTTAGTAATATGCGCCTATAGGTGGGTGCACAATGCACGTACACTCTGCTTGTTACACACACAGGGACGCGCAGCAGTACACAAACATGCCAAATATTAAAAAAATAAAAGAATTACAATGTAAAAGATTATTATTGTGTGCATAAAGATAAAAATGCTTTGGTGGAATCCGGCTTGTCCTGTAGATGGTCGGCTCGCGTGATTTAAGCATTAAGTTTTTCTGCTTGCAAATTCCGCCATTGTAAATAGCGAATCCGCTATGGTGCGAGAACAACTGGCTTTTAAAGGGAATGGGAGATGAGACTCTGAGTGGTGTATTGCGCGTTACGCCCAAAACAAACCCATTACTCATTAAGAGAATAGGGACAGCCCTTTTAGACCATGCGCCGGGCGTGCCGACCATTTATCCCGTCGTTAAACTAGCAAAAGTGGATTTGGACACGCCCTAAGTGCACTTGCGTTGTGCGCTTTAGACCATGTGCTTAGATCTTTAAAATAGGGCCCAATGAGTCGCCGTTCTGACATAGAACCTAGAAGCGTAGGACATACTGTAAACAGCGTATGAGAATGACAGGGGAGAGATGAATTTGTTAAATAAAGTAGTTATTTTTGTTTTGTCTTTGCGCACAAAAGGTATTCTCATCACTTCATTGCATTAAGGTTGAACCCCTGTGGTCACAATGGACTATTTTAATGATGTCTTTACTACTTTTCTGGATTTTGAATGACTGTAATTCCGTTGCTTTCTATGTGAGATTAAAAAAAAACTCTCGGATTTCATCAAAAATAACTTAATTTGTGTTCCGAAGTTGAATGAATGTCTTAGGGGTTTGGGAACGACATCAGGGTGAGTACTTAATAATAGAAATGTCGTTTTGGTTGAACTAACCCTTTAATTGGCTGTAGACAGAGAAAGTACCAAGAAGCATACAGAACTGGGTAATACTTTTTATTAACTTTCATTAATAAATCATTAACAAACATTATATAATGCTTAACAGATCATTAGTTAATGTTAACTGAAATGCTTAGAAATATCATTAAACTTTCAAATCATATGATCAATCACTTTTTAAAAATCTACAAATGGTTTTTTGTCATGTCTAGTTTTGGTTTTGTTCATGTTTCATGTCTTATTTTGTAGTTCATGTCTTGTTGCTATGTTTATGTTTTGCCATGTGCTCCCTTTTGTCATGTGATTCCCTTGTCCTCATGTGATCCTTCCATGTACTCCCCTGTTCATGTGTTTGCTTTCAGTTGGTTCATTGGTTAATTGTTCACAGGTGTTCCTTGTTTGTTCATTAGTCCCTGGTCATTTAAGCCCTTACGTTTGCCCTGCATCCTTGTCATGTATTGTCCATGTACCACTATTGGTGAGTGTCTTGTTTAAGTTCCCAAGCCAAGCCAAGCCAAGCCAAGATCTTTGTTACATTTTGACACATGGGTTACAATTATCAAAAGCTTCATTATTGAATCATTAACAAACTTGTTAAGCATTACATAATGGTTCACAGATTATTTAATGCAAATAAAATGCTAACAAATCTCATTACATTAGGTCAAATATGAATTGAAATGTTTTTGCAGTACCCAATCTAAAGTTGAAACTATTCATCATTTGTAAGTGTTATCAATCATTTAGTTCCTTTATGAACATTGAATCATACATCACCAAGAGAAAACAAATACATTTTTCAAGAAAACACTTGTTCATTTATCAAAACAATGTAATATAGACCGCGAAACAGTGTTCCCTTATAATAATCAAAATGAGCCTTGTACAATGACCCCTTAACCTACCCATACCAAACCTGTCCTTAACCCGACCCGTATCACACCTCAATAGCAGCAAAAGTGTTTTGCAATAGAACATGAACACAATAATTGTACCTAACCATTATTTTATTTGTTTGTTTGTTTAGATGTAATTTATGTATTTATTCTTTCCCTTTTTCTTATAGTCTGATCGTGAGCGATCCTTTAATTCAAGTCAATCAAGCTGAAAGAGGATTGATTTATAACTGTGCTGTCACTCAAGGAACCTGCTCATCACTGAAGATTGATGGTATTTGGGGTTTTGTATTACAGTATTGAAATGTGCTTTGCCACTTTTCAAGTAGGGAATATACTATGGTCTAGTAATACTGTATATGAGAGTTATTCTCTTTTTGAACAAATGAACAGAGGTGCTTAACTTTTGGAAAAAATATAAAATTTAGAAGGTTATACTAAATATTATATGAGCTGTTTTATTTCCCATTACCTTGTTACCAAATTTAGGACATGCAGTTTAAAACTTTGATTTGATTTGTATTTTTCTAGTGATTAACATTAAATAAATGTTCCAAATGAAAAGCAATTAAATTGCATTGTTTTTAGCCAGTTTGGGGCCAGATGTTGGTGTGCAGTTATTGATCATTTAGATGTTCTGTCACATGTATGTTCAGTTTAGTTTAGTTTTGTCTTGTCTGCATTAGTACTCGTTAGTCACTATAATTTCTAATTTAGTTAAGTCTTGTTAGCGGTTTCCGTTTAGTAGTCATCATCTGTGTATTGCCCTGTCCATATACCCACACTTGCACTTGACCATTTGTCTACTTACATGACATATTTCCTGTATTTGGCTCAAGTGTTCAAGTAGGTGTGAAGACTGCAAGTGTGTGTAGACCTTTTGATTACTGATGAGACACTTATAGTCTTGCAAAAAAAAAAAAAAAATGCAAGTGCTTACAGAGCTTTTTTTTTTTTTTTTTTTTTTTTTTTTAATATTATTTTCAATGCTTTGCATTTTAAAATACACTTCTAAATGTCTGTTCAGTGGTCGCCATGTAACTAACAGAAGACATAATATTAAAATTGTGGTGCTTCTTTCAGTGATAAAAAGCCGTTGCAAATGATGTACAAAATACACACAGCCTACCCATCTTTGCATCAATAAAATGTCCAACACTTTATATTTTACTACCAAATTATATGTAATATATAATTAATTTAACTTAGAGTCAAATGTTTTCCTTGACATCTCGCGATTTCGGGGCATGTGAGTCCCCGAACATAATGCATGATGGGATACGCTTAGCCTCGAATAGCGCTCTGAAGCGGTATTCAAGATAGTGTGGGTTTAGTGTGCATTAAGGGCAATGCACTTGGGCATTTTTAAGACATGGGACAGTCTTGTGCACTTACTTCCTGTCGCGTGCACGCGCTCTCAAGTGGCCAAGACCACAAGGCTGCGTCCGAAAACCTAGGTAGCTGACTTGCTGCTTTATCAAGCAATGACTGAGTCAGCGTTTGTGCATGAAGGCACTTCATGAAACGGATTTTGGACAGACTTCTGAGGCAGCGTAAGAGTTTCTTGCTAGAAATGACATCAAAAGTGGAAAATGTTGGTCAAAAATGTACATTTACTCACAAACTGGCCAGCAAACACAACTTTCGGACGCCATCTTTATTTTTCTAGCTCAACTGTCTGGAAAGCACAAGATTGTGGGATATCAAAGGCAACTAAGGATACATCTATGCTGCCTTGAAAAATCGATCAGATGAAGGTATCTCAGAAAAGAGAAAGTGAAGCTAACATTGGATTCGGACGTGCCTTGATGCCTTCCTACCTTGAAATGTATCGTCCGAAGGTAGCATTTTCCAGTTTTCGGACGCACCTCAAGTGTGGGTATTTGGACAGGGCTTATTTAAGTTCCTGCCTGGGGTGCGTTTCCCAAAGCGAACTATGGTTGCAAGTGCCATCATTACCAATAGAGTTCAGTGGGACTTACGACAATAGTTGGCTAATGATGCTTTCGGGGAACACACCCCAGTTCTGTGTTCATTGCCGGTTATTGTTTGTATTGGAGCATATTGTTGAGTTTCTGCCTGCTTGTTGAATTAAACCCTGTTTATTATTGTGAATTTGCACTCATCTGCATTCTTTCTGTGACATGTTCACTATTCATTAAAGAAAAAAAATAAATATTTTAAATGACTTGGATAACAGGATTAAATGGTGGAGCTTGTTCAAATGCAGTATTGTTAAAGTTGAGAAAATCATGCCACTGCACTAAAGATATTAGGAAATGTAACATTTATTGTGATAATCAATTACAGCAATCGGTCATCATTTTAATTATTATATGAAATCAAGAATATCAAGACCTCTGGGCTGCCCTTGCTGGTACTTCAGATTTGTTTTTGAGAACACCAAAGTTGTGAGAATTTATTTTCTTTTTTCTTTCTTTCTTTCTTTTTTTTTTTTTTTGAAAAAAAACAAAAACAAAAAACGTCTGTGTGTTAATGAAGTGCCTTCAGAAGCTGTCAACATGTCTCTTGGACTTTCCATGGTTCAAGATTCTCAGTCTTCAAAGCTGGCGGTAAGTTTTTCAGAACACTTTTTGAATCAGTTACAAATGAAGTACATATTATAACTATTTCACACATGCATTATTTCACACACACTCATGGCAATTTGTAACTATTTTAGTTCTGGCAAATTGGTGGCTAATTCCAATCTCGTTCGTACATTTTTGTGTAGGCTTATGCACCACTGACGGTTACGTTTAGGGGTGGATCTTTGTGCTTATTTTTATTTTTCTAAAAATAAATTTGGATGTTTCCTTATAAATTGCATTGTACAAATTCATACAAAATCGCCACTGCATAAAATATTTTTTTCCCCCCAAGAGATCGGGTTGAAAAGTCAAATTAAATTGGCTCAGTAAAACTAATCTGAATTTCAAGGTATTATAAATTTTGAAAGACACAATGTTTTATTCTCATACCTACATTTTTAAGAGTAAAAAATAGTGCTTTTGATACAATTTATTGTACTGAGGCATATGTGTTGGAGCAGAGCAATAAAAGTGATTGGTATTGTGGTCTATAATTAGCATTTGATTTAGTGTTCCTTTTATTAAAGTGAAATCTGTTTAAATTCCATCTCATTCAGATTTGTGGTCCAACCATTCCAAAGAAATGTGTATCAGTTACCAACTACAGAGGCATGTGCTTCATTAGAGAAAACAGTTTGCTTATAACACCGAGACCCAGCTCTAAATACAGAGGTAAATATGATTGTCGTCAAAGGGTTTTTTCAGTCAAAGAAGTTTTTTCTCTTTTGATGTAACTGCAGTTTTAACTACATATGTTCACACTTCTGCTTCTCTTCATTTACAGACTGTCTTGGTCAGATTGACATAGCTTTTCTATTAGATGGATCTGGGAGTGTGCGGAGTTGGAATTTCATTACGATGAAGACTTTTGTTACAAACGTGATCAAGCGTTTTACTGAGCGAGATGCACAGGTAGGAATAGCCCTCAATGTCACTTTAATAAATTTAATTACTAGCTATAGCCTATGTTTTTATACATATAAAAAGCAAAATACCTGAAATTGTCTTTTGTCAGAAGAGTGACATTATTGACCACATAATGATTGTTGTTGGTTTACAGTTTGCCATAGCACAATACTCCAGTGGTTGTGTAATTCACTACAGTTTCAATCAACTCAAAACTCAGGACAGCACATGGGAATCTAAAGTGACAAATATACCGTACCAAAATGGAGGTAGCACTTACACTGCGACAGCCATCTCAAAGCTTGTGTAAGATATGTGTTATTTATTTTTTTACTGCAATAATTGGAAACACTTTGTTAAACTAGATTTAGTGTGGCCCATTTCATATATTATGTAGCTCGTTTGCTTGCTTATGTACAGAAGTTCAAATAAAGCATTAGGATACAGTCTGAATTGAAGTAAAAAAGAACACAACTATCATGTACAATTTCATATAGATTATTACATTTAAAAAAAAAAAAATGAAAGAAAAACAGTAATCTCCTACAAAACTAGGGTGATGTGGGTGTTTGTCTGGGCTTTGATATGAGGTTGTTAAAGCGTTTTGATGGTGTGTATCGATCAGTTTCCTAGTTCAATAGTCAGGGCACTGAAGTCAGCCATTATAAGGGCTGTATTAATGTTCTTTTATCAGAAATGATGTCATTAAGGCTGTAGTAAAGTTGTGAAGTCGCTCACAGTAATACATAAACCAATGACACAAAACATACCAATTATATAAACTAATTCAATAAATACAGATATACAGATTCACTAGGGAGCCAACTGAGATACTAACACCTTGCTAACATATTGCTATGCAGTTTCTAGGGTGTTTTGGTGGGTTACTTACTGGCTAAGTCAATAGTGCCAACCCCCAAATCTATAGATAGTTCTCGGGTCCCTCCTCCTTGTAAGTCTGTGGGTCTTTATCACCCGTTTTATTCACTGTCCAGCTAAAATAGAATGTCTTTTTGTTTAAAAGAAATAGAAAACTACTTTTCAACAAACTTCTGAAAATTAAATCTCTCTTCAAATACCCAGGAGAGATCTATTTACACCAAATGGAGGGGTAAGACCATCAGCAAATAAAATATTGCTTGTTATTACTGATGGACAGTCACATGACAGGAGCATATTGACACAGGCATCATCAGAGGCAAACGCAAAGAACATAAAACGATTTGCAATCGGGGTAGGTTTGTTCTTCACATACTGCAACATTATAATCTCTGGCATCAGAACATTAAATGTTGAATTATGTGTAGTCAAATGTTGAAATAATGCAAAAAGCTAGGTTTAACTGTTTTACTGTTCCTCTTAAAATGTCAATTCAGTCATCTACTCACCATCATGTCATTCCAAACCTGACTTTCTTTCTTCTGAAGAATGTCTTCTTATTTTGTCCTTACAATAAAAGTCAATGTTGTCCAGTGTTGTCTTGTCATTGTATGGACAAAAACAACAGAAACATTCTTCAAAATATCTTCCTTTGCATTTAAAGGGTTAGTTCACCCAAAAATGAAATTTGTTATTATTATTATTTTTTTTTTTTTTTACTCACCCTCATGTCGTTCCAAACTGGTAAGACCTTTGTTCATCTTCAGAACAGAAATTTTTTATGAAATCCAAGAGGTTTTTTTATCCTCAATTGAAAGCAAAGTAATTACCACACTTAAGGTCCAGAAAGGTACTAAAGACATCATTAAAATAGTTCATGTGACTACAGTGGTTCAACCTTAATGTTATGAAGAGACGAGAATACTTTTTGTGTGCAAAAACAAATAAAAAATAACGACTTTATTCAACAAATTCATCTCCCCTGTCATTCTCCTACGCTGTTTACATTCAGCGTTTCCAGGTCAAAGCAATGCAATGCAAACAGCGTAGGAGAATGACAGGGGAGATATGAATTTGTTGAATAAAGTCGTTATTTTTGTTTTGTTTTTGCGCATAAAAAGTATTCTCGTCGCTTCATAACATTAAGGTTGAACCACTGCAGTCACATGGATTTTAACAATGTCTTTACTACTTTTCTGGACCTATAATGACGGTAATTATGTTGCTTTCTATGGGGAATAAAAAAAAAAACTCTTAGATTTTATTAAAAAAATCTTAATTTGTGTTCAAAAGATGAATGAAGGTCTTACGGGTTTGGAACGACATGAGGGTGAATAATTAATGGCAGAATTTTTTTTTTTTTTTTGGTTGAACTAACTCTTTAATAGAAGAAAGAAAGCTATGACATGGCGGTGAGTAAAAGATGACATAATTAACTTTTTTTGTGATCGATCCACTTTATTAATAAAAATCATTCATCAAAGAAAGAAGGGTATTAAAAACATTTTATTTAAAAACAAAAATGTTATTACATCATTACATTTATGAAGTGTTACAGTTATCTCCATTGAATTTTTCTTAGGTTGGCAATGCTTTTAATAGTGACGAAGCAAAATGGGAGCTGGAAACTATTGCTTCTTTACCCTCCAATAATCATGTGTTCAAAGTAACTGATTTCGACGCGCTGGAAAATATTCATGAAAAACTCAAAGAGAACATTATTGCCATTGAAGGTATGTTTGCAGAGGGAATGAAAAATAATAGACAATGTTACATTTTACATTCATCAGCTGTCATGTGAGCACAGTTACTTTGTTCATTGTGTTGATTTAAAATAATAAATTTATAGTTAACTGTGTTGTTGCTTTTTTTTATTTGTACAGGAACCCAGACCTCTGGAGATTCATCTCGAATGGAGTTTGCACAGGACGGGTTTAGTGCAGCATTTACATCAAATGTAATTCTATGTATTTAACTTATTTAACACCAAACTAATGAAAGAGACATTGCACAGAAATGAAAAAGAAGAAATACATGGGTTAGAAATAGTTTTTACTTAAATAGATTTGGAGCTGTTGAATTGCTTTCTTTCTGTTTAATTTAATTCATGCCTTTGCATGCTTTTTCCCAATTTAACATAGCAATTTTCAAGTTGATTTTAATTTTATTGTCAGTATTATATTGTTTGAACAACAATTTACTTAATTTTACCATTAATACAATTTAACTGAATTACACCGTTCAAATTAACTGCTAGACCTTGTAAGGTGCCATTCTTTGTAAAACTGCTTTAAAACCATAAGTATTCTGGAAAGTACTTTAAAAACAACCTGGAAGTGCACTTGCATCAGGCCAAATCTAGCTGTTTGTGTTTACCATGGCTTTTTTTATAGACAGACATTATTTGCAATGACAGATATTCATGATGTTTGACTCATGTTGAACTACTCTTCAACTTCAATGAAAAACACACCATTGAATTTGTATGCCTTTAAACTTATCTGGAAAGATTGTTCTTAAGCATTTCTATTTAACATTAGTTAAAGGATTAGTTCGCTTTCCGATTAAAATTTCATAATAATTTACTCACCCCCATGTCATCCAAGATATTTATGTATTTCTTTCTTCAGTCGAAAAGAAATTAAGGTTTTTGAGGAAAACATTCCAGGATTTTTCTCCATATAGTGGACTTCAATGGTCTCCAAACAGTTGAAGGTAAAAATTACAATTTCAGTGCAGCTTCAAAGGGCTTTAAAATATACCAGACAAGGAATAAGGGTCTTATCTAGCAAAACGATCGGTCAAAAAATCCTGGAATGTTTTCCTCAAAAACCTTCATTTCTTTTCGACTGAAGAAAGAAATACATAAATATCTTGGATGACATGGGGGTGAGTAAATTATTATGAAATTTTAATTGGAAAGCGAACTAATCCTTTAACTAATGTTAACAAACACAACTCTGGATTTTAATAATGCATTAGTAAATGCTAAAATTAACATTAACAAAGATTAATACATGCTGTAGAAGTGCAGTTCATTATTAGTTCATGTGTTACCAAAATTCCTGTAATATTATCTGCATTCAGGCAGATTTGATAATGACTGCAGTGGGAGCTTTCCAGTGGAAGGGTGGATATCGGCTGTACAAACCAAATGATAAGTCAGATGACTTTCAAGCTGGAAGTGAGCATGACAGTTATTTAGGTGAGATCTCTTCAACTGTGTAAATCAAAATAAACTAGTCAAAAAAAAAAAAAAAAACATCTGAATATTTTCAAGTATTTTCTTCACAGGTTATTCCTTGGCAATAGCAACACTGTGGGGAGCAAAGTATGCAGTAATGGGAGCACCAAGACACAAGCATAAGGGACAAGTAACTGTTTCAAGAATTGATGGAAAGGACTTTAAGAAGTTGGATCCTCCTAAGGTTGTAACACTCATATTTGTGTAAAATATTAGGACTTCACACATTAATGTAAGTGAATGAAAGAAAGTGAGCTCAAAATTGATGTATGGTAAACTACAGTCACGGCCAAAAGTATTGACAGTGACATAAACTTTGTTTCGCAAAGTTTGCTGCTTCAGTATTTGCAGATCATTTTTTCACTTGCTATACTGGAAAACAACGATACGAATTTAATATGTTTTAAAGGCTTTTATTGGCAAAAACATTTAATATATGCAAAGAGTCAGTCTTTACTGTGTTGACCCTTCTTCTTCATAACCTCTACGACTGCCCCCATCAGCAGCTTCTGGGTCAAATCCTTGCCTTATTAGTGCTTGAGTTTATCACAATTTGTTGGTGTCTACTTGTCCATTCGCCTTTTGAGGATTGGCCACAGCTTCTCTATGCACTTCATTATCATTCTTGCCTTGTGACATGGTGCTCCATCATGCTGGAAAACGCATGGATCATCACCAAATTGCTCCTAGGTTGTTGGGAGAAGTTGCTCTTGCAGGACATTTCGATTCCAATAATTTATTCTAGGCAGTGTTTTTGGGCAGAATTGTTAGAGAGCCACAACCCTTGGATGAAAAGCAACCTCACACATGGATGGTCTCAGGATGCTTCACTGTTGGCACGACACGGGACTCATGGTAGCGTTCACCTTTTCTTCTCCAGACAATTGATTTTCCAGATGTCCCAAACAGTCAGAAGGGGGATTCATCAGAGAAAATAACTCTGCACAAGTTTTCTGCTGTCCAATCCTTGTACTTTTGCAGAATTTCAGTCTGTCCTTGATGTTTTTCTTGGAGAAAAATTGGCTCTTTTGTAGCCTTTCTTGACCCAAAGTCTTGGCCTCACAGATGCAGATGCATCTCTCCACACATGATGGTTGCACATCTTTCTTTGGAGGTAACCATTGCTAAGACAAGAACACAATGATTGGAAGCACTTCCTTCCTCTTTTTATAGCAATCACTCTTATAATTCTGTCAGAATGATAGAGTGATTTCTCCTGACTAGTACTTGTTCACACTTTTCCATGTGGTGATATGATTAGTGAAATTATATTAGCTGATCATTTTGTGCCAGGGCCAAAAAACAGAGAGATTTGGGTTTTTGTGGGTTTTTGTTGTTTGTTGTTGGTCAATTAAGCTTTTTGTAATTATTTAAAATCCATCTGATCACTCTGCACAATAATCTAGAAACAATGTGAATCGACACCACAACAACTGAAGCAGCAAACTTTGTGAAGCACAAAATTTGTCACTGCCAAAACATTTGGCCATGAATGTATATTGCTTCTCTTCCTCTTTTCTCAGCCTCAGATTGGCTCATATTTTGGAGCTGAGGTGTGTGTGGTGGATTTGAACCGTGACTCCATTACAGATCTACTTTTGGTATCGGCACCAACATACATGGAGTCTGACCGGGAGGGCATAGTGTTTGTCTTCACGCCTCAGGTCAGTGATTTCAATTAAAATTCATTTAAAATGAACATTTTCATCAGAAAAGATTGAATAAATATACCTTTCCATATGTTTAACCCTGTTTCTCCTCTCTCTGTTATATCTTCACAGTCAAACTTCATTTTTTCGGGTACACTGGTGGGCATGGCAGGTCAGAGGGGTCGGTTTGGCTCTTCTCTGGCCAGTCCAGCAGATCTGAATGGTGATGGTTTCATGGATGTGCTGATTGGAGCTCCTTTAGAGGAGGATGGACAGGGCAGCATCTACATCTTCAATGGGAGAAATGGAGTTATCATTCCAAAATACTCACAGGTGAAAAAAAGACATGGGTTGATGGCAGTTTAAAGGGATAGTTCACATAAAAATTAATTCTCCCATCATTTATTCACCCTGGTTTCTTGCATTACTTTACTTTTGTTTTCTCACTTCATAAACTCATTGTAACATCCAGTGTTGGGGGTAATGCATTACAAGTAACTTGAGTTATGTAATCAGATTACTTTTTTAAATAACTAATAAAGTAATGCATTACTTTTTCAATTTACAACAAAATATCTAAGTTACTTTTTCAAATAAGTAACACAAGTTACTTTTATATTTATTGACCGACAGCTCTCCTGTCCCCATGTTAAGAGAAATAAAGTGCAGAGGTGTTGTGTTCGCTGTGTGAACATGATGGTTATTGTAGTTCTAGACTAAATGTGAACATGCATTTACTCATCTGACTCACACAAAACATTCAGTATTCCTCAAATTCCTCAATAAAAACAGTAAAATGTAATCTCAGAAATGTACACAAACCTGTAATTGTATTTAATCTCACTTCATTAACCAGTGTCTTTGCTGCTGACCTTCAATTATCTAATTTAACCATACTAATAAGCAAAAATGACTTTAGATTAGATTTAGAAATAAGAGTGTTGAACTTCCTTCTCCTGTATCCTATCCTAGTATGAACAGGTGTAGATATGCATTTCCTTCAACCTGAGGCTTATTCATTTCACTTTTGGTGTGAAAGGGCCTTTACATTTGCAAAAATAGAACTTTTTTTTTTGTTATTAAGAAACAATCAAGCAAGCCTAGCCCAGGTGAGAAAAGTAACGCAAAAGTAATGTAATATATCACGTTTCATACAAAGTAACTAAGTAACGCAATTAGTTACTTTTTAGGGAGTAATGCATTACTTTTAAAAGTAACTTTTCCCAACACTGGTAACATTTTTGTTGCATTTCATTTCTTGAATGAAACAGAGGATTGTTGGATCGTCTGTGCGACCAGGTTTGCGGTTCTTTGGGATTTCATTGAGTCAGTCTTCTCTAGACCAGACTAAAGACAAGCTTCCTGACATTGCTGTTGGGTCCAAGGGAGCAGTTCTGC
Source organism: Ctenopharyngodon idella (assembly GCF_019924925.1). Lineage (NCBI taxonomy): Eukaryota > Metazoa > Chordata > Actinopteri > Cypriniformes > Xenocyprididae > Ctenopharyngodon > Ctenopharyngodon idella. The sequence continues at coordinate 3,695,986 of NC_067231.1, forward strand.
TTCTCAGGTCTGTTTTCTGTTATAAAGAAATAAAATATATACAAATACAGTTTCAGCCATAATCATTCATATGTGTTATATGTGGATCATTCAGGTCCAGACCCATCATGCTCTTGGAAACCAAAGTAACTTACAACCCAACCAAAATACCAACCGGTGACCAAACAGACTGTACAAAGCCATTGCAAAACACCCTGACTGTGTGCTTCACCATGAGCAGATACAAACATGGCATAACAGGTTTATTCATAATATAATTACATAGTTATTGTGTTCTTACATCTCATAAGTTCATATGTCCTGCTTGAGGTTTGTAGTATTCTGGTGTGCTCTTGAAATCTGGTATTGTTGTATTGCTAATATTTTTGGGCTTTTATAATCTAACACATTTCCTAGATTTGACTGCAAATATTAATTACACCATAACGCTGGATGTCAAGCGACAGAAATATAGAGCATACTTCCCACCCAAAAACCGGCTCCACAGTGATGTGATGAACATTGGGCTGCAGGAAGCATGCAAAAGTCATGCTTTCCTCATAGAGGTAAGCACCAAATGTCATTTATAAACAGATTTTCAGTGAATCTGATGATTCTAGGCTATAATTTGGGACTAAAAGGGTAATTCCTGCTTCTTATACTTAAAACTCAGGTATTCAAACTTCATTAATTATCCCTTTTTTTATACATTTTTGTTATAATGTAACTTATATGTGCTTGCATTAAAAGTGTTACAAATGATCTTCTGCTGAAATTCCACATAAAAACATTTAAACACAACAAAAACTATTAATTATAACTTGATTATTTACACAGCAGCAAGAAAATTAACAGGATGTCAAAGAGGATGTTAAGTCTTCTTAACTGTGATAAAACTACAAATGTTTAATATTATGTTCAACATTTTAAGAAATATGATGGGGACATAACAAAAATCAAATGCAAAGCAAGAGTGACCCAAGTATAACCATAGAGTGTTTTGTTAATAACATCTCTTATTATTTCTCGTTTCCATAAGGCTTGTTCAGAAGATGCTCTGAACCCGTTGTCCAATCAGTTAAATTTCACATTTGAGGGTCTTCCATCAGCAAATATGCAAAACTTGAGACCAATACTGCTGCCAGAGATAAAGACCTCCACAGACCACAATGTAAGAGTTCATTTGTGTTAAGAGCAGAAGCTAGCAGAACTTCACATATGAACATTTCATGAATTTTTCTGTGCCCTCACTTTTTATAGCTAGATTTTGAGATAAACTGTGGAACTGATAATTTATGTGTTGACGACCTCAGAATGGATTTCAATTTCTCTGGGTGAGCAAACCATTTGCTCTATTTCTGAACTGAAGTATGAAAAGAAATAAATAATTCCAAATCATATTGATGCTTATGAAAGTATTTATGAATCTCTCTTTGGTTTCTGTGATCCAGGGCTACAAACATAGAGGTTGGGATAATGCAGGAGCTCAATGTGACAGTGTTTGTAGAAAACAGAGGAGAAAACTCATACAACACTCTCTTCACCCTCAAATACCCCTTTGGACTTTCCTACAGGAGATTCACATCTAAACAGGTAAACATAGGCACATATGCTGAAACTGATACTAGTTAATAATGATAACAATGACATTTCTAAAGCAAAATAGCTATGAAGATACAATGAATTTTTGAATGAAACTTAAAATAACAGAGCCACATAAAAAAATATTGAGTGTTAGAGTTTATTTAACAAATATTTTCAAAACATGTATCAAATGGAATGTTAGTTAGCATGTTTTATATATGTGTGTGTATATATTTTGAAATATATGATAAACATTCTGTATGAGCAGGGCAGAGTGGAGTGTGTGTCTCTGGATGCTGAGCGAGGAGTTACACTGGGAGAAACCTCTTGCCAAATCAGTAAACCCATCCTCAAGGGAAACACTCAGGTCAATAATCACACCGCTGACATGAATATTTGCTAATGTGGAGGAATGCATGTTAATGGTTAAACTGATAATCATTATTTTGCTAAAATTATTAATAACAATTATTCTCATTTGAGACATTTCTTTTTACATTTCAGGAAATGTATTGCACTTTCACATAAGCACAAATCAAGAGAACATCAAGTCATAGACAGGGTTTATTTTATAGTCAAGATTCATGTTTAGATTTATTACAATTAGTCTCAATTTTAATAAATCTAGAAGGTTTGCTCACTGATTTAGTCACAGATGGGCAGTACAAATACTTATTCATTTGAGCAGAATATCACAATGGAGATCACAACATACACGTCTGCTTGTTCTTTTCAGATCAGCGCATGGGTGTCAAGTTGGAAAGAATAACAGTACAATAATTTATCTATTTAAGAGGAAAGCTCTGATTCGGGTATTTAAACTCTTGACGTCTGGCAACCAAGCATGAAAGCTCACGGAGGCTTGTTACTGATACAAGAAAACAGAAATGTCAAAAAAAAAAAAAAAAAAAAAACCCTTTTTCAGGAAAAATAACCAGTGGGCCAATATTGCAACGATTATGTTTAATTGATCTAGAGAAGCAGGAATCATGATCACGATTAATATACTATAAATTGTCCAGCTCTACTCATTTGCATATACACGCTCATTTACTGACTTGATTACTTTTAAACTCAAAGCAGTTAACAAACACTTTTATCCAGAGACTTTCATGGGTGTGTGACTGTTCAAGATGTTACGTTGTCATATAACTTACAAAAACTTGAATTAGTCCAAAATGTAGTCTTATTCTGGCTTTTTTCATTCAAATTCTAGGTTGTGTTTGAGATTACATACAGTATTAATAAAGAAAGTACACCGGGCCAAAATGTGACGTTTACTGCTGAGGTCACAAGGTATGACATCATCTTTGTGCGCTAGAAGTTGTTTGAGTGAACTCAAAGTGTGAAACAGCCTTTGACCATGAGCTCTAGGAGGACTCTCACATGATCATTTTATCAGAAATGGATAAATCATACTAATAATCAAAACCTCCATCTCTCACAGTGGAAATGACAAACACTCAATCGACAGTGAATTTAAAAAACAGAAAACCATCGATGTCAAATATGCCATCTATATTGCCTTGATAAGGTTAGTGCTCTGCTCCATGTTTCTGTATAAAAATAATACCACATTTTTATTTATCCTATACTGCAATATTGTCTTTTTCTTTCTTCATTTTAAATAAAAGGCATGAAAATTCCACCATCCACATTAATTTTACTTCAGGGAAAAGGGATCTTATGAAACCCGTCCAGCAGATAATAAGGGTATTAGTTAATTTTTTTATTTATCTTAAAGTGTATTATATTATTTTATAGTAATATCTAATGTTTCAGAAAGGCTGAATGACAGATTTTAACAGGATTTATTTTAATAACGCTCAAATGCTCATACTGTACATAACTCTTTCTTACTTTCTTTTTCCTCTTTCAGGTTCAGAATGACCTCAGAGAATTAACTTTCAAAGTGTTCATCAGAGTACCAGTGAAACTTGGTGATATTGACATCTGGACTAATTCAAATTTGCAAGTGTGTGTGAATTTATTTCTCATCTCATAAGCCATACAGGTATACTGATTATTTTAATTAAAAGTTGAGTAAGTAGAATTTCAAAAACACTGTTTGGAAGTTAGTCGGGCCGACACCAACAACAAACATCTAACCAATCATCATTAGGGGGCGTATGACGGTCGAGGAGAGAGAACGAGCAAGAGGGAGATTTGAAAAAAGAAAAAGAAAAAAGAAAAACTGCAGAACGAGAGATGAGACAATACAAAAGAGCTCAAAAGAATATCACTGGAATGAAGGTTTATGACTGGGCAATCACTTTAGGACCCGCGTTGACATTAGAAAAGCTTTCCAGCGCTGAAAACAGTCTGAAAACAGACACAGGGGCTGCTTTGATCCCGCTTCTTATGTGAGTAACACTGGGTTTTGATTGTCTGGAGCTGCTGTGCTGTTGGAGACTAACAACGAATATGTTCTATTTACTCTTGTGTACTGTACGTTCATTTTTTGTGCTTCTTTGTCGTTTGTTCATCAACTGCGCTTTATTTTTTGTGAAGCATTTTGTTGCGCGTCAGCTGTGATAAACAGACATCCACTCACATTGCGTGTGTAACAGTGGCCAGATAGTAAGAGTTCTGCAGTTAAACCACTGCACACTGACGACCGTTAGAGAATGAGGTGCTTAGCGTCATTGTTAGTGCTCTTGCCTCGCCTGCCAGCAGCGATCGGGGTTCGAGACCAACTCAGAGCAGGGTGGTTAGGATTGGAGGGTGAGTTTTGGAGGCGGAGCAATGAAGAGAGGGATGGGTTTGTTTGGGTTGATTTCAATTATCAACAATGTCCAACAGCATTTTTCAAAATTTACTTATCCCACCTTTAAATAATTTGTTTAAAATGGCATCCCATCCTTCACCCATAATAGTTAGTTGCAGTTCTCAACCTCACCACTAGATGTTGCTTAAAATTACACATTGCACCTTTATTAATTAATGTTAATTCAGTATATCATTAAAAAAAAAAAAAAAGATTGTGAACAAGCATCTTATGAGAACTATAGTTAGCAAATACAGGGGGTCGGATAACAGGGGCCTACGAGTTAAAGAGTTTGAGAACTACTGTTTTAAACTGACATTCGCTGTCAGAAAGTGAGATTTTGTTTCTTTCTTTTTAAAGATTTCAGACTGTAAAAGCGAGAACATGGAGAAGCCTGTTACCACCAATTTTACATTGTTGGACGTTATTAAAAATCATCGTGTGGTGGTGAGGACACTTTTTGAATGTTTTGTTTTACCTCATTAGTTTTCCACAATTTATTAGTAGTACATGTTATACATACATCAATGAAACTTTGTCTCTCTGTGTGGGTGTGTGTGTGTGTGTGTGTGTGTGTGTGTGTGTGTCAGAACTGCTCTGTGGCGGTGTGTGCCGTGTTCAGCTGTGACGTCACTCTCATAAAGAATGAAAGGAAACTCTATAATATATCTGGCAATGTGAGCTCTGGATGGATAGAGCAGGTATCTGACTTTTAAAGCTAATTCAAATCGCAGAATATATATATATATATATATACACAGAATTGTTTGATCATTTCTTATTGTCATGATCTGTGTCTCTTTTAGACTGGACTCAGAGCTGCTGTGTTTGAGTTGGTCAGTTCAACATCTCTGGATTATGACAAGAGCAAATACATTTTCTTTTCCTCTGATCCTCAACACACTGCACCGTCTCTCCAGGTGATTCAGTGATCGTTCACGTCAAGTCTCATGACTGTAAAAAGAGCTCTCAAAACACTGCTCTGTTTGAGGGAATCAATAACTGCAGTCTACTGTTTTTATAGCTTATGATTTGTTCATTTGTTCTGTGTTTTATTCTTATTTTTTCACACCACATACTTTTTCTCTTTTTGCTTCTTGCAAATATCTTGACAATTGCACTTACAATGTTTTTCACACATATACTTCCTGTGCATATGTGTGTGTGCTTTACTTTGTACAAGTGTGTTTTCATAATAAGGAAGTCACAGTATTTTTATTAAAGAAATGCCACAGAGACAAATGAGTTACAATGAGATCACTTCTGACTGCACTAAAAATTCACTTGCTCACATTTGTCCACTTTGTAGATTAACACTCAAGTGGAGGTGTATGAGGAGGCGAACCTGACCAAAGAGATCATTGGAGGGGTGATAGGAGGACTGCTGCTACTGGCTCTCATCACAGCGGCCCTCTATAAGGTATATCGCCTTCATAAAATCAGTTTCAGTCCCTGACACTTTCACCTTTCTACACAATCTATTTTTTTTAATGCTTACAGCATATTACTGCATTTTCTCCCTTTACAAGGCTGGGTTCTTCAAAAGCCAGTACAAGCAGATGCTGCAGGATGCGCAGGGCGATGCAGGAGAAGAGCCAAACATGACACAATAATGTGCACTCAAACAGTTATAAGATACAGTATATGTACTGATTGTGTTTTGTGGGTTTGAGAATGAAACATGAATATATTTAACACCTCATTGTAGCAAAATATTTCATACTGATTTAGAACACTTTATTTAAATGATAAATGGACAATTTTGAAGTTACTTAAGATTACTACTCATCATCTTATCAGTGAGCACAACGAGTTACCACAATGAAAGTATTTATAGCCTTACAAATATTTGACTTCCTTCTTCTGATAATGACTGAGTATGAACTGTAGCAGAAATATTAGAAATATTGGAGGATCTTTTTCTAACATGCACATTGTTTTTGAGATGTTTTCTATGGAAGCTTGTTTCCACCACGGAATAAAAAAATACAAAAGGTAATTTCGACTTTTGTAACTTTGTAACTTTTTTCTCTGAATTGCAAAATACAAACTTGCAAGTCAGAGAAAAAAGTTACAATTGCGAGATACAAAATCCAGTTCTGAGGAAAAATTGCAATTGTATCATAATTCTGACTTTATAATTTGCAATTGCAAGTTTATATCTCGCAATTCAGAGAAAAAAAGTCATAATTGTTAGATATAAACTCGCAATTCGGAGGAAAAAAAGACATAACTGTGAGGCATAAAAGTTCGCAGTTACCTTTTTTATTTTTTACTGAGTGGCAGAAACAAGCTTACATAGTTTATTATTTTTTATTTTTATTTTATATTTTCATCACGTTTCTTCAGGTTTTCATAATAGGGATTTGCACTGGGTGTAGATGTTTAATGTTTTCTGCTTTATATAAAGATATTGTTTAATTTGCCTTTTTTTTTTTTTTTGCAATATTGGTATATTTAAAAATGGCACTTGTTGGTAAGGAAATTAAAATAAATTTAAATAATTTTGGCATTATCCATTACACTTATTTTTGTGTCATTATTTATATGCATACCTTAATTTGTATTTGTAATAAAAATTTGAATATGAACATAAGTCAGGACATTCTGTGATTTGGGGTGTTTGTGAGGCTGAGATGTCAGATTCAATTGCAGCAAACCCAACAGATACCTAAAACCTTTTGCTGGTTTATTTATTTACTTTTTTTTTTTTTTATAAATCAATGTAGAAAGACACACTGGAATACTTGAAATAGATAAACACTCAATGCAAAGTCCCATATTTCCTTATAATTTATAGAATAAAATCAACACCATGAACAATATAAAAGTGAAAATAGAAGTGAATTATTAAATTATTGTTACAGTTTACTTGGTGACAGAATAAATCACTTACAACTTTGAAAATATGTAGGCTGCTGTATTCTTTGTGGTTGTTGGGATGATTCAGATTCAGACTCTGATCCCACACTACTGCAAATTTCCATAACTCTGGATGGCCTCCTACGCTCCACACTTCTCTAGAGATCTGGTTAGCAACTGAAACAATTGCTGTAACTCATTATCCTCCCTCTGTAACTTAAGTCATCTTCCAACCTTTCTCTAGATTGTGACCCTGAACTCGAACTAGTCACCTGCAATACTCTAACTTGAGTACTGCTTGATCAGGCATATAATCCCAACCTGAAATTAAAGGTAATGTAAGATTTTTTTTTTTTTTTAATTTTAAAATACATTCAGTTAACCCAGTTTTTTGCCCATTGACAACTATTAGAATGCCATTCATGGGTTTATCTCTGCCAAAAGTGTAAACATTGAGCCTCAGAGGCACCATCAAAACATTGAGAGCAGTCCACTCAGATCCGTGACCATGTGTCTGAGACCATGACTGATTATCTCATTACTCATTACATGGGAAAAGACACAGTCTCTCTCCTGGAGTCCAACAGGGGCAGAATCGAGCCCGTAGTCCAAGATAGCTTTGTGGAGTCACAATGTGGTGTTATGAGGATGGAAGGATAGGCTACATAAATTTACTATCATTCATTCTTTTATATTTTATGTAGCAATGAGTCATCCCACATTGTACAGCGGCCCACCGGGAAAACTCCTGGTGCTCCAGATGGTCAGTCTACGACTGGCATGCTTGATATTTGGTATTCCTGGCTTAGGGTGTTTCATTAAACCCATTGTTCAGATTCCGCCAGTAATGGGCATACATCTAACATAAGCAATGACATACATCGCAGTCCAGAAGAGGGAGGAAAGTTAGCGAGGGAAATGCATAAAAAAAATTAAGGCTTAAGACCTGCAATTTTTTTCTTCTGAATTCAGACTTTTGTGATGTAATGGCACTTTGACTGTCGGGTAGAAGTCTGCTGTCGAGCTCGCCTCAGTGCGGGCTCGGCAAAAGTGCACCTCGAGGGTGTATATTGGCCTCAAAGGGGGCGCTTGCGAGCACCCTTCTGAAACCTAGAAACAGAGGTTAAAAATCCAAAACCATACGCCACATAGCAAATTTCTCTTCTCAGATACTTTTCTTGGATAGCTCTATTGACATCTGTTTATTGACTATTTAATGAGTTCGTAAACGACAATGTGGGTGATTTTTTTTTGTTTTTTAAATTCATTTAATTCAATAAGCAAAAATGTATTCTGCGTATTCTCTTATGCTTCATCTTTACTGAATATGCACTCATTTCCTCTTTTTCAAACTGTTTTCCTCTTTAGTAAGATGCTTCTACCCCTTTTATATCTGAACCACCTCTAGTACTCTTCTCTTTCATTTATTGCCTTGACTGTCTCACCACATGCGTCCTCCATATCTACATTTGACTGGTTACAATGGACCACAACTTCTGTATCAGATTGTACATCTTTTGTGGTAAGATATTAATTTATATTCTTCTCTTTCTTTTATTACTTATTTGTTATTATGTAACACACCATTACTGCCTCAATAGCTGTCTATTTCCTCTCTCTGTAAGCCTTCTTGTGTTGCAAGTCTTAAGCCTTTTTTCCCCTTCTTGTACAGATACTTTAAATTTAACTAGTTACATGATCTAGCCAGGTAAAAGTTGCCTTACATTCTCTTAAAGGGTTAGTTCACCCAAAAATGAAAATGATGTCATTTATTACTCACGCTCATGCAGTTCCACACCCATAAGACCTTTGTTCATCTTCAGAACACAAATTAAGATATTTTTGTTGAAATACGATGGCTCAATGAGGCCTGCATAGCCAGCAATGATATAATCGTATATAAGTCGTTATTTTGTACTCACATGAACTGATTTAAATATGTTTTTAGTACATTAATGGATCTTGAGAGAGGAAATGTCATTGCTGGCTATGCACTCCTCACTGAGCCATCGGATTTCAACAAAAATATCTTAATTTGTGTTCTGAAGATTAACGAAGGTCTTACGGGTGTGGAACGGCATGAGGGTGAGTAATAGATTACATTATTTTTGTTTCTGGGTGAACTAACTCTTTCATACTCTTTATATTTGTTAAAAACTAAAGCTGTGAAAAATGCATTGCAATAATGTTGTACGTGAATAGATGAATGAGTGATTGAAAAACAAAACTGTCATAGGAATTATGTTTAAAGCTTTTACAGTTTTGTTTTACTGTAGATTTAGTTACTCAACATTCAGAAACACTGTTGATCATAAGACATTAGACACATCGAATTTTAGACAGCCTCTTGAGTTAAAAATCTTGACAATCTTTCAAATGTTGTAGCATATGTTATATTATGAACAGACATATGATAGGGATGAAGATGAAAAATGTCCTTTTTAGGCAAGAACAAACATCAATAAGTCTAAACTTTTTAAAATGCCCTTTCATCTAATTCTGACTCATGTTCACACATATGTTGCACGGATTCAAACATGCATCTACAAGAAAAGCACTGCAAAGACTCAAACTCAAGTCAAACTCAACTCAAATGCAACTGACAGCTTTTTTTAACCTTTTTTTTAAGTTTTTTCAAAACCTTTTTTTATGTTATCTTACAGGTTTTTTTTTTTTTTAATTGCTTTGGTGCAATTTTCACAAGCAATTGGTACATTTTCAAAAATCTCAGTACTAATATCACAACAGATCATCAAAAGTGCACTTATTTCACACATTTTAGCATATTTTCAAATGTGTTAGTACAATACACAAAATCACAAAGTTTCCTTTTCACAACACAAAATAAGTGATTCTTCTATATAAATGTTTCATTCACAGTAACTGCCTTTCATAATTCTATTACTATCAAACTTTTGATTTGCATCTCTTTTCATTCAGTTTAATACATTTGTCTATTATTTAATCCAACTGAACTTAATGGTTAATCAATGAATCATTTGGTACACCTATAGATTTCGATATATATTCTATAGGCATAGTTTCTATAAAACCTATTTGCAATTTCTGATATGGATAACCAAATGTAATGAATTATAAGCAATTTATCTTAGATGATGACCACAATTTTCAAAGTGTGGGTGTGTGGACCTGCAACACTGCATTGTGAATCAAATGTCCCAACAAGGATGGTAATACCAGTAATTTTAGACATTGTTTTTTTGTGTGGGGTGTGTGTGTGGGGGTGGGGGTGTGGGTGTGGGTGTGGGTGTGTGGGTGTGTGTGAGAAAGAGAGAGACAGAGAGAGGGATTTGAAATTTGTGAACACAGAGCAGGACAGAGTACAAGGGAAAAGAAACAGTCAATGACTGTACAGTATAACATCAGATTGATCAAAGATGCATTAGAAGAAGGGAGACAGATGGCATCATTTTACATTATAGTATATATGTCATGTGATACTGTAAACAGATTACTATGGTAGAGACTGCCACGTTATTGTAACTCATCCTTCATCTGAAAAGGTCAACTACAGTATAGATTCAGTCATATGGTACAGTGAGAACATTTACTGTACCCACAGAATGAGTTTTAGTTGAGAGGAGGGAGGCACAAGAAGACTCTGGTAAGTAGCGGGTGAGTAGTCCATGAGTCTGACGAGATCAGACACTGAGTGCAGGGAGTGAGAGTCTTTTAAAGTGTCACTGGTGATGAGGTGCAGTGCCGGTGATCAGAACTCAGGGGATTGTGAACGAGTGGGTGGAGCGTGAAGATCTGGTGACGATGTGTTGTAATTGGAGGGTGCAGGCTGTGACTCCTTGACAGAGATGCTTTTGGGAAACGCTACCCAGAGCACTACCATAGTCATTACTTTATTATTAAAGTGATATGAATTCTTGTTAGCAGGTCCTCAACCCAAGCACAAGCTCAACACTTCACCATAATGGTAACCCCAAAACCAAAGGTTTTGAAAGAATGACTAGCTGTGTTACAAGTGTGATCAGTTTGGAGTTTTGTACTAAGAGATTTGAAAATATACACCTTACTTGAGAAAATAGAGAGAAAAAAAAAAAAAAAACGTATTACATAATTACTTTATTGGTGCTACACAGTGAAATCACCAGCAGCTGCTGAACTGGCATCTGTTACTATAGAATGTATTTTAGCATGGCTGCAATGTTGTATTGACCAATCAGCAAACAGGAATGGAAATATCAATTTTATGTTTCAATTGTCAAATTACAGTTTACTAATTCAGTCTTTTTTATCACTTCTGAACACTTTAGCATCTCAGTCGGTGATGGCTTTTAACATTGATCCTGTTACCTGGAAAACTTTCACTGCGTCTTCACAGAGTCAAAATGTTGCCTTTGGCTATAAGGTGATACAGAAAGATGAATTGAGGTGAGAGCAACATAACCACTGATGATGGGGGGGAGAAAAAAAACCCCTGCATTGTTAGGAAAGCACATTACCACTTCCAGTACTCACCACACTGCCATCAACTGTCCAATGAGACATGAAAGAAACCGTCTGACTAACAGTCAGTCAACCACCATAGTTTGTTTTGTTTTAAAGTGACATTTAGGTGTAAGTAAGAAATAGATGCTACTACATTGACATAGAAAAACCCAGATTATAGATTTTGTGCTCCATTGTCCATACTGAAAAATTACACTAGTTATCAAAATGTTTAGTTTGTGTGATTTCTGAATCATCATTGTCGAATTGTCTCTTTGAATGCAGCACCCCATGTTGACAAACACTGAACTTACAGATTTACACTAATATTAGACAGCCTCATAAGGTAAAAACATTCACAATCTTTCTATTGTTATAGAGTATGTAATATTGTGACCAGTATGATATGGATGACGATGCAAAATGTCCTTTTAAGGCAATTTCAAACTTCAACAAGTGTGAACTTCCTTTAAATGCCCTCTTGGTCTAATTCTGTCTCATATGAGCTTTCTGCTTTCACACATTGCTCACATTCAAACATGCATCTACGAGAGAAGCACTGCAAAAAATAAAAATAAAAATGCACATGACAGCATTTCGCATATTAATATATTCATAATGAAAAACAATTACACTTAAGAGGAAACCAAACAGACTAAAGCTTTTGTTTAGGCATAATGACTATATTCACAGTATAACATGGCCTTGTCCCACCCACATGTAATGGTTCCAGCATCCATGGGTTCTCTTGAAATGAAAAGTAGTATCAAAAATGTTGCCCATTTTTACCTTAAAGGTGCAATGTGAAAATTTTAGGAGGATCTATTGACAGAAATGCAATATAATATACATAACTATGTTTGTGGTGTAAAAAGAGCTTATATAATGAACTATTATGTTTTTGTTACCTTAGAATGAGCCATTTTTATCTCATACACCGCAGGTCCCCTTACATGTTACGTCACCATTTTGTGCTGGCATGTTTCTACAGTAGCCCTAAAAGGACAAACTGCTCTACAGAGCGCGTTTGCTTGACTGGCCACTCTCTTCTGTCTCAGATGACGACAAACTTTACACCCTGCCCTTTAAAACAATTTCTCATTGCCATTTAAAAAACGTTCATTCAAACATTAATGTCATCTTTTACTCTACCTCATGCCATTCTAGACCAATATTCCATCTGCTGTGGAACACAAAAGAAGATGTAAGACAAACACAGTCACCATTATCTTTATTGTATGGAAAAAAAGATGTAATGAAAGTGACTGGTTACTAAGCCTGTTATTCTGCTTAACATCTCCTTTTGTGTTCCACAGAAGAAAGTCAGTCATACAGGTTTGGAACAACATGAGGGTCAGAGACAGACAGACAGACAATCAATCAATAAATAATTAAATAAATAAATAAATGGTGAACTATCTCTTTGTCCAAATGGTGAAAAATCACATATTATTATTATTATTATTATTATTATTATTATACTACATTAAATTTGTAATTGATTACAGTTTGCACCTTAAGCCATTAGCAGACACTGATAGGACTTTGCTGGACTCCCTAAGAATACCAAGTGGGCGTATTAGGATGAGCCAGTGTTAGCCAACCCTTTTCCTAAAGGGCATACCAACAGTACATTTCTTGGACAGTTCACTTATCTAACACACCAATTTTAGGTTTTTGTTTAGTAACAAAAAAATTTAAATTTAAAACATGTACTGTTTATGTGTTTCAAGGAACATGAATTTACCAACTTAAATTTACCGTTGTTCTGGGTTTGTGGCAGCTCTGCTCAGTTTCAGTACTGCTGTGAGCTGGAGGAACTGAACTGATGCCGAGCTCAGAGTAGACTGCCATCTGGTAAAGTTGTGCAACAATGTGGTTACACATGTGGTTGCAGCAGCAACACAGCAACAGCTTCACTGGGAGAATGTGACAGGATTGAAGTCCCTTAACACAATCTGTAAAGATTAACTGATGACAAAATAATAAATGAATAACCCCAAATGATAGGATATATGCATAAACAAGACAAGAAATATTTCCTTTTAAAGTGCTAAACTTTTCCACTGAATAGATTTGTCCTGCCTACATTTAAATGTAGAAATTTATAGAAACTTAAAATATGAACAATAAATCCATCCTTCAGTTCTAGTTTTGTCTGCCTATTCTCCAGCTATGTGGCTTCTCTGACTTCCTCATAGATCTGAAACAATTCGCCCTCAAGCTGACCTATCCTGTCATCCTTATCATAAACTGAAAAAAAATGCACAAAATTAGTGACATTCACAGTCCTAAAGAATCATACATATTGTATTAACATAATAACATTAGTGAACCAGAAGATCGAAAAAAGGTTTAATAGATAGAAAACTGAAAGTATAAGAATATGAACTATCACCAACAAAGTATAACGTTGGGTTTGGGTTTTCTTCTTCTTCTTCTTCTTCTTGTGCGATTTGCGGCAGCTCAGACGCTTCAAAGGCGTATTGCTGCCCTCCTCAGGTCATCTGATGAACTCCATCTTATATATTAAATCCTCTTATAAAGTCCAGTGTGAAGTAAAACATTTATAACAATCTTTGTGGTCTCAAAATCCTTATTTTCAAGAATTGATTTCAAAGATATAGATGGGAATCCAGACTCCAACAGCTCAGAAAACATGTGGATTCTTGCATCACTATGAATTACACACTCCATTACTACATGCTTCACAGATTCCAACTCTCCACACAAACATCTGCCATCTGGATGCTTGCCAACCATTGCCAGCCGATAATTCAGTGCACAATGTCCCAATCTTAATCTTGTGAATATCACACTATCCCTCCTCTCTAATCTTCCCTTCCCGTCCACCCCTTATCTGAAACTCCCAATGATCTTCTAATAATCTTCTAGCTGGGTTTGTGCGGGTTTGGGTTTTGTTTGTTTTCATGACTTTTATTTTGTAGTTTGCCTTAGCCATGTTTCATGTTCCTTTCATGTGACTTCCTTGCCCTCATGTGATCATGTCTTGTGCTTCCAAGAGGCTTGTTCGAGATGCATCTGGGCTGCGCAGAACGATCGTCGTAAGACATCAAAGTACCGTGAGTGCATTTGGAGAGCATACGACTCCTTATGCTTTTGAATCGCTCTCACGGTACTTTGATGTCATACTCCGACCGGTCTGCGCAGCGCGGATGCAACTTGAACAAGCCTCTTGTCTTATCTTCTGTCGTCATGTATTATTCTGCTCTGTTCTCATTGGTTCATTGTTTGATTGTGCACAGATGTCCCTTGTTTGCTCATTAGTTTTGTGTATAAATAGCCCTCATATTTCATTGTTCCTTTGTCTAGCTTTGTTAACCCATTGTTTGGTGAGTGTATTCATGTTCATGCTGTCTTGTGTCAAGTCTATGCCAAACCTGTTTTGGAATATTTTTTTATGTCACTTTCCCCCGGTTCTACAGACAAGGCTTAAGCTAGTTTTAGAGTAAAATGCATGTTTGAGCTGTTTTAACTGAAAAAAAAAAAACTTGTACTGACATATCTTAAAATATGTCACTGCCATTGTTTTGTCTCAAGACAAATGTCTGTAATGTTTTTTTCTAGTGTATATTTATAAAAGCTACTTAAATATCCTAACTGAACTAAGACCTATTCCTGGCTTAGGCTAAGCCCTGTCTGTGAAACCGGGCCCAAGTTTCAATAAATTGCACCTGGGTTCTGCAAACTTGCCTACAGTGGACTATGTTACACAAAGCTAGCTAGCTTGTTAGTTTGAGAATACTTACCCTCAAAGTTGTCAATATTGAAACATCTAATTTAAAGCCCTTCTCCTTCTTATTAGAGGGTGTGACAGATGCCAACCCCACAATTCCTTTGACAACATTCACCGTAATCTGTGGAAGACACTGTGTATCACTCGACAATTAATGACAATTAATGAGAAACAAAAAAAAAGATAAAACCACAGTGTTCCACCGACTCAGGGTGTGTAGATCCGTAAAAAGCTGGAGATTTATTTCAAAAGAACAAAATGATCTGCACTCCTTTTAAGCAATGCGACATAGCCTACATAACAGACATTTCGGATATTTACCTTCTTCAGTAAATCATTTAATCTAACTCCTACACAAATCTCCAGACAATGATTAGAGTAAGATACAATACCAGGACAACATAATTTGAAATAAATAAAGTATACAAATGACTGATCAGATCGTGATTTATAAAAAGTAAGGTTAAAGGAGACAGGAGAGGTGTCTCGATGTCTCCTGCGCTGCCCTGGTCGCCTGCACAGCCTGCTCCGCCCTGGCTGCCTGCTCTGTCTCAGTCTTCATGCCCTCTTCCACTTTATGGACCTGGCCCTCCATCCCGTCCCCTAGTCCGCTGCCGCTCCGCCTCCCTCCTGGACTTTTCTAGCCATAATGGGAGCACCTGGAAGCCGCTCCTTGGGAGGAGGGCTATGTCACGATCACCTGTGAGAGTGCCCGTAATTGCCACCAGAGGGCACTCCACCCTGGACTTTTGCCACACCATCAAGGACTTCATTTCCCATAGTTCATTGCCTAGTCTTATCTTCCATGATTGTTTACTGCTGTGTTTCATTAGCTCATTACCTCACCCTATATAAGCCTGGTTCACTCTATCATTCTCTGTGGGGTTTTGTAAGTGTCAACTGCATTTCTGAGCATTCTTGTGTTTATCTGTTTGTTGGTTTTGACCCTGTTGCCTGTGTTCTGGATCTGTCTCTGTTTCTCTGTTATCCTGACTTGGTCAGGGGTGTAATTTCCACTGGGGACAGGGGTGACATGTCCCCCCACTTTTCAAAATCCTGTTTTGTCCCTTAGCCTTGGTATCTGTTTTGGACTGCTTGCTTGTGTTTGGACCTCTTGCCTGTTTTTGACTGTGTTTTTGGATTACCCTTCTAATAAACTACTGCGCGTGGATCCTCAATCCTCGAGTCTCGGATAAGTATCATCGCAAAAGGTCTTCATTAAGACCCAGAGGAAACGTATACTTCAACCGATGCATCCAGTATTCATTGTAAACATTTTTTTTTCTACATGTCCACCTCTTCTTTGCTACTTTTTCAATTCCTATACGAATTAACTGTTTTATATCATGATTACAGTCATGAAAGTGTCTGGCAATTGGTGAACTGATGTTTTTCCGATGTATGTGTTTTTTTTTTTTTTTTTTTTTTTTTTTTCTGTACCAGAGAGAGAGAAAAAAAAAAAAAAAAACTTAGTTTAGTTTATTGATTTATAAAGCACATTTCAAAACAACGGAGGTTGCAACCGGAGTGCTGTACAGAAAAATTAAAGCAAAAATTAAAACACACAAACACACACAAAAAAGAATTAACACACTGGATCAAAACCAAGTTGACACTCTTTAGTCCATACAAATGTTTGTTTAGGACTAAGAAGATTAGTAAGAGGAGATACCACGGTGGAAAAATTCTTGCAGAAATTCCTGTAATATCCGACCATACCTAAAAATCGCCTGTTTTGTCCCGAATGATTGGCAGCCAAGACAACCAATCAGCTTGCATCTGCACAAGTGAAAGAGAGCAACAGAAAGAAAAAAAAAAACAGGGCAGAGGGACGTAACAAATACGCTCAGAGGTCTTTGCATCATGCTCAAACAGCAGACCCAACCAACCAAATTTTTTAACATGTTCTCATATTCCTCCTGTCTTCTTTCAGTCTATTTGTGAGTGATCCTTTAATACAACTCAGTCAAACTCTGAGAGGACAAATATATCGCTGTGCTGTCACTGAAGGAAACTGCATGCCACTGCCCATTACCGGTACTTAGCTTTTAAATTATGCTTAAGTATGTAATATAAGACACTAGTTTCATATTAGTATTTCTAAAAAATAAAAATAAAAATCCACATTTTTTTTTTTAATTCAACAGTCACCAATGAGGCTGTCAACATGTCCCTTGGACTTTCAATGTCTATTGATCCTCAGTCTTCAAGAGCAGTGGTAAGTGTCATATTTTAAATAATCTCTGTTTTTGTGAGAATATAAAATCTTAATGCTAAGAGAAATTATGTTATGATATTCTAAAAATGCTACCAATTTTACTGCAAAAACATGCTAGATTTGGTGCTTGTCTATATTTAGATAATTTTAATTAGATTATAATTTGCTAGAGTTGAACCTTCCATTTGCAGTCAGTCTAAAAGATGTCCAAAATAATTAAAATTTTGGCTTCTCCAAATTTTACACTAATGTTCATATTACAGTTTGTCATGTTGAAAATAAAATCTTAATTTCTCTCAGGTTTGTGGTCCAACCATACCTAAGAACTGTGATGAAATAACCACTTACAATGGCATGTGCTTTAAAATCAGTCCAGATAATGTTGTGAGCAGATCTGTGCCAGAGACTCTGAGAGGTACATTTATGGCATTCTACCAAATCAAAGCAAGTCTTCCTCATACTGTATATACTGTATGAAATGGTTATTCAGATTAAATGAAAATATGATGCAATTATTCATTTCTCCAGCTTCAGAATGCCCAACATCACAAATTGATATTGCTTTTTTACTGGATGGATCTGGAAGTGTAAAACCTCTGGAGTTTATTAAGATGAAGGATTTTGTTATAGAAATGATCAAAAGTTGTATAGACCGTGATACACAGGTAATCAATGCATTTATTATGATTTAGCTTATGCATGATTTTTTACCCCTTAACGTTCATAGCAAGAGGCACTAAATCTATCTGTCTTTTTTACAGTTTGCCATTGCACAGTTTTCTACACAATCTGTCATTCATTACAAGTTTCAACAAGTAAAAAATGCCATGTGGTGGCAAGATGCAGTGAATCAGATATCTCAACAGAGAGGATGGACCTACACCGCAAGAGCTATAGGACAACTTGTGTGAGACATCTGCTGATATTTCAATTCTTTTATCTATGGCATTAAAAGTAATATTACTTCTGACAAAAAGACTTGGAGTGAAGATGAATTTAACAGGATGTTTAGTGAGGGCTGAGGAGCACATCCTAACTAAGATGATGGATAAAACAAATAAAAAAAAACTGATGTGTCTGAGCAAACATGCAAAAAGTACACAAAATTAAATGCATGAATGACTGGATACACATACTACTACAAGTCTTTTGTTTTTTTGAGTGTGAAATAAAGGTTTTACAGCACTTAATAATTTGAAGAAGGTTTCAAAGACAAACAATGTAAACTTAATAAGAAATGTATCCTAAACAGTTGCATTATTATTGTATTGTATTGTATTGTATTGTATTATTGTATTATTGATTAAATATTTTTTACTTCTTTTTTTTTTTTTTCAATAGTAAAGAGTTATTCGAAAGTAACGGAGGTGCAAGACCATCAGCCAGTAAAATTTTGGTTGTTATCACGGATGGTGAATCAACTGATCCAGATGATTTGACTGCAGCTGTTCAACAAGCACAAGCTAAAAATATAACACGATATGCTATTGGGGTAAGATTTGATTTACATTTATATTTTGCCTCTTTTAGATAAAAAAAAAAGAAGACTTAACTATATTAGTTATGCAAAAACCAGGAAAAACTGCTTTAATTTATACTGATTCAGATCTAGATGCTCCTGATATGATTTGTCTGATATGATAGCCATTGTGAAAGTATTGTGCATAAAAATTACTGTTCCTCTTAAAATGTCAATTCATTCATCTACTCACCATCATGTCATTCCAAACTTGACAAGAAGAATGTCTTGTTTTGTCCTTACAATAAGAGTCAATGTTGTCCAATGTTGTCTTGTCATTGTATGGACAAAAACAACAGAAACATTCTTCAAAATATCTTCCTTTGCATTTAAAGGGTTAGTTCACCCAAAAATGAAATTTCTGTCATGTATTACTCCGCTGTCATGCTCCTATGCTGTTTATGTTTAGCACTTCCAGGTTCTACGTCACCGACTCAGTATTGGCCAAAGCTGATCACGTGAGCAGCACGACGCATGCGCGTGATGCTGACGCAGGAGCCGGCCAATAATGAGCCGACATTCTGATGTAGAGCACAGAAGCGTTGCACTGTCTGCAATGCAAACAGCGTAGGAGAATGACAGGGGAGATACGAATTTGTTGTATAAAGTCATTATTTTTGTTTTGTTTTTGCGCACAAAAAGTATTCTCGTCGCTTCATAACATTAAGGTTGAACCACTGCAGTCACATGGATTTTAACAATGTCTTTACTACTTTTCTGGACCTATAATGACAGTAATTATGTTGCTTTCTATGGGGAATAAAAAAAAAAATCTTGGATTTCAAGAAAAATTTGTGTTCTGAAGATGAACGAAGGTCTTACAGGTTTGGAACAACATGAGGGTGAGTAATTAATGACAGAATTTTCATTTTTGGGTGAACTAACCCTTTAATAGAAGAAAGAAAGCCATACAATTTTGGAACGACATGGCGGTGAGTAAAAGATGACATAATTAACTTTTTTTTTGTGATCTATCTACTTTATTAATAAAAATCATTAATCAAAAAAAAAGAAGGGTATTATAAAAACATTTTATTTAAAAACAAAAATGTTATTAAATTGTTAGATTTATGAAGTGTTACAGTTATCTCCATTGAATTTTTCTTAGGTTGGCAATGCTTTTAATAGTGACAGAGCAAGAAGGGAGCTGGAAATTATTGCATCTTCACCCTCCAATAATCATGTGTTCCAAGTAACTGATTTTGATGCGCTGGAAAGCATTCGTGAAAAACTCAAAGAGAACATTATTGCCATTGAAGGTATGTTTGCAGAGGGAATGAAAAATAATAGACAGAATGTTTACATTTTACATTCATCAGCTGTCATGTGAGCACAGTTACTTTGTTCATTGTGTTGATTTAAAATAATAGTTAACTGTGTTGTTGCTTCTTTTATTTGTTATAGGAACCCAGACCTCTGGAGATTCATCTCGAATGGAGTTTGCACAGGACGGGTTTAGTGCAGCATTTACATCAAATGTAATTCTATGTATTTAACTTATTTCACACCAAACTAATGAAAGAGACATTGTACAGAAATGAAAAAGATGACTTAAATGAAAGACTTAAAATAATTTGGAGCTGTTGAATTGCTTTCCTACTGTTTAATTTAATTCATGCCTTTGCATGCTATCCATGCTTTTTTCCTCTTTAACATAGCAATTTTCAATTTTTAAGTTAATTTTAATTTTATTGTTAGTATTCTATTTGTTTGAACAACAATTTACTTAATTTTATCATTAATACAATTTAACTGAATTACACCGTTCAAATTAACTGCTAGACCTTGTAAGGTGCCATTTTTTGTAAAACTGCTTCGAAACCTTAAGTATTCTGCAAAGTGCTTTAAAAAAAACAAACTTGGAAGTGCACTTGCATCAGGCCAAATCTAGCTGTTTGTGTTTATTTATCAAGGCTTTTTTATAGTCATTATTTGCAATGACAGATATTCATGATGTTTGACTCATGTTGAACTATTCTGGTAACACTTTACAATAAGGTTCTTTTGTTAACATTACTTAATGTATTAACTAACATGAACTAACCATGAGCAATACTGTATTTGTTAACGATTATCTTCGTTAATGTTAATGTAAATCCAGCTGTTCATAGTTTGTTCATGTTAGTTCAGTGCATTAACTAATGTTAACAAATCATACGACTCTTGATTTTAATAATGCATTAGTAAATGTTAAAATTAACATTGATAAAGATTAAAAAATGCTGTAGAAGTGCAAAATTCCTGTAATATTATCTGCATTCAGACAGATATGATAATGACTGCAGTGGGAGCTTTCCAGTGGAAGGGTGGATATCAATTGTACAAACCAAATGATACGTCAGTTGACTTTCAAGCTGGAAGTGGGCATGACAGTTATTTAGGTGAGATCTCTTCTTTGACTGTGTAAATCAAAATAAATCAGTCAAAAAAAAAAAAAAAAAAACCCAGAATATTTTCAAGTATTTTCTTCACAGGTTATTCTTTGGCAATAGCAACAACGTACAGAGGAAAGTATGCAGTAATGGGAGCACCAAGAAACGAGCATAAGGGACAAGTAACTGTTTCAAGAATTGATGGAAAGGACTTAAAGCAGCTGGATCCTCCTAAGGTTGTAACACTCATATTTGTGTAAAATATTAGGACTTCACACATTAATGTAAGTGAATGAAAGTAAGTGACGTCAAAATTGATGTATGGTAAACTACAGTCACGGCCAAAAGTATTGACAGTGACAAATTTTGTGTTTCACAAAGTTTGCTGCTTCAGTAATTGCAGATTATTTTTTCACTTGTTATACTGGAAAACGATGATAAGCATTTCATAGGTTTTAAAGGTTTTTATTGGCAAAAACATTCGATATATCCAGAGAGTCAATATTTACAATGTTGACCCTTATTCATAACCTCTGCAATTCGCTCTGGCAAGATGGATAGTGAAAGTGAAAGTGACACGTGAAGGCCAAGAATGGTAACCAATACACCTTTTATCACAATCAGTCTGCTCTTATAATCCCGTCAGAATGATAGAGTGATTTCTGCTGACTAGTACTTGTTCACACTTTCCGATGTGCTGATGATATGATTAGTGAAATGATGTTAGCTGGTCATTTTGTGCCAGGGCCAAAAAACAGAGAGATTTGGGTTTTTGTGAAAAGGTGCGCTCTTTTTTTTCTTTCTTTTTTGTCAATTAAGCTTCTGCAATTATTTAAAATGCATCTGATCGCTCTGCACAATAATCTAGAAACAATGTGAATCGACAAACAACTGAAGCAGTAAACTTTGCAAAGCACAAAATTTATGTATTGCTTCCCTTCCTCTCTTCTCAGCCTCAGATTGGCTCATATTTTGGAGCTGAGGTGTGTGTGGTGGATTTGAACCGTGACTCCAATACAGACCTACTTTTGGTATCGGCACCAACATACATGGAGTCTGACCGGGAGGGCATAGTGTTTGTTTACATCTTCACACATCGGGTCAGTGATTATTTGGAGATTCAATTAAGACTAACATTTTTAAAAAGAGTTCATCAAGATTGAATAAATGTACATTTGTGTCTATTTAACCGTTTCTCCTCTCTCTGTTTTATCTTAATAGGCAAACATCATTTTTTCGGATACACTGGTGGGCATGGCAGGTCAGAGGGGTCGGTTTGGCTCTTCTCTGGCCAGTCCAGCAGATCTGAATGGTGATGGTTTCATGGATGTGCTGATTGGAGCTCCTTTAGAGGATGATGGACAGGGCAGCATCTACATCTTCAATGGGAGAGATGGAGTTATCACTTCAAAATTCTCACAGGTGAAAAAGATGTGGGTTGATGGCAGTTTAAAGGAATAGTGCACCATTCTGTCATCATTTATTCAATCTCGAGTGTCTCCTTTCTTGCATTACTTTTCCCTGACTCACTTCATAGACTCTAATATTCTAATATTTTTGTTATCTCTTTCATTCCCTCTTGAATGAAACAGAGGATTGTTGGATCATCTGTGCGACCAGGTTTGCGGTTCTTTGGGATTTCATTGAGTCAGTCTTCTCTAGACCAGAGTCAAGACAACCTTCCTGACATTGCTGTTGGGTCCAAGGGAGCAGTTCTGCTTCTCAGGTCTGCTTTCTTCTATAAAGAACTAAAAATATATACAAATACACAGTTTGAGCCATAATCATTCATATGTGTTATATGTGGATCATTCAGGTCCAGACCCATCATGCTCTTGGAAACCAAAGTAACTTACAACCCAACCAAGATACCAACCGGTGAAACAGACCAGTCACTGGAAAACACCATGAAAGTGTGTTTCACCATGCGTCCATACGGACACCGCATAAGAGGTTTATCCAAAATTAGAAATATTCATGTTGTAGTTAATGTTGAAGTCTGCAAATTTTTCAATGTGTAGCTATTTTCTCATGCCTTATTTTTCAAATACCGTTTGATGTCACTAGTGGCACAAACTATAACTTTAAAAGTTTTTATTTTTACCGCTCTCAAAACTTTTAAATCCAATGTAATTATATAAATATGCTAGAAATATATAAATATTTTATCTTTGATTTACAGAGTACTACACTTAAAAGAAAATTAAAACTTTTGAAATGTAAAAAATTGTCCATGTATTACACACACACACATTATATATATATATATATATATATATATATGTGACGAGTCAGAAGTGTATTGATCCATTTGCAGTTTATTCAGTAACTCAGACAATACAGATGACATAAACCAGGAAACAGGCAGAGGGTCATGGCAGGCGGCAGACAGCATAAACAGTAACAGGCAAAGGGTCGAGGCAGGCGGCAGGCAGGGATAAACAATGAACAGGCAGAGGTCAGGACAGGCAGCAAGAATCACAATTCAAAGTATAGTCCAAGTCAGCAACAATCAGGAATAAACGCTCAGAAATGAAAACCGTGGCTAATCAAGACTTTGCAAAGGACTGAGTGTGAGTGTGAGCTTTATAGAGAGTGTGCGTGGAGATGATTGGTGGCAGGTGCAAGCGTAATCAGTCCCAGGTATGTGGGTGCATGGGAAATGAAGTCCAATGTAAACTAATACTCCGGTGACGGCTCCCTCTGGCGGTTCAGGAGATCTGGTGCAGGTGACTCAATCGTGACAATATACATATCTAAAAGAATGTTTTATGTTCATTATCTAGACCTATCCGCAAATATTAATTACACCATAATGCTGGATGCCAAGCGACAGAAATATCGAGCAAACTTCCCACCCAAAAACCGGCTTCTCAGTGATGTGCTGAACATTGGATTGAATGCAGAAACTTGCAGAAGTCATCATTTCTTTATAGACGTAAGTCTGAACCACTTTTTGACAATACTTTTTTCCTATCTCACTCTTTTGAATATCTGAGTCAGTTATTCTGGCTGTAAGAATGAAATCTCAATAAGAATATATAAATCTTGTACCTTCTAGTAAGATGGCAATGCAATCTGAAAATCCTGATTTTACTGTAAATTATTGTCATTTATCTATTCTTGCCCACTCAGGCTTTCTCAGAAGATGCTCTAAACCCAGTGTCCACTCAGTTAACATTCACTTTTGAGGGTCTACCATCTAGAACAATGCAAAACATAAAGCCAATACTGCTGCCAGAGATAAAGACCACCACAGACTACAATGTAAGAGAAGTATGAATCATTCAGATGTAACATTAAAGGGAAAGCTAAACTAAAAATGAAACCTCTGTCATCATTTAGGCCTACTGCATTGTATGGCTTTCTTTCTTTTGTTGAACACAAATGTAGATATTTTGAAAAATGTCTATGCTTGTCCATACAATGGAAGTCTGTCATCGTATGGACTGTCACTGGACAAGTTGGAACGTTCTTCAAAATACTTTTCTTTATCCCTACCCCTTCTGCTAAAGAAAGAGTCATACAGAAAGTAATTTTGAATTCTTTTGGTGAACTATCCGACTCATAACACATAGTATTATTTTAATTTACAGTGATACAGTTTTATATGATTTAAGAATGTACTGTATATCTAAATATCTCACCTCATTCCACAGCTGGATTTTGAGATAAACTGTGGACATGATGATATTTGTGTTGATGACCTCAGGATGGATTTCAATTTCTCTGGGTGAGCAAATATTTGCAAGACAGGCTCATTGGAAAATGTACCTGTGTCAACATTTTTGCAACACGTTTAATCATGTTTACACACAATTATGATTACAAGGGCCAGATTAATATGACTTCAAAATACTTTTTACCATAGTGCATGATTTGTAAACGAATATATTTTGGAGATTGCATCACTAACCCAGCTCCAGATGTTCAGATTTACTGACGCAACAAGCTTGCTCGGTAGCTCAGCTGGCACAGAAATTTACTTGCAATGTGAAAAGCTAAGGTACTAATCCTGTGAAAGACGAGTCACGGTAAAAGAGCTCAAAGACAAGAGAGACAAGCAAAAATGCCATGGTTACGATTGCGTTTTTATGTCACATTTGCTTTTGTTAACACTATCGGGTAGATTTAGGGTTTAGTGTATGTGTATGTTATTAAACGTGATGGAGCATTATGATTTTAGCGCCATTCACCGGACATTTCAATTCAGAACTGCGTAATAAAAACTCAGAACTCCAACGTAATAAAAAGGGCTCGTAAAAAGCGTTCACGTCCTCGTAGAGGTTGTAATTACAGCTTGTAAGCTGGGAGTTTTCTGAAAGCTCCCACCTGTACCACGTGACCGCTGTAGATTCAAGTGCGTTCACCCCATATCGTAAATCCTGTAACTACAAGATTCTGGCTCGTAAGAAGTGTTCACGTCCTCGTAGAGCTCGTAATTACAGCTTGTAAGCTGGGAGTTTTCTGAAAGCTCCCACATGTACCACATGGCCGCTGTACCACCTGACCGCTGTAGATTCATTTAGGCGTTGATAGTAGTGGTGCCATAGAAAGGCATATTTCCCAGTCAAAGGACGTTAACAGGTGTGTTCGACATCGGCTGCGGCGCGATGTAACCGATCGGCAAGAGTAGCCGCGTGCAGGCGGGGAGGAGCTGAAAACGGAGACGTGAAGTCGGACACTTTCTGCTTCTCCTAGTGACGCTCACGCTGCGCTAGCATACTTTATCACAGCTGAAGTGAAATAAATGCAATATTTGACTAATACACTGATGTTTCAGAGACATTTTCATTCAATACTTTATGTACTGCTTACAGCATCTGTTTTTACAAGGATAAAGTTCAATATAAGCATATACTATATAAAAACTAATGTAGTGGGGTCTTAAGTTTTTAATCAGTATTATTTTTGATAAATATGACACAATATAACATCGCGACTACATGAAAAGAGCTTTAACTGTTATAAAAATACAGATTTGTGCGCATTAGTTGAACTGAAGGTGTGACAATAAACACGAAACACACATGATCGCTGTCATGCGGTGAATCCGGCCAATCATGAAACAGCTGTGTCATTATCAGAGCTTGTGCAGCTCCTCTTGAGAGGCCCTGACCCAAATGGCACACTTCTATGCACTTTCGGTCTTGTGGACTTACAATGGCTGTCACGTGCTCGTGTCCGTTAAGTCCACAAGACCGTAGGGTGTCCCATTGGTCAATTTTAGGCTTCAGAAGGGTGCTTGCGAGCGCTCCCTTTGCAGCCGATATGCACCCTCGATGCGCACTTTTGCTGAACCCGCACTGGTGCGAGCTCCACAGCAGACTTCTTCCCGACAGTCAAAGTGACGTTACCTCACGAAAGTGCGGACTCGTAGGAAGGCCGTGAGTGTTTAGGGTGCCATTTGGGACAGGGCCAGAAACTGCACTGGCTGACTCAGGTGGCTGATCTCAAATCGCTCTCGCGGTACTTTGAAGCCATACGTCACAGTCACATGGCGTCGGCGCTGTCTCAAGTCGGACAAAATTTCTTACCGGCATGCACTGCTTCAAGTCAGCCGCCGATCGGTCTGTACGGCGCTGCATCAAGTCGAACAAGCCTAATAGCTCCGAATATAACGTGTTGTCATCTCAAGATTCCAGTAAATACAAGGTGGCGTGAATGCAGCAAAACGTTGCCATATTCACGTTCATCTGTTCTGGAAAAAACTAAACACGCTTTTATCGCCACTCACACATTTCACTTTGAAACTGTCTCGAAACGTGCACGACGCAACATATTTTGTGTTTTGCAAAAATGTTGACAGAGGTACGTTTTTCTAATGAGCCTGGGCTGAATATTTATTATTAGTTATCCTGTATTA
This sequence comes from Ctenopharyngodon idella, assembly GCF_019924925.1. Taxonomy (NCBI): domain Eukaryota; kingdom Metazoa; phylum Chordata; class Actinopteri; order Cypriniformes; family Xenocyprididae; genus Ctenopharyngodon; species Ctenopharyngodon idella. The sequence goes on from NC_067231.1 coordinate 3,723,371, forward strand.
CATTAAAGATCAGCACACGTGAATACGTGAAAACAGAGTAATAATAAAGAGATGCAGAAATTACTTTCATCCTTGTTATACTGTGAGAATCTCTCTTTGGTTTCTGTGATTCAGGGCTACAAACATAGAGGTTGGGTTAATGCAGGAGATCAATGTGACAGTGTTTGTAGAGAACAGAGGAGGAAACTCATACAACACTCTCTTCACCCTCAAATACCCCTTTGGACTTTCCTACAGGAGAATCACATCTAAACAGGTGACACCAGGATGATTTTATTAAAGAGATTCACAATTTGTCCACAAATCAAGTTCAGTTTTTCTGAAAGGCAGTTTTTTAGGCAATTGGAAAGGTAATTGTCATTGAATTTGCTATGAGTTTATTATTGAATGAATATTTACACATGATTTTCTGTATGAGCAGGGCAGAGTGGAGTGTGTATCTCTGGACAGTGAGCAAAGAGGTTCATTTGGAGAAACCACCTGCCACATCAGTAAACCCATCCTCAAGGGCAACGCTCAGGTGAGCGCACTTTTTCAACTGTCCTGTGTGTTTTTCTGTTCAAGCACTCATCGTTTCCTCTGTGTCCACTTCTAGGATGTGTTTTATATTACATACAGCATCGATAAGGAAAGCACCTTCGATCAAAATGTGAATTTCACCGCTCAGATCAACAGGTAGTACATATTTTCTGTGAGATGTTTGAGTGCACTCAGTGTACAAATACATCGCTTAACTATGAGCTGTTAAGTAGTTGCTCACATATGAGAAACTGATAATTGAAAATGCTACTGCTAACCAAAACCCTCCATCACTTACAGTGGGAATGACCAACACTCTCAAACCAGTGAATTATTCAGGTGGAAGAGCATTGGTGTCAAATATGCCATTAACATTGCCTTAATAAGGTTAGTGCTCTTGTTTTTCAACAGTCATTCTCAACTGGTTTTGCTTCAGCACCAAGAATTGACAATAAACATTATTTCCACTTGATGTTCAGTGTAAAAATCGATCATTCTGAAGCAAAACCAATTGCAATGTTTATTAAATTTGCAAGCAGCGATAAAAGGGCCCTCACACCCGGGCTTACCGCCATCCGGTGGCCTTAGGAAAACTGTGAACACTGGGTGATAGTCATTTAAGCGGATAAATTGAGGAGAAATATGGTGCATCAAAAGTCATTTTGATGCACCACAGTTCCTGCTGCCAGCAGGTGGTGCTTTGACTATAAACAAATATTGCTATGTAGATGTCTTCAGGCGAGGACTATTATCAATCGTGTGAAGTTTGGGGCAGATCGGACACTGATGCCCGAGTTACAACAGCTTCCTGTTTCATGGCGAAACATCGAAAATTGTCAGGCCGCCACAGACACGCCCTCTGGCGAAAACTCTAGATCTTCGCAATTTAACATCGCAAAGGCCTTTAGATTATACTGACCAAATATGATGTTGATCTGATTAAATCTCTTTAACTTTTGTTAAAGTAAAGGGCTTTTTTGTAGGTGTTGGGCTGTTACATGTGTCTAATGAATCTCATACCTGTATGTGAAATGTAGAGCGAAGGGTGCTTAATTGAAATTTTGTAGGTGGCGCTATCGAGCCATTTTGCCACACCTAATTCTGAAACCCATGTCAGATGTAAATTTTCACCACTTCTGACACATGTGCAAAGTTTCATGGGTTTTCGAGCATGTTTAGGCCCTCAAAAATGCGATTCATTTAGGAGAAGAAGAAGAATTGACTGAGCAGTTACAATAGGGTCCTCACACCATCAGTGCTCGGGCCCTAAATATAGTCAGGGTTGTATTTTCTTTTACAGTAAATATAATACAAAAAAATATTAATATTATTTTTAAATATTTTAAATATAAGGGAAGAACAAAACACTAAATATGGGGTTAAGTGTAATTATACAGTATACAGTGTAATTATAAGTACTGAGTAATATTAATTAACATGTACTTAAAATAGGGTTAGGTGCAGGAATAGGGTTTGTAGCTATTACTATAGTAACTATATGTAAAATGTGTGACAAGGACTCTGTAAAATAATGTGTTACCAAACATGTTTAAGGTATTTATTTGACAAAAAAAGGCAAACTACAGTTTATTTTTTTTATTTAACTATATATATATATATATATATATATATATATATATATATATATATATATAAAATAATAATAAAATAAAAAAAAATGAAGAAGCTCACAGGTAAAGCATACATTACCTACAACACAATCAATTATTAATATTTTGTTGGTTTCTTTTGTTTTTGCATGTTTTCATAATTTCTTTATAACAGCCTCACCAAAAATTATGTCTGCACAATTTGGCATGTTTCAAGGGTGAAGATGACAAAATCTCATTAGGCAACATGAGGAATTAATGGCTGTCCTGCAGTAAATAAATCCAAAATGTCTTTATTTGCATTTTCCAAAGGATTCCAAAATGTTTATTTTATTTGACAATTGTTATATAAAGATGCATTTATAAATAACTTTCATTTCTGAGATCTTCATAATATATTTCATAATATTATTATTTTTACTGTAAGATCTCTATTGTTTATACATTGTAAATTATTCCAAACTTTACACAAACACACACACACACACACACACACACACACACACACACACACACAAAAGATTTGAATTACTGACATATACTTTTCCTTTATTTTAAATTAGACATGAAGATTCAAGCCTGCACATTAATTTTACTGCACAGAAAAATGATTCTGATAAACCAGTCAAACAGATCCTAAAGGTACTGGAATGAAATTCACACACCTCCATGAACATAAAAATAAATTCAATAAGCCTTATCTAATCCAAAACTGGAATTCAATGTCTTATTCTCTATATCAATGTCTTTTCATGGCAAAAATGGTATTTTAATGTCCTTCTCTCTTTCAGGTTGAAAATGACTTTAGAGAATTAACATTCAAAGTTTCCATCAGAGTACCAGTGATTCTGGGAGATAAATTCATCTGGACTGACAAAAACCTACAGGTAAGTATATATGAATCCGTTAGGAAAAGATCATCTACCCAATGATTCACATTTTTCAAATACAAAAACATCTAAACAGTAAATTATGTGCTTTTTAGATCCCAGAGTGTGAAACAGAGGGATGAGCGGCCGCTTGTAACAGATTTTGTGGAAGTAATTAAAAAGGATCGTGTGGTGGTGAGTGTTTGAGTTTCATTCCCTGATCTAACTAAAACAAATCCATAAAATATCATGTTTCATCTTCTTTGTGCATTGACCGCATTGCTCCGTCTTTCTGGGTGTGTGTGTGTGTGTGTGTGTGTGTGTGTGTGTGTGTGTGTGTGTGTGTCAGAACTGCTCTGTGGCGGTGTGTGCCGTGTTCAGCTGTGACGGCACTCTCATAAAGAATAAAAGGAAACTCTATAATATATCTGGCAACGTGAGCTCTGGATGGATAGAGCAGGTATCTGACTTTTAAAGCTAATTCAATTTACAGAATAGACCATATATATTCATAATTGTTTGATCATTTCTTATTGTCATGATCTGTGTCTCTCTTAGACTGGACTCAGAGCTGCTGTGTTTCAGTTGGTCAGTTCAGCGTCTCTGGATTATGACGAGAGCAAATACGTTTTCTTTTCCTCTGATCCTCAACACACTGCACCGTCTCTCCAGGTAATGCATTTTCTTCACAGATTAACCAAAATGTAATAAAAACTACATTGAAATAACATTTTAAAATGTAAACCTTAAACACTTTGAACCTGAAACACTAAAACTCAGATGATTAATTATACAAATTATAAACTTTTTTTTTTTTAACCTATAAGATTATGATATGAAAATATACATATACTAAATCTTACATTTTTCAATCAATACTAAGAAACCCTTGCACATTTCAGGCCTTAATGTTTATATGTGAAGGTGGATTGTCAGAGGTTATATTGTATTCATGTGTGTGTATGTAGATTAACACTCAAGTGGAGGTGTATGAGGAGGCGAACCTGACCAAAGAGATCCTTGGAGGGGTGATAGGAGGACTGGCTGTCCTCACAGCGGCCTTCTATAAGGTATACAGCCATTATCAGTTTCAGTCCCTGACACTTTCACCTTTTTTGCTATATAATCTAGATTTTTTAATGCTTACAGCATATTACAGCATATTTTCTCTCTTTACAAGGCTGGGTTCTTCAAAAGCCAGTACAAGCAGATACTGCTGGAGGTGCAGCGGGATGCAGGAGGAGAGCCAAACATGACACAATAATGTGCACTCAAATATCTCATAAGATATATGTACTGATTGTGTTTTGTGGGCTTGAGAATGAAACGTGAATATATTTAACACCTCAGTGTAGCAAAATATTTCAGCCTAATTTAGAACACTTTATGAATGTTCAATGATAACACAATGATAATCAGACAAACTTAAGAATGACAAAACTGAACATAACTCTGACACATATCTCTTCTAATGACTGAGTATAAACTCTTTTCCTCACATGCACACGGTTTTTGAGATTTTTTTTTTTATTACTAGGTTTCTTCAGATTTACTCTGGGTGTATTTTGAAAATGTTTTATTGCTTAATATAAAGATATTGTTTATTTTGCTTAGCAGATATTGTTGCGTTATATATATACATTATGGCACTTATTGTCAAGGAAAGCAACAAAAAAATAAAAATAAAATAATTTTGTCATTATCCATTATACTTATTTTTGTCCCATTATTTGGTTACACTTTTTTTTAATGTGTCCCTATTACTGTGTAATTATACATATAAGTACTGAGTAATATTAATTAAGTACATGTACTTAATTTAGGGTTAGGGTAGGATTAGGGTTTGGTTTAGGGTTAGTTTCATGTAATTATGCCTAATATATGGTTATTACTATAGTAAATACAAGTAACGTGTAACAAGGATACATTAAATAAAGTGTTACCAATAATTATTATGCATAACTTAATTTGTGTATGGAATAAACATTTGAGTATGAAAGTAAGTCAGGGTGTCTGATTCAATTGCAGCAAGCTCACCAAATTGTTTTTAAGTTGGGAGCTGTCTGTGTCTTTGCTTTCAAATGTTTTTCAACTGTCCGAGTTTCTTTTGGTCTGCCATGGTTTCTTTTTCCCTGTGGTGTCCAGTGTGCTGTCCTGACTCCTGAGCAAAGACTTGGGTGACTTTCTGCAGACGTGACAGAGCCATCTCCAGCAGCGCAGATGTATAATTTGAGATAGTTATCATCCCTGCTCTGCTCAGTAGGTCTTTGTTGGTAATAGTATTGGGACAAAAAATCTTTAATAAGCGCCCGAAAGAAAGATGTTAAGCTTACTTTCCATGGCAGTAGTAGTTTTCCAAAATTTTGAGCCACACAAGAGTACGCTGAGCACTTTGCTCTTGAAAACCTTGATCGTAGCATTGGTTTAAAATGTTGGACCTTATTATGGGTTAGAGCGTAGCGTACACTTGGTTTGCTTTGCTCATGCTGATCCTGCTTGAAAGTAGCCCGGTGTCATCAGCATAGACCAGGTTTTCCAAAGTAGATGTGAGTGTCCACTGCATCCCCCTGTTTTTTTTCAAGGGGTGAGGCACACTCCTTTCCTCCTTACCTAATGTGTGAACACTCAAACACCACATGCACCATGTATATCACGTAATCTGATACCTGTTCCCTTTCCCAAACAGTGAAATGTTGTTTCCAATGGCCTAGTTCAGCTTATTCTTCTGTGATAATTGTTCCGTCTTCTGATTTTACAGGGAGATCATGGATCTGTCTATAGCAGGGATGGGCAAACTCAGTCCTGGAGGGCCTCTGTACTGCAGAAATTTGCTCCTACCCTAATCAAACACACCTGAACCAACTAATCAAATGTCTTTAGGGTTAGTAGAAGACTACAGTCAGGTGAGTTTTATAAGGTTTAGAGCTAAACTCTGCAGGACAGTGGCCATCCAGGACCGAGTTTGCCCATCCCTGGTCTATAATCACCTTTTAGTCTTCCAGTGGTCTGGTAGAAGATTTTACTTTCTTATCTTTTTCTCTGAATTGTGCTGTGATTTTTTTTTTTTTCTTTCAGCCTTATTGTTTCTGAGATCCATTCTGCTTTTTTTCTGGGAACTAAAATGGCTTTTCTGGTTTCACTTATCACTTGATTTAAAGTATTGATGGTTATTGCTGTTGTTTTGTCTTCAAGAATGGCAAAGCAGTTCCTCAGAGCGATGCCAAATTCTCTCTTTATCAGGGGGTCTTTAAGCTTTGATATGTCAAACCATTTTTCACCTACTCCAGTTATCACCTTTCTCAGCTTGAGAGTCAGCTTCGCCATAAGGAGGTTGTGGTCAATGCGTTTCACATCACCTGTACCCGTATCTTTCAGGGAATGCCTCCATTTGCCAATGACAATGACGGGATCTATTTTACTCTTATTTATTTTAATATATCTAAACAATTGTTTATTTCCTTGTTAATAAGTTATTTCCTAAACAGAAGTTGATGAGGTGCTAGCCATTATCTGTGCATTTGCCAGGGCATGCTTTACCATTGTTCTTTCTGTGTCTTTATTGTTGTTGCCAACTCTTGCATCGAAATCCCCTATGATGAGTAGTATATCATGTCTGGGGATAAGATTGGAATTGGCTGTAGAATCCCTCTTTATTTTTTCATATACATCATTGGTTGGTGCATATGTAACGATAATGGGCACTTGGCGTTTATTCTTACCTACAGTAAACATTCATTAATTACTTTCCATTGTAATACTGACTTGACCTTGTTTTTGCTTATGATGATGGCTATTCCTTCTTGATGGTTACAGAGTTTGTACATTCCAGCAGCTATTTCTGATGTGAGATCTGAGCATCAAAAGTACTGTTATCAGGGTGGGGGCATCCTCTTGGCTTTGACCCTGTCCTTTATTGGTTCATTTATCTGGTCTGCTTTACTTTGGCATCCCTAAATATAGCTATTTTCCCTTGTTAGCGTTTTAGCACATTTTCACTGAGGGGAGATCACTCTGCCGAATTCACGTTCAGCACAGGGAGAGGGAAGTTCGGGCCTAGAGGGTCATCTCAGCCAATGAGGACAGAGGGGCAGTGGCTCTAGACACCAGGCCACCCCCCTGTGCACGTCCCTGTTAGATATATCTATAACTTGGAACACTTTCCAAAGTCCCATATTTCCTTATATTTTATAGCCTAAACCTAAATCAACAACACCATGAATACAGAACCTAATCTGGGACCATCAATCTCTGTAACAAACATAAAGGAAATTACAATATAGAAGTTAATTAACTATACAAATAAACTATTGTTACAGTTTACTTTATGAATAGTGGTGCCTGCAACTGCCATGAACGCTCCGACTAACCTAAAAAACGTTTTCTGTGCAAATATTTCAGCAGTTATTTTGTGTGTTTTTGTTCAGGTGAGATTCCAATCATTTGTGAATTAATCATTCTTGAGAGTCAGTTCTTTCTTTTCAGCGAATTTGCCAAATGGGTTTGGATTCCCACATCGGGTCTAAAACACTATTCATAGTCTGCACTCAAAAAAAAAAAAAAAAAAAAAGATTTTACGATACTGTACAGTTTATTTAAAAAATAATTTTGATTTAACATCATTGTATTAGGTTTCTCATTCAAACACAATTGCATTGTGTTAAACTGACTTGAAACAGTTGCGTTTTGGTTCAACTCAATATTTTCTTTTTAAAAGAGCATGTTTCAGTTAAGTAGGCCAAAATAACATTTAATGCTTGTTCCATTTACTTAAGTAAATGTAGTTAATCCAACACAATTCTTTTCAACCACTTTACTTAATCTATTTGAGCTGAGAGTACATCAATGATTTTAGTTGTGTTAAAATAGCTTTTTTTTAGAAACTAGGAACAGGATTTCCCCTTCCCATCATGATTTGCACAGGGCTGGATAGGGAGAGTAAATGTTGAAATAAAGTGTTATTATATGTGTTTTTTCATCAAGATGAAAAAATTGCGAGACTTGTTAATGTTTAATGTTTTTTTTATGTTTGTACAGAGTTCAGAGTAACTTTATTCTGAACTCTGAAGTCTGTACAAACATAACAACATATAAAAAAATAAATAAATAAAAAAAAAACCATTAACAAGTCTCGCAATTTTTTCACTGTATTTAAAAGAGTTTCTGGTATGTTAGTGTTTTTGGGGGTTACCATTTTGGTGAAGTGTAGAGCATATGCTTGGGTTGAGGACCGGCTAACAACAATTTAAGTTGTTTTAATAATAAAAAAACAACTACTTTTGGCATGCCATGGATATGACAAAACCATCTTCTGCAATAACTAACAGTAGAGTCTTTACAGAGTATAGATTTTGTAAAAGGTTTTCTTGTTAGATTATGTTTGTAAAAGTTGTGAAAATTGTTCTTGAATGCATTCGCTAAATAAACTAATCAATTAAACTGGATTACTTGTTTTAATGTTTGTTTGATATTAATTTTAGGATAATTGGATTTAATAGTTTTGGACAAAATTAAGAATGTTAACCTGACTCAACTAAATGGCATTGAATTAACCTTATGTAATAAACTTAAGTTTACTGAAATAAACAATGTTAATTAAATGCAATAACCCAGTTAGTGGAACCTGTTGAGTAAATCCAACATATCATTTTTTTGAGTGTGTGTAGACTTGATTTTGTCCATGGGGAATTGATTGGATGGTTGGACTGTGGTGGTTTGCACTGCCCTCACTCCAGAGAAGAGAGATGTCACTGCAAGTGCTGGGGAAGTTATTTTGATTAAAGATTATGAGGGCATGTGAGTGGGGAAAAATAATGATGTGAACGGATAAATCATTTACAATAAGTACTGCAATATTCCATAGAAAATAGGAATTGTCAGTTTTGATTTCACGATGACTTTAAGACACAGTTTTGTGTCCTGTGTCCTGAATGTGTGTGAACAGCTCCTGTTGCCATGTAACCATGATAATGTGGAAGTTCACTAAACTTTGTGCTGCTCCTAGGAGTGGAAACTTCAAAAGAACTTCAACAGCACATCAACATTATAGGAAAAGTGAATAGTCATGCAAGTTACTGCAGCTGTTACAGTCTGTGTTACCAGTTTCATCCTAGTGCGTCATCTGTGGATGATTGCGATATTTATGGCGTAGGGTATTTGAGAGTGTGCTAACTTTGGTCTTCTATAGAGTTATTTTTAAACAGGCTGCTGTATTCTTTGTGGTTCTTGGAATGATTCAGAATCAGACTCTTGGTCAAACATTTGGCTGAATTTGACTGGTTGCTATTATTCACCATGGAGTTTTCAAAACATTTCTACATGCGACAAGGGCGTTTTTCATTTGCACATCAAAACAGTGGGTGTTTACTGACGTCTTAGAATTAGCAACAAATGCGTTTCAAACAGATGATCAGGGACAGAGAGAAATCAAGCATAGCATTAGTCAAGCTCGTATCAGCTGATACTCAGCTGATCCACATTGACCAATAGGAATTCAACGCCTATCACTGCATTCCTACAGTATATATGGTCCATTCAGTATTATCAGCAGCTTTATGGTGTTGCTCAGGAACTAATTTCCCTCCTCCATCCCCAGCTCCTCCTTTGTCCAGTCAGGACTTGCCCTTCTGATATTCCTCTTGATCAGATTCATTTCTTCAATTATGTTGTTACATTTAATTATTGTCATTAAGAAAATGAATGATATTGTAATACTTTGGTTCTGTTCTGTTTACCCTATGGGGGTTATCGCTGCTCTCCCTGCTCTTATCCATGCTAGGCTGCATGGATGGGCAGGGAGCTCTTGCCCAGAACAGAACCATTCCGACAATCCAAACTGTATGCTAACTGCCAGTCATCTTTGATGATAGTGATTTTGACAGAAATGGTTTATTAGCAAATGTTACAAAATTATTACCTCAACCAAAACAGTAAAATGAAAAAATTATGTATGTTACTTATGACCAATCTAAAAACCTATCTAAAAAATTGAAATATTTAAACTTTTTTGTTAGTGTTTTGTATTTACTAGGGATTCATAGCCTACTCGTACTCATTAAAATGCTCCGATACCAAAAACCAATGCCACGCACCATCTGTACAGTAGCCTACAGTGTTTGTGTCCAGACAAAGAGAAACCGAAACAACAGAACAAACAGAGATATGGAGATTAAAGTTGTCTATGAAGTAAATGTATTAAAAGTAATAGAAGATTAAGCATTAATTCAATATTTACGCCTGCTGTGCACTAGCTGATAAGTGAAGCACGCAAGTGGATTGAGCGTGCAGCGACATAGACGCACAAGCGTGTCGAACGTACATTCCTTTCTCACAGACATCGCTGAAAAGTTAGTAGTTTGGTTGGATATGTCAATAGCAAAGGAAGTAAAATGATGCTCCTATTACTAACTTTACTGACGTTAAGGAGAGAGGGATAGAGACACAGTTTTGTTGCGCGCTTCATTGCTGATCGCTAACTCAGCACATGCGTCAGTTGGATTAAAATCAAATTGTAGGCTACATAGCCTAAAACATGAACTGTTACGTGATTTAATATACAACGTGGTTATTACAGGAAAACATTGTGTAGCTTAATTACCGTGCCGCTGAGTGGCTCTAAATGTGCGCTGTAGATGAAATAGTACGATAGAGCAAAATAATGAACAGTGAACGGAACAGAATAGTAACAGAAGCGGGTCTAATACATTTTAATGGGCATTGTCATGAAGATACTCCGTGACATATGGACTATGGGGCACGTTCCCTCATTTCACATGTACACACACATATCATACATTTACATTGACTTTGGGGATTCTGGAAAGATATATGTTGAGTGCAATATATGTGGAGTTATTGTGTGTATTGTGTGCAGTGTTGTATCTTTTGTTAATGTTTCACAAGTTGCTCATTTTGAAGTCTATAAATAATTACAAGACACAGTAATACAGGTTAAGACATTTTATTGATATAAGTATCACAGTACCAGTTAGCAGCATTATTGGTTTAAACCCTTGTGTATATATATCTGATTATGTTGATGATTTGTTTTGCTTATAGGAGAACTATATTTATTGTGTTTATGTGTGGCTTGTGTAAACATGTGACTATTTGTGGTGAATGCGAATGTGTTATGTTAGACTTGCCTGCATCATGATATGTTCCATAGGCGGGGCCACGACTTTAAGATGGCCACCAGAACATTCAGTAGGCAAGTGTGGTGAGAGTGGCGTGAGCGTGGTCGGAGTACCGCCACTTTTAGTCTGTTTGGTGCAGCAATAGACTGTTGTCACGAACATGTGTTTTGTATTTTTTTTTTTTTTTTTTGGGTTTATTTTTGGTTTGTAGCACTATTTATTTATTTTTTTTCTGCATCATGGGATTTTTTCTACTCTTTTGGTAAAATAAATTTTTGCATCAAACGGATTTCCTGCTGTCCTGGTTACCTCATTACCTCTAACCGCAAGGTTTATCCACAACAGGCATGAAAGTTTCGGTACATCCCTGGTATTTACTTAATTTTGCTATTATTTTACTATTACAACACTGTAGCTACTAGTATGAAAAGTGCTCCACAAACGATTGGCTGCTCACTTTACAAAAGCATTCACACATGAAAGAGACAGTCACAACATTATTTTGGACATTTCATTTTTGCCTGTTTGTATGTCAGAATAGCTGTTTTGATTTCAAGTTATTTTGGGTATATAGCAGTTTTAAACCTCAAACCAAATGTGTTGATTCCACAAAATAGTACTTGTGATATACTGAAAACTAGTTGTCATTTATTTTTGAAACATAGCAATGGTTTTAAAAAGGAGATTGAGGAAAAAGAGGTTCTTTCCCCTGTGGGAGTTCCTCTTCAGTCACATGCGTCAATCTATTTTCGCTTGATTTATTTCTCATTCCCATCAAACACTTTTCACTCAATCAAGTACTGGTCCCTGTTGTTCACTGTTTGTACCACTGTCTGTATGCAGAAATGGACTGGAATTTACGGTTGCTCTTGTGTTTGTTTTGTGGTAAGATCAAGTTTTTCTCTAATTAAACGTGGCATAAGCTATACTAAATGACCTTATCTAATTTTATAAAGAAAATAATTATACAAGAGACAACTCCTTAATTATATACTTACTGTAAAGTGAACAAATTGTGGATTCCATGTGGTCTTTTTCTTGATTAAACGTAATAGCTTGATAATGTCAAATATATCATCATTAGGTAACACTTTATTTTAGTGTCTTTTACCTAGTTGCTTATTAGCATGCATATTACTAGATTATTGGCTGTTTATTAGTATTTATTAAGCACATATTAATGCCTTATTCTATATGACCTTATACTACATTCTTAATCCTACCCAAAACCTAAATTTAACAACTAACTTACTAGCTATTAATAAGCAGTAAATTAAGAGTGTATTGAGGGAAAAGTTGCAGTTAATAGTGAATACGTGTTCCCTATACTAAAGTGTTACCAGTCATTATTGCAAGCAGTTTTGTCTGATCTTAGGCTTTTGAGGAACATTTATTTGTAAATCTGTCAATCATCATTGCATTGCATTATACTGTATGTTTCTACATTTAAAGCATTTAAAGACTTGTCATGTTCTTTTCTTTTGTTAGTATGTCAGTCAATAATGGCTTTCAACATTGACCCTGTGACCTGGAAGTACTTCACAAACAATGCAAACAGTGGCTTTGGCTATAAAGTGATACAGAAAGGTGAAAGGTGAGCTCACCCAGTGTTACTACAGGTCACTCAACCGTTGACCATTTAAACTGATGCTGTTGAAAACAAATACTTAAAGAATTACAGAATATTTAAATCCAGAACCGATGTGGATATCAATGCCACTAATCAAAATCTTAAATAGCTGTAACATTAAAGAATCATTATATGAAGTTGCAGTTTATTTAAAATGTATTAACTTTAAAAGCAATATTAAATAATACACTAAAGTTAAAGTTAAAATCATAATCAAGTACTTTACATGTGCTTTAGTATGTGAGTCGACACATGAAAATATATGTTCTTCAAAGCATGACCAAAAAATGATTAAGACATAATGATTTAAAATAGGTATGATCATTCCTTGACAAAGGCTTTGTGCTGAAACTTTTGGATAATAAAAAAAAAATTTTTGCAAGTGAGTGTGCGGTTAGATCTCATACATATTTAATTTAGAAGTTGTCAAATGTCTATAGCATGACCTACAGTACATTACAGTGATGATACATATAGATTTATCTCTCTTGACGTGCACCTTGGACAGTGTGCGTTTGTCCATGTCTTTTTGATAACTTCTAAATTAAAACATTTTTGAGAGCCATGCACTGTTGACTGTTTTTGTCCAGTTGAAAATATTGTTTGAAATGTAATACAGTTTCATTACAGAGTAAAGGTTCTGAATTCCACCTAATGCTTTGCCGGATATTTAATTTCCTCTTTCTGGGATTATATATAAAAAAATTGCAACAATAACCAAAAATAACTTAAAACTATGCTGACGCCCACATTGTTTTTTCGTAAAACGTTCAGAGATTATTGCATCATACTCAAACAGCACACCCAACCAGATTTCTCCTTTTTTAACATGTTCTCATATTCCTCCTGTCTTCTTTCAGTCTACTTGTGAGTGATCCTTTAATACAACTCAGTCAAACTCAAAGAGGACAAATATATCACTGTACTGTCTCTGAAGGAAACTGCATGCCACTGTCCATTTCCGGTACTTAGTTTTCATATGATGCTTTCAAATATGTAATATAAGATAGTTGTATTATCCACAATCATATTTCATTTAAAAAAATCCACTTTTTATTCAAAAGTCACCAGTGAGGCTGTCAACATGTCACTTGGACTTTCAATGTCTATTGATCCTCAGTCTTCAAGAGCAGTGGTAAGTTTCATATTTTAAAGGGGTCATAAACTGGATTTTTATTATTATTATTTTATAACGTTTCCTGAGATGCACTTATAATGTTAGTGTGATGTTTACATCAAAAATGGTCATAATTCAGAAACAAAGGGCTATTTTCTACCATGATTTTACCTATGATTTGAACGCTCCGTTTGAAGGGGCGTGTCTGCTGTGAGAATTCAATGTAAACGCCCACTGCTCTGATTGGCTAACATCTTTGCATATGAAATAAGAATTAAGCTACATGTGGAACTCTCTCGAAATCTTTTACTATGTTTTTGCTATCACAGCTGTCAAGATTAACTAATAGGAAAAAGTATATCTGCTCCTTTCACATGAAAGGTTGCAGCGATGAGCACTGTAGCCTCAGAAAGGCTGTTGATCGCGTGAATGCAGTGATCATCATTGCAGCTCAATTTCTGCTCTCTCACGAATGGTTTCATAATAACTAACAGTGCAAACACTATAAATAAGAGATTCATTGTGCATTCATTGACTCCTCTCCTTCTCATCTCACTAACGCACCAGTGGGCGGGGCCAAGACGCGTTGTAGAAGTAGGCGTCGATCTGATTCTGCAGAGGCGGTCTTTCGTCACACTATTACGTCATAATGTGACAAAATCCGAAACAGGTTTCAATAAAATATTGGTTTCAATAAATGCTGTTTTTGGACTAACAAGGAACTTTTGAGTTCTCAAACTCACAGTATGTTTTTATAGAACAATGAACTCCTACATGTCAAAAGATCAAGGAAAAACTGATTTATCAATTCATGACCCATTAATAATCCCTATTTTTGTGAGAATATAAATCTTAGTGCTGTTTTTCTACATTTTTAATAATGCTTAGAGAAATTGAGTTATGATATCCTAATAATGCTATCATATCCTAAAAATATTATACTACCAATTTTACTGCAGAAGCATGGAAGAAAAATGTGAGATTTGGTACATGTATGTATTTGTGTAATTTGACTTGTTAGATTTGAACCTACAATTTGCTGTCAATCTAAAAGGTGTCCAAAATAATTAAGAATAATATTTGCACCCCCAAATTATACACTAATAACCAGATTAGAGTGTAACAATTATGTTTAGTTTATTTAACTTTTAGTTTGTATTTCTTCAGTTCCTGTTCCTTTGTTTGATTTTCCCGCCACTAATCTGTAACCATGGACACTAACTATCATCACAGCTGTTTGTCATTAATCTCATCACCATTGTGTATTTACGTTCCTGCTGTTCACTTAGTCTTTGTCTGGTCACCATTATGTTACGTGTATTTGTTTCTGCCTGTTTGCCTGCCTTGAGTATTTATTATTAAACTTTGTGTTTTGAAACTTTATCATCTTCATCTGCATTCCTGCAAACACCTGTGACACAGAGTTTGTCATGTTGAAAATAAAATCTTAATTTCTCTCAGGTTTGTGGTCCAACCATACCTAAGAACTGTGATGCAGTGACCACTTACAATGGCATGTGCTTTAAAATCAGTCCAGATAATGTTGTGAGCAGATCTGTGCCAAAGACTCTGAGAGGTACATTTATGGCATTCTACCAAACCAAAGCAAATATTCTTCATACTGTATATGCTGTATGACATGATTAAATGAACATATGATGCAGTTATTAATTTCTCCAACTTCAGAATGCCCAACATCACAAATTGATATTGCTTTTTTATTGGATGGATCTGGAAGTGTAGACAATGTGGATTTTAATAAGATGAAGGCGTTTGTTATAGAAATGATCAAAAGTTTTGTAGACCATGATACACAGGTATGATAATTCATTCATTTATTATAATCTATCTTAAGCATGTTTTTTAACCGCAAATTTTCAGAGCATGAGGCACTAAATCTGTCTGTCTTTTTTACAGTTTGCCATTGCACAGTTTTCTACAGAATGTGTCATTCATTACAAGTTTCAACAAGTCAAAAACGCAATGGCGTGGCAAGATGCAGTGAATCGGATATCTCAACAGAGAGGAGGGACCTACACCGCAACAGCTATAAGAAAACTTGTGTAAGACATCTGCTGATATTTCATTGGAATTCTTTCAACTATGCCATTAAATGTAATAAGACTTGGAGTGAAGATTAATTTGGCAGGATATTTAGTGAGGGCTGAGGAGCACATCCTAACTAAGATGATGGATAATGCAACTAAAAAAACTGATAAGTGTCTGAGCAAACATGCAGAAAGTACACAAAATTAAATGCATGAATGAATGGATACACATACTACTATAAGTCTTTTGCTTTTTTGAGGGTGAAATAAAGGTTTTACAGCACTTAATAACTTGAAGAAGGTTTCAAAGACAAACAACGTAAACTTAATAAGAAATGTATCCTAAACCATTGCATAATTGTATTATTGATCAAATATATATATATATATTTTTTTTTTCCAATAGGAATGAGCTATTTGTAAGTAGTGGAGGTGCAAGACCATCAGCCAGTAAAATTTTGGTTGTCATCACGGATGGTGAATCAACTGATCCATTTTATTTGACTGCAGCTGTTCAACAAGCACAAGCTAAAAATATAGTACGATATGCTATTGGGGTAAGATTTAATTTACACTTTTATTTTGCTTCTGCTAGGTTGAAAAAAAAAAAAAAGACTGAACTATATTAGTTAACTAAATTGATTTTTATTTTTTTTTTCTTAGGTTGGCAATGCTTTTAATAGTTACAGTGCAAGAAGGGAGCTGGAAAGGATTGCATCTTTACCCTCCAATAATCATGTGTTCAAAGTAAATGATTTCGACGCGCTGGAAAGCATTCGTGAAAAACTCAAAGAGAACATTATTGCCATTGAAGGTATGTTTGCAGAGGGAATGAAAAATGACAGACAGAATGTTTACATTTTACAATTATTACATTTGTCATGCAAGCACAGTTACTTTGTTCATTGGGTTGATTTAAAATAATATTAAATTTATAGTTAACTGTGTTGTTGCTTCTTTACTACAGGAACCCAGACCTCTGGAGATTCATCTCGAATGGAGTTTGCACAGGACGGGTTTAGTGCAGCATTTACATCAAATGTAATTCTATGTATTTAACTTATTTCACACCAAACTAATGAAAGAGACATTGTATGGAAATGAAAAAGATGAAATATATGGGTTAGAAATACTTTTACTTGAATGAATTAGGAGCCATTTAATTGCTCTCTTTACTGTTGTATTTAATTTAATTTAATTTATGCCTTTGCATGCTATCCATGCTTTTCACACTATAATATATTATAGTCATTTTAGATTTGTAAGTTGACATTTATTTTCAATTTTAGATTTAATTGAACAAAAATTCACTTAATGTTATCATCCTCAGACTCCAGAGGGTTAATAAAATCTTACATCGGGTCAAATTAACTGCTAGAGTTTGTAAGGTGCTATTCTTTTTAAAGTTGCTTTGAAACCATAAGTATTCTGCAAAGTGCTTTAAAAACAACCTGGAAGTGCACTTGCATCAGGCCAAATCTAGCTGTTTGCATTAATGAATCAAGTTATTATTTTATTTTTTTTTTACATTATTTGCAATATTTTGCTTATTTTGCTTGTAAGCTTATGTGGAAAGATTATTTCTTAAATATTTCTATTTATTCTTATAATATTATCTGCATTCAGACAGATATGATAATGACTGCAGTGGGAGCTTTCCAGTGGAAGGGTGGATATCAATTGTACAAACCAAATGATAAGTCAGATGACTTTCAAGCTGGAAGTGAGCATGACAGTTATTTAGGTGAGATCTCTTCTTCGTCTGTGTAAATCAAAATAAATCAGTCAAAATACATCCGAATATTTTCAAGTTGATTTTCTTCACAGGTTATTCTTTGGCAATAGCAACAATGTACAGAGGAAAGTATGCAGTCATGGGAGCGCCAAGACACAAACATAAGGGACAAGTAACTGTTTCAAAAATTGATGGAAAGGACTTAAAGCAGCTGGATCCTCCTAAGGTTGTAACACTCATATTTGTGTAAAATATTAGGACTTCACACATTAATGTATAAGTGAGTGAAAGTGAGCTCAAAATAAATTATATTGCTTCCCTTCCTCTCTTCTCAGCCTCAGATTGGCTCATATTTTGGAGCTGAGGTGTGTGTGGTGGATTTGAACCGTGACTCCATTACAGACCTACTTTTGGTATCGGCACCAACATACATGGAGTCTGACCGGGAGGGCATAGTGTTTGTTTACATCTTCACACGTCGAGTCAGTGATTATTTGGAGATTCAATTAAGACTAACATTTTTAAAAAGAGTTCATCAAGATTGAATAAATGTACATTTGTGTCTATTTAACTGTTTCTCCTCTCTCTGTTTTATCTTAATAGGCAGACTTCATTTTTTTCGGATACACTGGTGGGCATGGCAGGTCAGAGGGGTCGGTTTGGCTCTTCTCTGGCCAGTCCAGCAGATCTGAATGGTGATGGTTTCATGGATGTGCTGATTGGAGCTCCTTTAGAGGATGATGGACAGGGCAGCATCTACATCTTCAATGGGAGAGATGGAGTTATCACTTCAAAATACTCACAGGTGAAAAAGATGTGGGTTGATGGCAGTTTAAAGCAATAGTTCACA
Organism: Ctenopharyngodon idella; assembly: GCF_019924925.1. Classification (NCBI taxonomy): domain Eukaryota; kingdom Metazoa; phylum Chordata; class Actinopteri; order Cypriniformes; family Xenocyprididae; genus Ctenopharyngodon; species Ctenopharyngodon idella. The sequence continues at coordinate 3,741,881 of NC_067231.1, forward strand.
TAAAAATGAATTCTGTCATCATTTATTCAACCTCGAGTGTCACCTTCCTTGCATTACTTTTCCCTGACTCACTTCTTAGACTCTAATATTCTAATATTTTTGTTATCTGTTGAACCCTCTTGAATGAAACAGAGGATTGTTGGGTCATCTGTGAGACCAGGTTTGCGGTTCTTTGGGATTTCATTGAGTCAGTCTTCTCTAGACCAGAGTCGAGACAACCTTCCTGACATTGCTGTTGGGTCCAAGGGAGCAGTTCTGCTTCTCAGGTCTGTTTTCTTCTATAAAGAACTAGAAATCTAAACAAATACACAGTTTGAGCCATAATCATTCATATGTGTTATATGTGGATCATTCAGGTCCAGACCCATCGTGCTCTTGGAAACCAAAGTAACTTACAACCCAACCAAAATACCAACCAGTGAAACAGACCAGTCACTGGAAAACACCATGAAAGTGTGTTTCACCATGCGCCCATACGGACACCACATAAGAGGTTTATCCAAAATTAGAAATATTCCTTTATGTTGTAGTTAAATGTTGAAGTGTGTAAATTTTTCAGTGTGTATCTAGTTTCTCCAATGCCATCAAACTGTGGTTACTGTCTTTATCACTGTGGTGCTATCAAAACCTTTCTCTGAGAATCACAACCAGCCCAACTCCGCAGCATTGGCTGAACCTATGGTGTGAGTTTGGGGGTGGAACTATCTGTTGGACCAACCAATAGCAGCCAGGGGGAATGTTCAGGAAACCTGTCTGAAAACAGCTTTATTTTTTAAATTCTGTTTGATGTTGCTGGTAACACAAACTACAGCTTTAAAAGTTTTTTTTTTTTTTTTGTCTCTGAGAGGGAATTCTGAATGCTGTAAGGTATTTTTTATTCCACATGAAAAAATATTTTCAACATTGATAATAAGAGGAAATGTTTCTTGAGCAGCAAATCAGCATATTAGAATGATTTCTGAAGGATAATATGACACAGGAACAAATTATATTTTATATTTAAAATATAAATAAAATATAACAATAACTTTAAATTGTAATAATATTTTACAATATTAACTGTATTTTTGATCAAATAACTGCAGCCTTTGTGAGCATAATTGACTTCTTTCAATAATTTAAATCTTGAAAAACTTACCGCTCTTAAACTTTTGAATGCCAGTGTATTGATATAAATATGCTAGAAATATATAAATATTCCATCTTTGATTTACAGAGTACTACACTTAAAGGAAAAATAAAACTTTTGAAATGTAAAAAATTGTCTTCCATTACTTTTTATATATCTGTTTTATGTTCATTATCTAGACCTATCTGCAAATATTAATTACACCATAATGCTGGATGCCAAGCGACAGAAATATCGAGCAAACTTCTCACCCAAAAACCGGCTCCACAGTGATGTGATGAACATTGGATGGAATGCAGAAACTTGCAGAAGTCATCGTTTCTTTATAGACGTAAGTCTGAACCACTTTTTGACAATACATTTTTCAGGTAACACTTTACAATAAGGTTCATTAGTTAACATTAGTTGAACTAATAATGAACTACGCTTATACAGCATTTATTAATCTTTGTTAATGTTAATTTCAGCATTTACTAATACATTATTAAAATCTTGTTAACATTAGTTAATGCACTGTGAACTAACATGAATAAACAATGAACAACTGTATTTTCATTAACTAACATTAACGAAGATTAGTATATACAGTAACAAATGTATTGCTCATGGTTAGTTCATGTTAATTAATACATTAATGTTTAACTAATGAAACTTATTGTAAAGTGTTACCCATTTTTCTTATCTCACTCTTTTGAATATATCTGAGTCAGTTATTCTGGCTGTAAGAATGAAATCTCAATGCGAATATTTAAATCTTGTACCTTCTAAGATGCAACAATGTGGCAATACAAACTGAAAATCCTGATTTTACTGTAAATTATTGTCATTTATCTATTCTTGCCCACTCAGGCTTTCTCAGAAGATGCTCTTGAACCCAGTGTCCAATCAGTTAACATTCACATTTGAGGGTCTACCATCTAGAACAATGCAAAACATAAAGCCAGTACTGCTGCCAGAGATAAAGACCACCACAGACCACAATGTAAGAGAAGTATGAATCATTCAGATGTAACATTAAAGAGAAAGCTAAACTAAAAATGAAACCTCTGTCATCATTTACTGCGTGTCACTTGTATTACTTACTTTCTTTGGTTAAATGTACTTACATTTAAATTAATCATTTGATACAATGCACTTATTGTGTACATACATGTTTTTACATTGTACTTATATTTTAAAAACACCTGCAAGTAATTACATCTGTAATTAATTTCTGTAATTACATTTATAATTACACTGCTGACCCATCCCTTAAACCTTACCCCTACCCTTAAACCTACCCATACCACCAAAGCTTTCCCTAACCTTACCTGTATCCCACCTCAATAGCAGCAAAAGTGTTTTGCAATTCAATATGAACCCAATAAGTACATTGTACTTATTTCTTTGATGTAAGTACATAGTAAAGGCCACTTAATATAAAGTGGGACCCTTTCTTTTGTTGAACACATAAGTAGATATTTTGCAAAATGTCTATGCTTGTCCATACAATGAAAGTCAAAGTAGTTCAGTGTTGTTTTGGACCTCACTGACTTTCATAGGACAAGTTGAAACATTTTTCAAAATATCTTCTTTTAGGTTCTTCCATAGAAAGAAAGTCAAGTGTGAGTAAATAATGACAGAATCTAAGAATGTACTGTATATCTGAATATCTCACTTCATTCCACAGCTGGATTTTGAGATAAACTGTGGACATGATGATATTTGTGTTGATGACCTCAGGATGGATTTCAATTTCTCTGGGTGAGCAAATATTTTCGATTAGTTATTCTGTATTACATTAAAGATCAGCAAATAGAGTAAGAATGGAGATTCAACAATGACATTCATCCTTGTTATACTGTGAGAATCTCTCTTTGGTTTCTGTGATTCAGATCTACAAACATAGAGGTTGGAATAATGCAGGAGATCAATGTGACAGTGTTTGTAGAGAACAGAGGAGAAAACTCATACAACACTCTCTTCACCCTCAAATACCCCTTTGGACTTTCCTACAGGAGAATCACATCTAAACAGGTGACACCAGGAGGATTTTATTAAAGAGATTCACAATTTGTCCACGAATCAAGTTCAGTTTTTCTGAAAGGCATTTTTTTTTAGGCAATTTGAATCTTTATTGCCATTGAATTTGCTATGAGTTTATTATTGAATGAATATTTACACATGATTTTCTGTATGAGCAGGGCAGAGTGGAGTGTGAATCTCTGGACAGTGAGCAAAGAGGTTCATTTGGAGAAACCACCTGCCACATCAGTAAACCCATCCTCAAGGGCAACGTTCAGGTGAGCTCACTTTTTCAACTGTCCTGTGTGTTTTTCTGTTCAAGCACTCATTGTTTCCTCTGTGTCCACTTCTAGGCTGTGTTTCTTATTACGTACAGCATCGATAAAGAAAGCACCTTTGATCAAAATGTGAATTTCACAGCTCAGATCAACAGGTAGTACATATTTTCTGTGAGATGTTTGAGTGCACTCAGTGTACAAATACATCGCTTAACTATGAGCTGTTAAGTAGTTGATCACATATGAGAAACTGATAACTGAAAATGCTACTACTAACCAAAACCCTCCATCACTTACAGTGGGAATGACCAACACTCTCAAACCAGTGAATTATTCGGGTGGAAGAGCATTGGTGTCAAATATGCCATTAACATTGCCTTAATAAGGTTAGTGCTCTTGTTTTTCAACAGTCATTCTCAACTGGTTTTGCTTTAGCTTACAGATTTGACAATAAACATTATTTCCACTTGATAATCACAATTTATATATAAATCGCAGATGGTTTTGCTTTAGAAGAATCATTAAGATTTTGTAATGTTTTCGAAAGAAGTCTCTTCAGTTCACCAAGGCTGCATTTATTTAATCAAAAATACAGTAAAACAGTAATATTGTGAAATATTATTAAAATTTAAATAAATAAATAAAAAAAATTATTCCACAGAGTCCACACCGTGCTCTCTCGTCTCATATCTTGTATCTTGTTTTGGTGCATAAATCTATTTAATTATTTATAGAATACAGCTGTGATCCACACTCAAACATCTTTTAGGCACTTTATTTCATATTTTATCACATTATTCACAGGGCAATAAAACACAGACGTTTCGGCTCACAGGCCTTCCTTAGTGTGTTGAATGCTCTAATCCCTCCACCGACTATTTAAACAATTAATTAATTATCAATCTCATCAAAATTGAAGAATGTTACAAATCACTTACTTGATTGTGTTAAACAACAATTATCCCCACACAATACGATCCTAGTAAATGCAACAGTTTACATTCAACACAAGACACAATACTCATGAAGTTCAAAATATAAAGCAATACAAAGTTCTGGCATGAAACTCTAATGGGCAGGCTAATAGGTCCTTTAACTCACCTGCTTGTAATCACATCATTATCTATAGAACACAGATGATTGGTTCCTGCTGTATTAGTAGCCAATGAGCTTGCGTGCTCAATCTTCAAATTCATGAGTAGCATTTGCTTATCAGTGCAGTGCGCTTCAAAAGCCCTCCACCTTCCCCAGCTCCACCTGTATAGATCTGCTACGGGTAATTCATGTACGCTATATTGTACAGCAGCAGCATGTCTTACTTGCTCACAGCAGCGTGTCGTGTATGTATTGGCAGTAGCAAGTCCCGTACTTGCTCTGCAGCAGCAGCAGCAATAATCAACAGCAGCAGCAGCAATAAAAGTAGCAGCAGTGTAGCAGATCTATTCCGCCAAGGCCAAACATATCAACATTGTCATACCCATTACCATGCCAAACACTCATGTCATGACAGAACTATTATTGTATAAAGTTGCATGTATATAAATAACTTTCAGATATGAGGACTATAAAAGATTTGAATTACTGTCTGAAACATTTTCCCTTTATTTTAAATAAGACATGAAGATTCAAGCCTGCACATTAATTTTACTGCACAGAAAAATGATCTTGACAGACCAGTCAAACAGATCCTAAAGGTACTGGAATGAAATTCACACACTTCCATGAACATAAAAAATAATTAAATAAGCATTATCTGATTGAAAACTGGATTTCAGTGTCTAATTCTCTATATCAACATCTTATGGCAAAAAAATGGTATTTTAATGTCCTTCTCTCTTTCAGGTTGAAAATGACTTTAGAGAATTAACTTTCAAAGTTTTCATCAGAGTACCAGTGATTCTGGGAGATAAATTCATCTGGACTGACAAAAACATACAGGTATGGATATATGAATGTGTTAGAAAAACCCTTTTAATTTGTCAAATTAAAAAACTACCAAACACTAGAGTGCTTTTATTATTATTTGTGCTTTTAGATTCCAGACTGTGTGAAACAGAGGGATGAGCGGCCGATTGTAACCGATTTTGTGGAAGTAATCAAAAAGGATCGAATGGTGGTGAGTGTTTGAGTTTCATTTCCTGATCTAATTAAAACAAACCCGTAAAATACCATGTTTCATTCGTGTTTCATCTTCTTTATGCATTGACCGCATTGCTCCATCTCTCTGGATGTTTGTGTGTGTGTGTGTGTGTGTGTGTCAGAACTGCTCTGTGGCGGTGTGTGCCGTGTTCAGCTGTGACGTCACTCTCATAAAGAATGAAAGGAAACTCTATAATATATCTGGCAACGTGAGCTCTGGATGGATTGAGCAGGTATCTGACTTTTAAAGCAAATTCATATCACAGAACAGACCATATATATTCATAATTGTTTGATCATTTCTTATTGTCATGATCTGTGTCTCTCTTAGACTGGACTCAGAGCTGCTGTGTTTGAGCTGGTCAGTTCAACATCTCTGGAATATGACGAGAGCAAATATATTTTCTTTTCCTCTGATTCTCAACACACTGCACCATCTCTCCAGGTGATTAATTTTCTTCAAAATTTTAATAAAATAAAAAATAATATAAAAGATTTAAATGAAATTTTATAAAATTAAACCTAAAACAGTTATTAAAAATAAAGTTATGCACTGTAAATTTACATATACTAAAGCTTACATTTTTCAACCCATGCATATCTAGAAATCCTTGCATGTTTCAGGCCTTATTATGTTTATATGTGAAGGTGGATTGTCAGAGGTTATATTGTATTCATGTGTGTGTATGTAGATTAACACTCAAGTGGAGGTGTATGAGGAGGCGAACCTGACCAAAGTGATCATTGGAGGGGTGATTGGAGGACTGCTGCTACTGGCTCTCATCACAGCGGCCCTCTATAAGGTGTGTATGTTCAACTTTGAACCTTCCATTTTCAGCTGTCTAACTTCAATGTTATAATGCATATGCCTCAATTATCATTTCCTTTCAGGCTGGATTCTTTAAAAGCCAATACAAGCAGTTGCTAGAAAATGCAGAACAAAGTGCTGAAGATGAGCCAATCACTGAAAAATTAGGTTAACAATAATAACCAACCACAATAGCGGTATATTAAAGAATCAAATATGGCTTTACATGCAAATGTGTAGAATATAGTATGTGTATGTATGCAAATATTATTGATATACTGCTTGTACGATCATCATAAGCTTTTCATTATCAAATTCTGTAATGTGTTTATCAAATAAAAGGGCCTGCTGTACAGTTAAATGTGCTGATGCTTTAAATGAAGAAACAACTACAATCAGTCACTGACAGCTGAAGTGTGTGCTTTCAAACTGGTCTGCTGAATCACATATATGGGCTCCATTTCTCAGTAGATTTTAACAATTACTGGAACATCAACATCCCAGGAAGTGTGAGGGGAACTATTTGAAATGAGAAGTGAAGGCAGTGCAAGTCAGCAACTTCACTCAAAAGCCAGACAACATGCATTGTGTCAATGAGGATTTTTTTTTATTTTTTTTTATTTTGGCTCAAACAGATCAATCTCATTAGACAACTTCTGAAATTACTGATTGCCTTTCTTTGCATTTTCTAAAGACTTAAGTTAGTTGTTAAGCTTAGGTATGGGGTAGGATTAAGAATGTAGAATAAGGTCATGCAGAATAAGGCATTAATATGTGCTTCATAAATACTAATAAACAGCTAATATTCTAGTAATATGCATGCTAATAAGCAACTAGTTGAAAGACCCTAAAATAAAGTGATACTTTTTTTTCTTTGCCAATCATTGCATAAAGATACATTTTTAGAAACAACTTTCAGTTCTGAGATCTTCCTCAAGATCTTAATGTTAAAAATCTTAATGTTTATGCAATAGGCACCACAACCACAATGAAATTATTATTTCTAAAAATATTTTCATTGTACATATCCTTTAAAATGTATTGTAAATGTATTACAAATTGTATTTAATATTCACACCCAATGAAAGGATACAGACAGAAGATAAAGATAATAAGTTTGTGCCAAAATGCAACAAAAGTCTTATCAACCCAGTCAGTCTAACAGTACAACACTTAATCAGCTGAAATGGCATTGATCCTACTGTCCATATGTGATGTCATATGACATAAGTACTTTTGACTATTTCCTTTGGAAAAAAGGGTAAATTATGGGGTGTAAAGATATATAAAACATCAGATTACAAAACAGATTGTGACAAATTATGTTGCTACCTCAATATCCAGTAAAATAAATATATATATATTTGTGATTTGTGAACATACATATATAGTAGCCTATTTACAGCAATAAAAGATAACAAATTATCATTTGACGATATATAGAAATTGATGGGATGGGATATGGAAGTAATGAATTAACCATTTAAAAGTCAGGGACCTATTAAAATTGTGTTAGATTGATGAAGAAAACAACAAAATATTGTGAGATCAAAATTCTTTACATCGGTGCAATTGATTGAGCACAGTCCCCACTTATGTTATCATCGCTTCGTTGTCTATTTTTGTACAAACGCTACAGTTCAAAAGTTTGGGGTTGATGATTTTTAGATTATAGATTATAATATATGTAATCTAAATAATCTATTAGTATTTCAATTTTTTATTAAAAATACAGTAAAAACAGTAATATTGTGAAATATTATTTCAATTTAAATTAATTGCTTTCTATTGTAATATATTTTAAAATGTCCTTTATTCCTGTGACCACATGGATTGATGGATAGAAATATATATATATTTTTTTGTAACATTTTAATAAAAGTAAAAGTTTTAATAAAGGTATTAATTTCTTTCAAAAAAAAAAAAAAAAAAAAACTTACTGACCCCAAACTTTTGAGTTTATCTTTAGTGGTGTATTGTTACACATAGAATAAGAAAAGTATTGCTATAAGCAACAGAAAACATGGTAGCAAAGAATTTTGTGGAAGAGATGCTGCAGAAAATAGAATTTTAGATTCTATATTCACGGATGAATAAGAAGGGGGAGGAGGAGGATCAGGACAGGTGTAACTGTTGTCAGAATCATTTCCAGTGGATGTAAACTGCACAAAACCTGGAGGATCGCTGCATATGAAGGAGGTGATCCATTCCTGATAGTGGGATACTCTGGTGTAAACACCGGGATATTCAGGTCGAGCACAGCCAAAGCTAACGATACCAGACTGGACCCATATAGAGCTCTGATTGCTCACCATCGGACCTCCTGAATCTCCCTGAAAATACAAATCAATACAATCATTGTAGAAAGAGACATGCAGTACTGTTTGGGGTCATTAAGATTTATTTAAAGAAATTAATACTTTCATCAAGCAGCACAACTGTTTTTTTAATATTGATAATATTACAAAATGTTTCTTGTGCAGCTAATTAGCATATGAGAAGGATTTCTGAAGGATCATGTGACACTGGAGACTGGAGTAATGATGCTGAAAATTCAGCTTTTCATAACATAAATTAAATTTAAGTTGGTTTGGCTTTGTCCAGAACTGTTTAATTTTTTTGAGTATCTTAGAATTTTTCTTTTTTCCCAAAGTTTTTTTTAAAGGTTGTTGAGCCTGATCATGACTTGGCAATTACTGATAGATATGATCCTTGAAAAAAAATAGTACTCTTAAACTGGAAATCTTCAGACTCCACTTGCTTCAATACTGAATGCTTAAATGAATTGCTTCACGCTAAACGATTGGAGAATATACGTTCATTTAACTCATATCATTGATTTCATACTGTGTGGCAGCCCTTTCTGGAATTCCTCTTTTCTGCATAACCGGATCATGAGTGGGGACGAATAGAAGACCTCTTTTGTGACCTTTACTGGCCACTATGAATACCGGGTCATGCCATATGGCCTGGTCAGTGCCTACTCCGTGTTCGAGGGATTTATGAACAAGGTGTTCCGGGAGTACCTCCATTTTTTTGTCCTGGTCTTCACTGATCACATCCTGGTATACATCCTGGAATGAGGCTAAACATCGCCACCACATTCAAATAGTTCTCTCCAAGCTGAGGGAATACCATCTCTACCTCAAGGCTGAGAAGTGTTCATTCCACCAGCGCTCCACCCAGTTTCTTGGTTACATCATTAGTGCAGAGGACATCAAGATGGACCAGGGGAAGGTGGAAGCCATCAAATCCTGGCCAGAACCCACTATCATCAAAGAACTTTAGCACTTCCTTGGGTTTGAAAAGGATACCATAAAGCCTGTCCCTCCAGCCGAGATAAAGAAAGGGTTTTATAGCCTTTACTTCATCGTACTGAAGAAAGTTGGTGGGTTGCAAGATCTGCAAATATTGAATCTGGCCCTCCACAAACTCCCATTCATAAACTGACACAAAAACACATTTTGACATGTGTCCAACATCAAGATGTGTCCAACAATAGACCTGAAAGATGCCTACTTTCATGTCTCGATTCTCCCTCAACTCAAACCGTTCCTACAGTTTGCCTTCATGGGACAAGCATATCGGCACAAGGTCCTCCCCTTTGGGCTGTCCCTGTCACCTCTCATCTTTATTAAAATCACAGAGGCTGGCCCTGCCCCACTAAGGGAAGAAGGCATTCTCATCCTCAACTGGCTAATTCTAGCACACTCTCAAGATCTGTTGTTTGCACACAGGGACCTGGTGCTCAAGCACCTCAGCCAGTTGGGGCTCCAGGTCAACTGGGAAAAGATCAAGCTCTCCCCGGTGCAAAGCATCCCTTTTCTTGGTATGGAGCTAGACTCATGGCAAGACACATAGAGTCAGTGCTGAACTACCTGAATTCATTCAGGCAGAAAACCATGGTTCCACTGCAACAATTTTAGAGTCTCCTAGGGCATAAATCTGGTTGGTTACACCTCATTGGCCCACCCAGAACTTGGTTCTTGGGGCTCACGCTACTCTTTACAGCCCATCCCTGGCATAATTCCCTGAGGAAGGACCTTCTTTCTCAGGAGCAGGGCACAATCTGGCACCCACTCCAAGACCTCTGGAACTCCATGCCTGGCCCCTGGACAGAGGTGATAGACACCATCACTCAAGCTAGAGCCCTCTCTATGAGGGAGCTGTATGCTTTGAAGTGGCATCTTTTCACTAATTGGTGTTCTTCCAGAGGAAAAAATACACAGAGATGCACTATTGGTTCAGTGTTTTCTTTTCTGCAGGAAAAGCTGAAGATGCGGTTATCCCCCTCCATTTTGATGGTGTATACAGTGGAAGGTAAGTCCTTAAGGAAGCACAACCTAGTTGTTACATTCCTCAGAGGTGCAAGGAGGCTAAATCCTCAGAGACCATGCATTATTCCACGCATTATCTCCATGGTGCTAAAAGTTCTACAGAGTGCTCAGTTTGAGCCCTTACAATCACTTGAGCTCGGCGCCTTCTCTTTGAAGATGGCCCTCCTGACCGTGCTCACCTCCATTCAGAGGGTTGGAGACCTACAAGTGCTCTCTGTTAGCAAAGTGTGCCTTGAGTTCGGCCAGGAATACTCTCACGTTGTCCTGAGACCCCAGCCCAGCTATGTGCCCAAAGTTCCTAGTACCTCCTTTAGGGATCAAGTGGTGAATTTGCAAGTGCTTCTTCATGACGAAGCAGACCCAGTCCTATCCTTACTATGTCCAGTGCACACTTTGCGCATCTCTCTGGACCGTATAAAATTTTTTTGACTCTCTGAACAGCTCTTTGTCTGTTTTGGAGGACAGCAGAAAGGGAAAGCTGTCTCCAAGCAAAGGATCGCTACTGAGTTGTGGATGTCATTTCATTAGCATATCAATCCCAGGGCCCACCGTGCACCCTTGGAGTGCAAGCACACTCCACTGAGTACTGGCGAACAGTGCCTCCCTTACAGATATTTGCAGAGCAGCAGGCTGGGCTACAAGCGTTAATGAATACAAATAAGTAATTTTCGGGCAATTGCTTGCACTCAGCGCCTTTCCCAAAAAAAAGAGGAGCATGAATAGGTGCATGTTGAAAATAAAATCGCTGAATTTAATTCTCTTTCAGTTGTCTACGCTCATCATTAGTCTTGGGAAGTCACGTTCACAGTGCCATTCACTCACCGGGTTGATGTTCAGGAATGCTCCAGCATGGCCACTGTATGCAGCTTTTAACATGATCCACTTGTTTAAAACTACTTAACATCTACTATATAACCTTTATTTGATTAATAAACATTTAAATAATTACAGGTCTGTGGAAATTAATTATCACTGTGAGAGACGTTCTGTGTAAACGCATAGATAAAAACAGTGCTCTGTCAGAGATATTTCCATAATCTAGACCAGTAGTTCCCAAACTGGAGTACGCGTACCCCTGGGGGTACGTGAGGTGACAGAGGGGGTACGCGAACAAAATGAGTTTTGCCATTCTTTTCATTCCATCCTACCTTCAAATAACATTAAAACTGAGTATGTATTAATGCCATAAAAAACATGACATCCAATCTAACCTACCTCATCTTTTGCGGTCAAAACTGACTGCATCCACAGAAGCAGTGTGCATATGAAAGGTTGCATGCAGAGTATTCAGTGACCCATTCATAAATCTCCAAATAGGTACAGCTGCAGACCAGTGATCTCCAAAATGGGGCGTAAACTCCAAATGTAGGCAGAACCTCCAAAAGGGGGCGGGGTGTCCACGGGCAAAGACTTTCACCATTGGCTCTGGCTTCAGCCAATTGTCATTGGCTTACATTTAAAAATAAAGTTTGAAAATTAAACATCGTTTCTCTGATCTAAAATAAAAAGTTATAAAATATGCTATAAAAAAAATATGCCTATATAAACAATTATGCTCTGTGAGAGAGGAGCCCAGAGCTCGTGGCCAGAGTTCAGACTGGATTTTCAACCTCCGTTCAAGGATATAAGCAGGAATCCCCTACGAGCTCTCCCGTGAGCCCTTCCAGCACTGCTTTTACTGTATTGCTTTGTTCTAAGCGACGGCGGCGTCCGGGGCTTGAAATTCGCAGGGCAGGAGGGGGCAGTGACGCTGGGTGGAACTAAAAAGGTCTCATTGTCCAGTGAGGTCTATTCTGGGAGTTACAGACGGGCAGGCTGGGCGATCTCATATCGAATAATCTTATTAACTCCTTATCTCCTGAACTGCCATTTTCTTTAGCATGCAATTTAGCGCAAATCCTGCCCTGCAGTCAATTTCATAGGGTGAAGGTTAGGTTTAGGGGTTAGCATTTGTTGTAACATTGTGTAGGAAATCAGCACTGTGGTCGACAATCTTTAGAATTGGCTGTAGTGCAGAGTTTGTGCCAAACTGGTTGGGGGGAAAAAAATCAGGCATGCCTGTCATGCCTGTCTGTCAATGGAAGGAAGCCCATTTTGGAGCTCCCACCCCGTTTTGGAGTTCCCATCCCCATTTTGAGATCTCCAGGCTGCAGCTTTACCTTTCTCATAAATATAGCCACTTTGTTACTGAATAAATGAATGACTCGATGACTCACTCATTAAGACAGTGACTTACCGCCATCTACTGGTGGTTTTAGTTAAATATTTAAAAGTGTCACTTCATTTTTAACGTCATTGCATATTTTTTCTAACATTTTCTTATTTAAATCATTAATTTATAATGCATTTATAAAAGTAAAAATGCACTGGAAAATCAGTTTAAGGTGTTTAAGGTAAAATCAGTTCAAATATTGTCCCTTATGGAAAAGGTGTGACTGCAGTCTAAGTGGGAGAGAATGATGTTAAATGCCTCAGGGGGTATGCTACTCTAAAATGTTTGGGAACCACTGATTGAGACCGACAAAAACATTATTAATAATTCTGATAACATGCCTGGTAATTGCAATGATGTATTAGCTGTTTTGTTTATTTTTCTGACAACGTTTGCCTATTCCAGTGAATGCATAATGTTTGTGTATTCCAGTGAATATTCCAGCGTATTCCATTCTCTTCACTCTTTAGCCAATTAAACAGCACATAAACCTTTTAAAACAGTAGTTTTTAATACAAATGCTTATATTTATGCTTATATTTATTTTTGAGTTGATAGGATCCCCTTAATTTATTTATGTTCTCCATATGATAACATTAGACTTTGTACATTTATTTTGCCGGTTGTTAATATTAATGTTGTTGTTATAAATAAAAAGATGTAACTGGGGTTATTAAGCTACACTAAAGTAGTAATATATATGGTAACACTTCAGTATAGGGAACACATATTCACTATTATCTACAACTTTTGCCTCAGTTAACTCCTAATTTACCATAATTTTTTTATTTTATTTTTTATTTATTTTTATTTTTTTGCACTCTTCAGACTTTATTGATGCAGAAGTGTGCTACTGTTGTAGCCTCCGCTCCCTGATGGAGGGAATGAGACATTGTGTCCCTCCTGCCACAACACTGAACTACCCGCTGAAATGGCTGAGACACTTCAGTACAAACCTGAATGAGTGAAGAGGTATTTGCGACCCCTACTGTCATTTCCTCCATCAGGGAACAGAGGTTACAACAGTAACCAAGACGTTTTGTGACGCTAAGGGAGCTGAACAGGGTTTGTGTACCTGACATGAGTCCTTGCCTCCCTCCAGTAGACCAGCACAGATCATGTTGTCTGTTATCTCTCCAACTCCATAGAGGCAGTTGCACTGTCTGTTACCAATTACAGGAACCTCCACTTCCTGTAGAACATTAGAGGACGGGAGGGACTCTGTAGGAAAGAAATGAGAAGTTATTTTGAGAAGTTATTTCTGTCTTGTTGAGTTTACTGTAACTAAGTGAAGCAGGAATGAATTCTCACCTCCTTTGCCAATGTTTCCCCATCCAGTGATCCAGCTCTCTGTGCCGTTGTTAAACACACTGCCATCAGCTGCTAGACACACGGGGCTGATGTAATCAGTGAAGGTGACAGGAGAGCTCAATTTGAGCAGAGCGATATCATTGTCATTCGTAATATTGTTGTAACTAGGATGTTTGACAACTGCTATCACATCTCTGAACTCTTCACTGGGGTTGTCGCCTTGCTGGGTCTGACGCCCCAAAACCACAGAATAGATGGAATAACTGAGGAAGATAAAGAAAGAGACAGAGAAAGTAGTCAAGAAGTGTTTTAACCCTGTAAAGCCTGACATATGAAATAATAGTCGGCAAAAAAAATGTGTGTGTGTGTTTGTTTAGCATCATATTTGAAACATCAGGCGTTTATGGCTCATATGATATAGTGAGAACATGAACCTCATATGTGAGGAGGGAAAAACTGAGGAATACTCTGAAATAATCTGAAATTTGGAGTAGTTGCTGATGTTATATCATATGGCCAAATATAGGATTAAACTCTGATAGCTAGTAATTTTAATCAATGAGATCTTCATAACAGACTACTTACATAAAATGCACATACGTATCAGTTGTCACTCTATATCCTCCAATAATATTTCTTAAGTAAGATGATATTTAAATGCTTAGATTTATTGTGGGGCAAAACATACAGTATAATGCAATTGATCGATTATTTATTTGACAAAAATTAACATAAACATTCCTTAAAAGCCTGATGAATCACGTTTGATACTCACATTTTAAATGATTTTTCAAGTAAATCAAATTAATCAAGTAAAATCAAGTAAATCTAAGTAGCTTCAGTCCAGTTAATGTTCATCTATTTACATTTATATTACTAACAATAGTTATTCTTACATTTACTTCATAAAAATCAGTAAATTTTTTGCAGCAAAAAGACGTGTATACCCCAATTTTTACAATTATACTAAAAGGTGTTTTACTTGCTAAAACAAAAAGTCAGAATGCAAAAGGCATGTAGTAGATTGTGTGCAACAGATTTTTACCAAAGTTTGATCATGTTAATAATTTAGAGGTCTTAGAAATTTGCATATCAGATATGATAAAGTAGTCTACCGTATATACAAACCGTAAATACATTCCTCAATTCAAATGTAATCTACTGAAAGCATCTATGAAAGCTGAAGTATTTAGTTGAATGAGTTTACCTATTAACACAGTGGGCAGCGGTCAGCACCCACTCTTTGTTGATGAGAGAACCTCCACAGAAGTGACTGCGGTCCAGAAGAATGCTAGCCTGCCATGGCCAGCGTCCAGCTGAAGCGTTCTGACCTCCTACTATGCTGCTGCTGGTGGTAAATGTGGTTCTTCCACACACCTGAGCGCTGGGAAGATTATCTGAGGCTGCAAACACAGAAGACACGCTGATGTTTTACCCAAAAACTTCTCAAGAGGTACAGCAGCAGACGATGTCATGCACATCATTTTTTGAAGGGGAAATCCTGATTCAACATGTACATTTTATGTGATTACTCAAGTAAAATTCTCAAAAAAAAGAAAGTTGGCTATGATGAAAATATTATCAGTAACACTTTCTATGAAGACCATGCTTATAATGATTTATAGCCACATTTATACTTATTTATAAGTATTACTATTCTATAAATAGATTTATAAAGACTCATTAAGATCTATACTGCATTATAAGAACAGTTATAGATACATTTATTTTATTTTTTATAATTACTTATAAGCCATGCATTTGCTTTTTCAATGTGCATGCTCATAAGCCATTGATTTATACACTGATTTATAAATGATCACATATAAAATAGTTCCAGAGACATTTGTTTGCTGTATCAACTAGTTATTATGTCTTTAATGGCTAAAGTTTGCATTAGAGGTAATGAATGGTAATTTTGATTTGTTAAAAACTATATCTCCTCAGCCATTTGCATGGTATTGCTTATAGCAGTTTGGAATTATACTTAAAAAATATTGTTGCAGTGTTTTGCTAGTATGTAACATTAAAAAAAACATACTTTTTTCAACTGTTTGTATTTCTGTTTTTTTATTTCATTAAAGGAATTGTTGTTCATTAGTTACATTTACAAGTAAGCAACTTAAAATGTAAAATGAGCACATATTCGTGATTTCTTAGTTCGTGATTTCCTTGATTTAGAAAAATTGCATCCTATGTTTTCACTTAAAGCCAATAATGATGCATTTATAGAAATTAGTAACTATTGTTACTCACAATAAGTATTTATAAGAACACAACACGGCTATTAATAACAATATATTAACTAATTTGACAAATAAATCTGAATATAAAGTCATTGTAACTATAATATAACATTATAGCAATGCAAGCTGCATCTTTATAAATACATTCATGGAACCATACGACAGGCTAATTAATACTTATAAATCAGTGTATAATGAATTATGAACATGCATTGAAAAGGAAAATGCATGAGTTATAAGTAATCATAAAAATAATATAAATGTAACTATAACTGTTCTTATAATGTGGTATGGGTCTTAATAAGCCTTTATAAATATGTTTATAAAATAGTAATACTTGCTTATAAATAAGTATAAATTAAGCTATAATTCATTAAAAGCATGGTTTTCATAGAAAGTGTTACCAAATTATCCTTCCCAACCCCACATAAAATATAAATATTATATAAAAGATAAATATTAGTAATTCCTGAGATCGTACTGCTGTATTAAAGCAGCCAACTGAAAGGCACTATAAGTCTGACTTTAAACTTATATTTAATAAATATCTCAATAATTTATAAAACTCAACTAAATTATAAAACTTTATGTTATTGATAAGCATATCAAGTGATTGATAAGTTAATCTTTTGAAATTTTAAATGGAAAACCCCACCAACAATACTTCTACTTGAATGATGTAAATACTAAAAATTCAAAACAGCGAGTTTTCAGCACTGATATTTCACCATTAAAAGGAAAAAAAAAAAGATGTTTTAGAAGTTGTATTCAAAATTCAGCTGCCTAAGAAATCTGAGGGGACACAAGCCAGATTGAATGTACATTCTGCTATAGATATCTTATTTGCACAATGATTTCAGGAAAAACAGAGATATCAATTATTTTACTGTATTTAACTAGAAACCAAAGTGTCAATGTAAAATTATGTACCTTGAGTGACATCACAAAGTCCTGAAAAACAAAACAGAGGCAGATGTCCCATATATATCTATATTACACACACTATTAAAAGAAACAAACAAATGCATGTTTTGAGACATCAATTTTCATTAACACACATATATACCATTTCTTTCTGATGAATTGTCAACACGAAATACCCATCTACCCATGACGTCGACATTGCTTGTGTATGACAAGTTTGTGATGTCAGAAACAGGAATCAGAAAGAAATTAGTAGAGCAAATTGTGTCATAGCCGGACTGTTAATGAAGAAAACAGACAGAAAAAAATCCATTAAATCCAAAAACATTTCACATTACTAAAGATCATATACTATTATACATTTTCACACTGCTTTACCTCTACACCATAGGTGGGGGTAATGTAATCATAATGCATGAGTGTAAACGACAGGTTTTTTCCAGACACCAAAACCACCTGGAAGGTCGACTCCTGGAAGAGACAGGGATTTACTCATTAATACAAGCAACATTCTTGATATGCCATAAATTTCATTTCATGAAAATATTATGCAAATGCATGCTAACTGAAAGAAAAACGTACTGCCTCTCTGTTTCCATAATACGGTACTTTATCCCATGTAGCAATAAAAACCCACGAGGCAGAGAAGTTCAAGTTGGGAAAATATTGGTTTATGTCTCTTGAAGCCCGATTCAAGAGAGGACCATCTGATACTTGTCGGGAAGAGATGGTTCCTTTCCTACTATTATTAATGTCTGTCCACAGTGGAGCGATGATGTCTCTAGTTGAGCATGCAGGAAAATAACTGGGATACCACTGGTCAAATGACTCATCAAAGGTCAGGTCTCCATTATTATTCACCTGTAGGATCAAAATATGTTATGTGGATTTTCAAGTAACATTATCTATCTGTGAAATATATATTAATGAATGTCATTAATGAATGCTTCTTACAAATATTTTGTCATATACATGGCCAAAATACACAAATGGCTGCCGCAAGGGGATCAGTGGAGAACTTCCATCATCCGACTGTGGGTTTTTCTCATCCTCTACACCTCCATATGGGTAGAATATTCCTAATATTCCAATAGTATTATTAGTGTGCAAAGTTTTGAAGGAGGATTTTTTTAAATGCCTACATTGTTTCCATGTTTCCAGATCCATTCTATTTATCAAACAATATGATATTCTTTGAATTAAACAGTGACATTACCCTCCTCAGGCCCGCCATCAACACGGAATACCCATCGTCCCGTCACATTGACATTGCTGGAGTTGGAGAGTTTATTTTCATCAGGCACAGGAATTGAAAAATAATTTGTTGAGTTTATTGTGTCATATCCAGCCTGAGTAAACAAAAAAATAATAACAATTAATCAGCCAGTAGACCAAGATATTTATTTAAGGTACCATTATTATTATTATTATTATTATTATTATCTTAGTCTTAAAGATTTGTAACAAGACTCTTATTCTGTCCAACCTGAAAACTTTGATAAGTTGAGGAGATATTTCCATAGTTCATTATGACAAAGGAAAGAGTCCTGCAAATGACTAGAACGACTTGGAAGGAGGATTCCTAGGAAAAGTTAAGTAAAAACATTGGGTTCCAATGAGAAAACACAGCTATAAATTGTCTATAAACAATAAATTCATTCATTCAAATAAATTAATTTAACAAAATGATGCTAAATGTATGCAGTCCTTTCAAAACTATTTCAATCCCTGACTACATTTATTTATTAGTGTAACCATTCAATCTACACACCGTCAAAGAGCTGTTGCACGTAGGGCACTCTATCCCAAGTAGCAATGAGGACTGTATGTACTGAGAACCCAAACTGAGGGAAATACTGTTGGACATCATTTCTCGCCTGGTCCAGAATACGGCCCTGAGTTACTAACCGGTAGGAGATTCTTCCACTGACACTACAGTCAAACATTGCCCAGAGTGGAGCTATAATGTCTCTAGTAGAGTTGGCAGGGAAAGCCTTGGGCAGTCTTTCATAAAATGGTCCATCAAAAGTCAAATGTCCATTATTGTTGACCTATAGTAAAGATTTGATGTTTTAACTGAAGCAACATGACTTGTAATACATCAATGTACTTCAAATGAAATGTGTTTAACATAACATCTCACATATATGTTCTGGTATTTGCGTCCAAAGTACAAGAAAGGATACTGCAAGTTCACGAGCTGGTGAGCTTGCATTACTTTGACAGAGATTCTGAGAGACCGAAGAGCCAGCTGGATAAAACAAACCTGGAAAAAACATGTCATTGCATGTTATGGCCTTGGTACAAAGATTCAAATTTAATCAAGTTCAGGAAAATAAAAAAAATGTATTACCAAGTTTTGTTGGCAAAGTGTCAACACGAAAAGCCCAACGGCCCATAACATTAACATTCGTGGAGTGGGTCAGATTAGCGATGTTAGACACAGGAATTGTATAATAGCTGGTCGAATCAACAGTGTCATATCCAGCCTAAATAATGATTACAAATATGTTTGTTACATGTCTATGGATAAGAGGAGCTGTAGTTAATTTCTACCAAAAAAAATAAATAAATAAATAAATAAATATATATATATATATATATATATAGTATATTTACAAATACATTTGAACTGTCCAGAATATTGCAAAAGTTATTACATTTTAGAATAAAAATACAGAGCTTTGAAAAGCTTTCTCACCACTGCAGTATGCTCAGTTTGTGGAATACTGCCATAATTAAATACAATAAATGACAAACCAGATCCTGAGATCAGCAGTACTTGAAAAGAGGAATTCTGAAGAAAAAAAAAACACAACAACAACATCAAATTATCACACTGTCACAAGACAACTGAAAACAAATAACAAAACAAATCTTACCTCTGCTGAAGTGTTATAATATCTCACATTATCCCAAGTACAAACAAAAACTGAGTCGGCAGTGAAATTTGTTTGAGGAAAATATTGACGTATATCATTTGTAGCTTGTTGTAGTACTCGGACGCCACTGAATTCTTGGAAGTAAAAGTCACTGTTGTCAATATCTGTCCATAGTGGAGCAACAATGTTTCTATTTGTGTAAGCTGGAAGAGTTTGTGGACTTGATGGAAACAATGGCCATTTGAAGGTAAGAAATCCATTTTTGTAAACCTAAAAGGAGTTTGAAGTAACAGATAATGTAAACAGACAAATACTTTTAATGGCTAGTGATAAAATACTTTGAAAAAGTCCAAATACAGTTGCATTAATGAGTGTCCTCACATAAATATAGTTGTATGTGATCCCGAAGTAAGTAAATGGTGTCTGCAAATAGAGACTGATGGGAAATCCAAAAAATCCAAATCCATAATACTGTTGAAGTTTGTGCCCATTCCTAAATGGATAGAACAGTCCTGAAAGAAAACACATTTATTTTTCAGCATTTTAATTTATTTGCAACTCTCAACAGTACACAACATATTAATTACTCAATAAATTGTTCTACATGTTTTGAACAATAAACAACTATTAAACAACTGGGTCATTCCGTTTCAAATCAAACAAATTTCAGAAACTTCCTCGGCTCAAATATTTGATTTTGTTAATATTTTTTCTGTAGAAAGACAAACATAAATAGTGATGAATACCAAAATATGAAATGTCACAGATGTATATTTACTGAGTAATCCACTATTTATTGATTGATTAATAGATAGATAGATTGATTGATTGATTGATTGATTGATTGACTGACAAATGACAATTTTCACCTGAGATTTGGAGCTAATTTACACGAATGGCTATAGTAAAAATGACTTTAGAAAGATGGCAGCATCATTATTTTCTTTTTACACAGAGATTGTTAGGTCTATTATTAAAATCTGTTGACTTTAGCAATCTTTGTTTCATTATATGCCAACGGTGACAGTTCAAAAATGGCAAAAAACAGTTCTTGTGTTTTTTGCTGCAAGTTTGCATGCCTGTAACTAAGTTTGTTAAGAACCAGAATCTAAAACGATTTTAAGATATATTTAATACTTCTTCAGTTACAGGCATGCAAACTTGAGGCAAAAAAAAAAAAAAAACCCACAAGTGCTTTTTGCCATTTTTGAACTGTCACTGTTGGCATATAATGAAACAAAGATTGCTAAAGTCGACGGATTTTATTAATAGACCTACCAATCTCAGTGTAAAAATAAAATAATGATGCTGCCATCTTTCTAAAGTCATTTTTACACCCCTCTAATTTGGCTCCAAATCTCAGGTGAAAACTGTCATTTTGACCCCACTTCTACAAAATAGTGGATTACTCAGTAAATATACATCTGTGACATTTAATATTTTGGCTTTCATCACTATTTATGTTTGTCTTTCTACAGAAAAATATATTAACAAAATAAAAAATTTGAGCTGGGGACCTCTGGTTGATTTGAAACGGAGTGACCCAACTATCCTCTGGTCTCCTTTCATTCTAACTTCCGCTTTCTGTCCACTACATGCTTTTCCTCTGTGGTCTCGGCATCTCTCCCCCTCCCGTCCCCACTAACCACTTCTCTACTCTTGACATCAACAAAGCAACGGACTCTATGCTTCACATTAACATCCTGCTTTGATAATATCTGTAATCTCTCCTCCGTGACCATCGAACCAATCTCAGAGCTGCTGAAATGCCGCAAGATTAAACACCCTGCTGACCTGAGCAATACCATTCTCTCCTGGGGGCATATTACAGAAAGATCCTAACTTCCTATCTGATCTGTTTGGCAACCATGGCAATTTCAGTTAGAACCTCATGTAGGACAAAAGCTATTACAGAATGACATTTCTTAAGTGCACTATCTTAATTACGGATAGGAAAAGAAGCATCCTAACTCGAGAAAAAAAAAAATCCTAAAAACTGTTTTAGCTTTAGGACAACTCCACTGATTTCCTAACTTCAAAATCATTTGAAAGCCAACCGTAAAAATCAAATAACAATAGCCCTGTCTGAGAATGGCGTCACATTTATTGATGATACAAGATGAAGAACAGCGATGTTTGATGGTGGAAAGACTTTTTGAACACTCAAATGATGTGCTGCACTTTGATTACAAAACACTGAGAAATAATTACAGACTCTCATGAAATATAGTGATAGGCTCTGCCTTTTTCTACCAAGCTTATGAAAACTCCTCTTTCTGCAGCACTTAATTAAAAGCACACCATTTTAATCTCTAGTAGCGTTTACTTCACTGCAGTAGCTTGGGCATTGTTGGTTGCTTGGTAACAGACCTGACAGTTGATTGGATAACCTCGATGGAGCAGTTTAAGATTTCCTAACTACAGATAAGATGAGATTTTGTAAAATAGAGTCAAGAATCCTAAATCAAGTTAAGATTTGCTTCTGTTATACGAATTTGTGAAAAATCCTAAATCAATTTATCATATCTTAAGTTAAGACCTAAGATAGACCTAAGTTTCTGTAATTATGCCCCCTGTCCTTTTTCTCCTTTAGTGTTTCTGCTGCCAAGATATCCTACTACCAAAACAGACACCTGGAGACTATTCAGGACATTCTCCTCTCAACTCTAGTGATCTGCAGTGTTTACACGTTACATTTTAGTATCGGTACGGCACGCTTGGAACCTCAACCGAGGTGGTACTATTTAAGTGAGCCGTACTGTGCCATACCGAGCTATACCATGCAGTGGAAAAGCTCCACTAGTCTTCAAACAGCCACAGAGAACCCACTTCACACCACTCTTGATCTCAATCCACTGGCTTTCAGTTGTGGCCAGAATCAAATGTAATGTTTTAATGCTGAATACCATTGGAAGAGCTCCTCCCTACCTCAATCCACTACTACAAGTGTGTGCTCCCTCCAGCCAGCTCAGGTCACTGAATGAGCGATGCCTTATTGTTCCCTCACAATGAGAAAAAAAAGTATCTCTCCAAAACTTTCACCCTCTCTGTTCCTCTCTGGTAGAATGAGCTGCCAACCTCCACCCGAACTCACATCTTTCAAGAAGCAGCTGAAGACACACCTTTTCTGCAAGCTTTTCCGTAACCACCCCACACTCTTAAACCAATGCACTCACACAAATTAAAAAAAAAAAAAATCTTCTCTGCATTTCTTCTCTTCTGTAGCTGGTTACCTAATCTAGTTGTCTAATAAACCTAGCATTGTGTACTACAACGATTGTTGGCTCTTTGATGAATTCTTTGTTCCTCTTTTGTAATTCGCTTTGGATAAAAGCGTCTGCTAAATGCATAAATGTAAATGAAAATTAAGTAAGATATGCAATACATGCCATGTATTTGTAATTATTAAATTATAGTACCATTGTGTTCTGATGCAGTGTCAGTTCGAAATATCCATCGACCCATGACGTTGACATTGCTTGTGTATGACAGGTTTGTGGTGTCAGAGACGGGAATTGTAAAGAAATCAGTTGAATCACTTGTGTCATATCCAGACTGTCAATCAAATAACAAGACAAAAAGTTTAGTTAACACTTATCATAGTGATAGAAATATTGATTTCAGTGTCTTTTTCAAATTACTTTACCATAACAGGATGTATGGCTGGGGCAATATTACCAAAGTGCATGAGTGTGAATGACATGTTTTTGCCAGACACCAAAACCACTTGAAAGGTCGACTCCTGGAAGATAAAGGGAATTACTACATAAATACAGAGAACATGGGATATCGTTTCCTTATCACAAATTTCTATGCAAGAAACTGCTGCTATTTCAATCTAAACAAAAAGACACTTACTGTCCACCTGTATCCATAGTACGGTACTCTATCCCATGTTACAATGAAAGCCCACGAGGCAGAGAAGTTCAAGTTGGGGTAATATTGGTTTATGTCTCTAGAGGCCCGATTCAAGAGATGACCATCTGTTACTTGTCGGTAAGAGATGATTCCTTTGTGTGTAATGTCAATGTCTGTCCACAGTGGAGCGATGATGTCTCTAGTCGAGTATGCAGGAAAATTATCGGGATACCACTGGTGAAAAGGTCCTTCAAAAGTCAAGTACCCCTTGTTATTCACCTGTTTTGAGACCAAAACAGTGAAAGCTCAGTCATCTGGACATTCAATTAACATTCTTCATGTGGAGAAAAAAAAGCTACTGATGTTGTTTCAATAAAACTAAGATAGTGTACAGTGTCATGATTGTGACGATGCTGCTTACATATAGTTGATTATAAACAAGCCCAAAGTAGACAAATGGCTGCTCCAGGGTGATCAGTGGAGAACTTCCAAAATCCTCTGCAGGATTCTTTATATCCTCATCTCCATATGGGTAAAAAATTCCTGCAATTGAAAAAGGACCATCCTAATATTAAATGATTAAACAATTTAGTGTTTATAATTGTTGAGTGATTTAACTAACCAAGTCAAAAATCCCTAAATTATAATTGCACAAAAAGTATCAGAGACATTTTATACATTGTATTCCAACAGCTTACAGCGACTTTAAATTCATACTTATTACACTGCTCACAAAGATTATGTACTTAATTGGTCTGACTTGTTCAGATGTGGTATAAAAAAAAATAAAAAAATATAAAAAAATCACTGCACAGAGTCAAAGGATTACCCTCTTCAGGTCCACCATCAACGCGGAATACCCAGCGTCCCGGGACATTGACATTGCTGGAGTTGGACAGCGTATTTTCATCAGGCACAGGGATTGAAAAATTATTTGTTGAGTCTATTGTGTTATAGCCAGCCTGAGTGAAAAAAAAAAAAACCATCATCATTAAAAAAGCTTTGCGGTGCAAAGTTCTCTAATGTTATTTAAGTGTCAGAGTTCAGAGATACGGTTCTAATTCTTTCAAACCTGAAACCATTGATCAGCAGAGGAGATATTTCCATAGTTCATCATGACAAAAGACAGAGAGCCACCAGAGACCAAAACAACTTGAAAAGATGAACTCTGTTACAGAAACAGAAAATTATCCTATTAGCTCATAGAGTAATTCTGTCTTTATGCTTGATTAATTCTGCAGTGACTTAAATAAAAGCAATTTATCTTCCCATTTACGTGCTTCATTGATCATAAATAATCATTTAATAAACAGCTTTCCTCTTTCTTTCACCCAAATTATGGGTAGCGACATTTCAGCGAAATTAGCGGGCAAAAAAGTTTAATTGTCTATTGTCAGTAGCGTAGCAATGGATAAATCACTGTTCATACAGAAGTCACTTTCAAACCAATGTCACAGCAAATTTGCATGACCAACTTGAAATTGAGCAAAATCACTCTAGACTCTAGAAGAGAAAACAAAACTTTATCTTTCAAATCAATCAACTTAAAAAAGATAGATGTCATCTGTTTGTGTTTAGAGACACCAAAAGATATTGGAATTAGACATGTCAATCGAACCCATCAAATTACTTGCTCAAATGCTTGGAACACAAAAATTCAACAAGACTTTTTCCACTGAGAAGTAGGCTAGCTTACCGATTGTGAGTTGTTAAAGTATGGTACTTTATCCCAGGTGGCAATGAATAGCAATGAGGCAGTGAAGTTCAGATTGGGAAAATACTGGTTTATGTGGTTTGAGGCTGCTAGTAAGAGTCCGCCTCTGGTGACCTGATGATAGGAGATGGCTCCATTCACAGTGT
Source organism: Ctenopharyngodon idella (assembly GCF_019924925.1). Classification (NCBI taxonomy): domain Eukaryota; kingdom Metazoa; phylum Chordata; class Actinopteri; order Cypriniformes; family Xenocyprididae; genus Ctenopharyngodon; species Ctenopharyngodon idella. The sequence continues at coordinate 3,767,869 of NC_067231.1, forward strand.
TGTCCATGTCTGTCCAAAGTGGAGCAATGATGTCTCTGTTGACTTGCGACAGTAAATAATTGGGTACCGGCTCTGAAAGAGGCCCATCAAATGTCAAATGCCCGTTGATATTAACCTGAAGCAGAGATAAACAACATTATAAAGAGATTTGGCAGCATAAAACAGGGACTGAAACTCTTAAAAAGCCAAGTTTGTTTTCTTTCAACAAATGTACAGTGCATGATCTGTTTTATTTTACATTCACTTTATTATATGAGGTTTAACATTTTTACAACTGTGTTTGGTACGTGTATAAAATCCAATTTTAAATGCAGTTTTTAATAATTACAAAAAATGAAATAACATAAAAAATATATAACATTAAAAATGGTTGAGCTTAAATGATTCCTCAAAAGGTAATAATATATAATAATACGATAATAATCCCTTTTATTCAGCTTTTACACAAATTACATGTTGATTATATTTCTTTACGGTTTTACATGATTTTTGTTTTGTCATTATGGAGTATGGATTGAAGTCTGACTATCTTATAATTGCACTGTATGTACACTCATCCATGCACAGAATTTATAAAGACAATGTTCTTACATAAGTCTGTTGATAAACACGTCCAAAATACACAAAGCGTTTTTCCAAGAATACTATTGGAGAGCTTCCATCATCTTCAGAGGGACTCTCTATGTCTTGATTTCCAAATGGGTAGAAGATGCCTGAAACTACAAAATATTGCGGAAAAAAACTACAATAATCTCCAACAGTATTTATAATGTATGATATAATGTAATGATTATAATGTAATGTAATGTCACATTTTGTTACATGGCATGAACTGGCTGGAATTGGCACTTTCAGTCTGTTAACTGGCTACTACACATTTTTCAGAGGTTGAGGTGCACAAGTTTAATCAGTCTGCCAGGAAACAATGTGCTTGCAAAAAATACTTGGCTGATAAAATGAGATACTAAGAAGTAAATAAATATTTTTTAAGTGCACCTGTTTAATATGTCTGATTTTTAAGTTTACCTGTTCCTAAATATCATGTTTAAAAAATTAAATATATTAGTATATGTAGAAATAAACACTACCCACGTTTAATAAATGCTGTAAAATTATTGTTCATTGTTATTTCATGCAAGCAATTATATTCACTTACGTACAGAACCATGTTTCCCTTTCGAAAGGGAACTCACACTGCATCCAAAGCGCTAGGGGAACGCCTTTGCGTGAACCGGTGTCTGAAACACTTATCCAATCTCGCCAATATCATATTGACCGGCGACAGCCCATGACATCACAACAATGCAACCCGTACGTATATTAGGGGCGCCCAAATAACATGTCATCCTCTCATCATCTTCAGGGACTGTCATGTGTGAAACACTATCTGGCAAAATGAAAAGCACAGAGAGGTTTACTAAGTGTGTGGATCCGTGTCCTCACTATCTTACACTAGATGACACACACAAGCTGTGCGTTCTCTGTCTGGGGGAAGAGCACACATGGTAAGTTCTCGAGGGAACGGCCTATGCAAACTGTGAGTGCTTTCCTTTAAGAACGCTCTGTTCTCGTCTGGGTCTCTTCTCGAGGGAAGAGAGTTCAGCATCTGGCCTTGGTGGTTCGGGTCCCGCTCGTGCTGAGGCAGAGCGGAGACTCAGATCACGGGGCTCTCAGATGGAGCTCGCCGAACAGTTTGAGAGGGTTGTGACCACACACGCTGTTCTGCGGCTCGCGAGAGGATGCATTTTCATCTGCATCCTCAGGTCCAGCGGCGAGTGCACTTCCAGCCAAGCAGGAGATGACTGAGGAGGATAGAGAGAGTGAGTTTACTGAATCCTCTCAGCCACCCTGTCCCGTGTACGCTGAGCTGTTGGAGATTATGGAACGCGCTGCTGGCAGATTACAGTTGCCATGGCAGCGCGTTAGGAGAGAGACCACGTGCATTCAAAAAGAATGACAATCGGTTTCTATCTGGCCATAATCCTACAGCTCAAGTGAGCCTTCCATTTCTTCTTGACCTGCATACTGAGGTTGAGGGGGCATGAAAGAACCCATTTCCAAAAAAAAAAAAAAAAAAAAACGGGACCAGAAGGCTCCGTTCTTCTTTAACCCCAGGCACTTCTTACATCAGACCTGTGGCTGGGCCGATAATGATAATGATTCTGATGGCCGCTGCTCTGAGGAGCGCCAGGTAGATCTATGCTTTCTGGGCTGGCCCTCACCAGGGCCGCCCTGACAGCTGGCCTAGGCTAAGTGCTAGGGATAGTTAAGGCGGTCTGCTAAGCATTCCTGCCTCTGACCCCTCATTAGGTGAGTGAAAGTCCCCTTTTGCATCCCTAGTACTGGCCTCCTCTCAGTAGAAAGTCGTATGGCCAAGGCCTGCCCCCTTCTGCATTGGGGCATTATGCAGGTTGGTGTAGAGGCAGAATAAACGGGTTCCCCCTTTTCGATTTGTGAAGAGTAAATGCTTTGTGCTGTGGCCTGCATTTCAGAAGCTGAGCTACCGTTAGGCCCTCGCTAGGCTCCTCTAGGCCCAGATATCGTTTCTGTCATGATAGAGTCTTTGTGGTTGGCCTCCACCCTGTAGCTTTCTCAGGGTCAGGCGGATAGTACTCCCTTGTAAAACAAGGTGTTATCTGAGTGCTTCGCTTATAGTTCTGTTTTTATCTGCCCTGCACCATTGTGGCTCAGGTCGAGCGGTATTTGACCTTCACCGCAGGCTGGTCAATTAGCATGCTCCCTTGTAGCTCAGCATTGCCACGAGCTGATGCCCGTGTTCATCTGGAGTAGTAGGCCCAGATGGACCTCCTCCAGGGCATGTAGGTGTATGTTTGTACTCCCCTTGCTTAAAGGGTAAAAAGTGCTTTTACTGCGTACACTGCTCATTGGCGATGTAATAGGTCCCAGGCGTTGTTTGAATAGTAAAACTAACTCAGCTACTAGACTTGCTATAAGGTAGTAGGCCTTAGCAGGCCTCCCTGTGAGCAAGTCCCCAGCACTTTGGGTATGTGACAGCTAGCAGAAGTTTGCTGTCAGGTAGCAGGCCTTGACAGGCCTCCCTGTGGGCAAAGCCTCTATGGTTTGGGGTTCTTAGCAGCTAGCAATGACTTGCTTCTGGATAAGTAGTTAAGTAGTAGATAAGTAGGTTATGGCCTTAGCAGGCCTCCCTGTGAACTAGTCCCCCTTTGGTTGGGTACTGCTAGCTAGACTCGTTATCAGTTACTTAACAGGCCTCTCAGAAGGCGAGCATTGTGGGTGCTGTATTTAGCCACCTAGAACTGGCTACCAGGCAGCTGGCCTTAATAGGCCACCCTGGAGGCTAGTCCCCAGGAGTATCAGGTTTGCTGGTAGAGGTGCATGAGTTTGCTTCAGATTGCAGACCTTAGCAGGCCTCTCTGAGGGCGAGTCCCCAGCAGCGTGGGTATCTTGCAACCAGCTATTGCTTGTTTTTCAGTTTGTTGGCCTTAGCAGGATGCTCTGAGAGTTAGCAGGCCTCCCTGTGGGCGAGCCCAAGGTTGCAGGCTTTAGACAGCTAGCTAGACTTGCTATCAGGTAGCTGGCCTTAGCAGGCCTTCCTGAGAGCCAGCCCCTAACAAGTGGGTGCATGGCAGTTAGCAATGACTACATTCAGCCAGTGAACATTTGCCATCAAGATGTTTGGCCTTAGTAGGCCCCTCTGAAGGAGAATTTCCTACAGAATCCAGTCAGGACTCGATACCAGGTAGTTGGCCACTGTTGGCCTCCCTGATGCAAATCCCCAGCAGCTGGGTATCGGTCAGCAAGGTCTTGTTAAGGTCAGGTGGTTGGCCGCTCTGGCCTCCCTGAGACCGCACACTACTATGTGTTGTTGGCTTGGCTAACCTTGTTCACCCTCCTTTTCTAGCCTATAGCCTGGTCGACCTAATAGATGGAGCTGGTACTCTCCTCACTCTGAAGATGGGTTTGAGTACTTAGCTTCCTAAGTCTGGTCAGAGGTTGAAGGCTTCCCTCAAAGCTTCCCAGTTAGATCAGCCCTTAGGCTGTGAGCATTCCCCTCACAAGGGTTCCTTTTTAGAGTGCACGGACTCCTTAGTGCCTTGAAAAATAGGTGCTTTGTAGATTCTAGGATTGAGCAGAGTAACTCCCCTCTCTTGCAAGGGTCGATAGCAATTTGCTGAGTCCTGCTCTCCAGGATGCCCATCTCTAAGGTCCGGTTTGAGTTGGTTTACTGCCCTTTCTGCAGCCCCTTGTTCTGGATGTCTCTTCAAGAGACTTCTGTGTCTAGAGACTCTGTTTCTGAGGAAACAGACAGGTTGTTGGCAGATTAGGCTACTAGTTTAGCTAGAAGACAGGTCAGTTGCGTATTGTAGCCATGCCTCAGGGCCCGACTGCTTACAGTCCCTTCAGACGATAAGCAGATGACATGTTATTTGGGCGCCCCTTATATACGTGGGGGTCACATTGTTATGATGTCATGGGCTGTCGCCGGTCAATATGATATTGCCGAGACTGAATAAGTGTTTCAGACACCGGTTCACATGAAGGCGTTCTCCTAGCACTTTGGACGCAGCGTCTCTTTCCCTGTTCTCAGGGAACCATGGTTACATGCATAACCAGAGACGTTTCACTTTTACCTGTCTCGTCTCCATAGCACAGGAATCTGCTGTCCTTATCTTCACCATCAGATTTAAAAGTCACAAATCCAATGTCTGATCCATTAACATTCTTTAAGATCCAGTTTTGGAATTGAGATACTCTAGCATGACTGTCAGCTGTAATTCCAGTGAAGCAAGAAATACCTAAATTAGTGACACCAGCTAAGATCCATACAGAACCCTGCTTACACTGTAATGGACCACCAGAACCTCCCTAAAAATGAAAGAGAGGATCTTGAATTCATAATATTAAAATATGGAACAGATGTTGTCTGAAGAAAACTTATATGATAATAATACATGTACATGTTATTTAATATATTAAAGTACAATATGGTCATGCTGGAACTGCTTCATAGCCGTACATGTTAAAGAAAACCCCTTGGAATATATGTCACTCAATTGAACAGTGGTCGAAAGTCCTCTTTTCAGAAAAAAGTAAATTTTGCATTTCATGTTGAAATCATGGTCCCAGAGTCTGAAGGAAGACTGGAGAGGCACAGAATCCAAGCTGCTTGAAGTCTAGTGTGAAGTTTCTGAAATCAATAATGATTTGGGGGGGGGGGGCGTGACGTCTGCTGGTGTTGGTCCATTGTGTTTTATCAAGTGCAAAGTCAATGCAGCCATCTTCCAGGAGATTTTGGAGCACTTTATGCTTCCATCTGCTGACAAGCTTTATGGAGATGCTGATTTCCTTTTCCAGCAGAACTTTAGCACCTGCCCACAGTGCAAAAACCACTTCCAAGTGGTTTGCTGACCATGATATTACTGTGCTTTATTGGCCAGCCAATATGCCTGACCTGAATCTATGGGATATTTTCAAGAGAAAGATGAGAAACAGTCGATCCAACAATATACAGATGATCTGAAGGCTCAATAGTGCCTCAGCAGTGCCACAGGCTGATATGTCACTCAATCACAATCAAGAATTCAACAATGTTGTGGGAACTGTTGTAACTTACAAAACATGTTCCTTTGCCTGTTTCTCCTCCAGCACAGATCATTGTCGGAGTGATTGGTATGTCCCAAAATGGGACATCTTGAATCCTGCAGTCACACTCCTTATTGCCCACCACATTTATCTGCAGTTCCTGCAGAGTTCCAGAATTGGGCTCAGCGCCTAATTGTCATATCAAGAAAACAGGATTTTGAGACAATCTGATGAAAATATGGATTACTTTATGATTTACAATAACATAGCAATAACATAGTAAAGAAAAATGGATAATGGACAATCTGGACTTTAATTTTAGTACAGCACTTCTTAATCTTGCATCTCTTTAATCTCTTGTTTTTGACTAAGATAAGAAACATTCTATGCTTTCCATTAAGGTATAATGTCAGGTTACAGCATTTGGGTCCTAATTAAAAGTATAAAGAAAATAAGTGTCACACTTCACCAATACAACTACTCAACATCATTACCTTCAAAGCCGGTTTCTCCCCATCCAGTGGACCAGCAGGTGGTGCCGTTGTGAAAGACACTGTCATTAGCAGCCAGGCAGATTGGGTTGATGTAGCTGGTAAAGTTCACTGGCTCACTCAATCTCAGCAAGGCGATGTCATTGGTCAACTGTGAAGGGTCATATTCTGGATGTGGAATAATGGATTGGACTCCTCGACTGACCTCGTTTGGGTTAGAGACTGAAATATTTTGGCTCTGTCTGCCCAAATAAACAGTCCAATAACTGGCTGAGGGCCTGAATGTGGAAGCAAAGACTCTCAGTGTGTTTGCTTTGAGAATAACAACTGCACATTCACATTAAATCAGAAATTATTTGATTTATACATCTATTTTGTGTTCTTACGAGAAGGAAACGCAATGAGCCGCAGTGAGCACCCATTCGTAGCTGATGAGGGATCCTCCACAGATGTAATAGTCAAAAAAGTGTAGACTGACATGCCAAGGCCAGTTCCCTGTAGGTGCATCATCACCTCCCACAATACCAGTGCTCAGTGAGGAAACCCCACAGTGCTGTGCTGAAGGGAATAATGAGAACTGTAAATAATTCACCAAATTTGATATATATATATCAAATTTGGTGAATTATTTACAGTTCTCATTATATATATATATATATAGTTTAAACATATTACCTTTTACAGCTTTTCTTGTGTCACCTAAAAAGTAAAAGGAGAGATTCAAACTAGGGGTGAGGGATATGGCAAAAATATCATATCATTTTTTTTTTCAGGCAGGATCACGATCCACGATTTTATCATGATTCCTTTTTGGGTTAGTTTTTAAGACTATTTCGATATAGTAATATAGCCAAACTAATTTCCCTTAAAAATTAAAAATTTCCCTTAAAAATCTTAAAAATTTAGTGATACAAGGTAACAAAATATAAAAGAAAAAAGAATGATAGACCATTTTGGCCAAAGTAGAGGTGGGCCAAAATCTTATTTCACTTTATTTTATTTCATTATTTTATCTTTGTTATTAAAAATAAGAACAAAGATGCAAATGAAATAAACAGTGCTTAAATTTCAGCTATAGTAGGTGTATTTAACAGTAGCATTCAAGTAAGAAATTGAAAAAAAATGTAAAAGTAAAACACTACATAGACTTCACTTTATGAATTAAATCAGTGTCACATACGTTTTAGCAAACATGTGGTGTAGGTAGACGGCAGACGAAGAGGATAAATGCAAGAAGACTTTATTAACAGAAAATGTACCATAACCATACTCAAACTAAACGTAAATGAGAATCGACAAAGGGAACAGGAACACAGGCAAATAGCCGGATTCACCGCATGACAACGATCATATGTGTTTCGTGTTTATTCTCACACCTTCAGTTCCACTAATGCTCAAAAATCTGTATTTTTATAACAGTTAATGTATTTGTATCTGTGGAGGGTTGTATTGTGTCATGTTTATCAAAATAAAACTGATAAAAAACGTAGACCCCACTACATTGGTATTTAAATAATATATGCTTATGTTGAACTTTATTCTTGTAAAAACAGATGCTGTAAGCAGTACATAAAGTATTGAATGAAAATGTCTCTGAGACATTTGTCTATTAGTCAAATATTGCATTTATTTCACTTTCACTTCAAATCTGCCCCAACAGCTCTCTATGAGAGCACGCTGCAGTTCCATTTTTCACCACAGATTTACATTGGAAATTTGTGGGGCGCTGTAGATCTTGGGAGGGCTCTGGGACTGGCTGCCCCACTTAATATCATGAATACATGCTTGCCGAATTCATGCACTTCATTTTAATATATCCTGCTCACTTTATGACTTGTCTAGAAAATCTGAAAAATATTTGCTGCAGAATGCTGAACACATTTATAATTTATTATTAATTCAGTGTATATAGAGGTCTATGCTTGGATAAATATTTTGCCCATACAGATGAGCCGCGGCTGATGAAAATGACATGAAATTACCACTATAACCAGTAGATGGCTGCAGAGGACCACTCATTAGCTCATTTGCCATTTCATCTCCCTTTTTTATTTCTTTTCACTTGTTTTGCTTTTGATTAATGATAAAATGAATAATATAACAAATTTTAGCAATACTTACTGCACTTAAGTATGAAGTACAGCAAGAGTAGGAAAATCACAAAGTCTCATGCTATTTAGATGAAAGGAATTTCATTAAATAAATAATAAACATTTTACAGTGGACAGGAAACTGTCTTGAATTGCTCCCTCATCATATTATGTAAACTGAATGTATGACAAAGAACTACACAGATGCAGATATCATAACAATCTTAACAATAAATGCACACACGTTGTCCTCTGCTTTTCATGCTGGCGCTGTGCTGCTATGGATTGAAGAACACATTGAATTAAAGCTGACTGAGTTACAACAACTTCCTGTTTTGTGGCGTTCATCGCATACTTTAGCACTTAGCCAAGTGTTGCATGATTTAACGTGTTTCTAACATGTTTGGTACTTCATGGCATGTTTAAATGTGTTTCTGGGAGTGAATTACAGTGCAAAGCATGCCATTCCCTGTTGCCAGCAGGTGGCACTATGACTAACTGAATATTGGCATATGGATGTCTTTAGGCCAGGACTCTTATCACACATGTGAAGTTTGGGGCAGATTGGACACTGTATGCCTGAGTTACAACAGCTTCCTCTTTCATGGCGAAACATCAGACTTTGTCAGGCTGCCACAGACACATTCTTCAACGAAAACTCAAGATCTTTTCAATTTAACATCACTAAGGCCTTAAGATTAGACAGACCAAATATGATATTGATCTGGTTAACTCTCTATGAGGAATTAATCACAGTGTAAAACATGTAATTTCCTGTTGCCCGTATGTGGCGCTATGACTGTAACTGAATATTGGCATGTAGATGTCTTCTGGCCAAGACTCTAATAAAACATGTGAAGTTTGGGGCAGATCGGACACTGCATGCCCGAGTTACAACAACTTCCTGTTTCATGATGAAACACTGAAATTTGTCAGGCCGCCACGGACACGCCCTTCAGCAAAAACTCAAGAGCTTCGCAATTTAACTTTGCAAAGGCCTTTAGATTAGACTGACCAAATATGATGTTGATCTGATTAAAGCTCTAGGAGGAGTTCGTTAAAGTACAACGTGTGGAAATGGCAAAAACTGCAAAACTTTTGCAGAGAAAATTCAAAATATCTCACTTCCTGTTGGGTTTTCAGATTTTGCACGTGGGACTTTTTTGTAGGTATTGGGCTGTTACATGTATGTACCGAATTTCATACTTGTCCATGAAACGTAGCGCGAAGGGCGCTTAATTGAAACTTTGTAGGTGGTGCTATCGAGCCATTTTGCCACACCTAATTCTGCAACCCATATTAGACAAATTTTCACCACTTCTGATGCGTGTGCAAAGTTTTATGAGTTTGTTTGAAAAACGCATGCTCTGGAATTTGATATACTCCTCCTAGGTGATTAATCCGATCACCAGCAAACTCAGTCAGCATGAAGTCAAGACATTGATGATGAAAAATTGCCAGCGGATTTTTGATATCTCGAACGGTTTGGCCGTGGCGAGGCAACGGATTTATGGCGAGAAAAGGGAAACACGGAATGTGTTATAACGTCGGCATACATTGATTGATTTTTATGAAACTTCAGCTGTGTGTTCGTTGTAGGAGTCCAATCACATGGATGTGACTATTGTGAGTCAAAGTTATAGCGCCACCAACTGGCAGCAGGAAGTGTGTCACTTTGAAAATGCTTTGAGATCACCCTCTTTTTTTTTTACCCAATTTGCTTCAAACTTCATCACAATAATTTCAAAACATGGCAGATGTAGACCTGATGTATTTGTGATATCTTAAATATTGTTGCCATGGCAACATGTCAAACTTTAATAATATTCTTCAGTGTTTTTGAGGCTCTTAACATGCTTCAAATTGCATTAAACTCAACACACACATCAACATTGTCGACCAGTAGACATGGACAAAGCCTTAGAAATGAGCGTGGTGGAGGGGCTCAGTAGCGCGACCTTTTGACAAAAGTGGGGGGGTATTTTTACCTACAGTCACCAAACTCGGTACACATATTGTTCTCTTTAAGCCGGACAACTTTCTTATTTGAAGTCATTAGCTCCGACAAACAGGAAGTCAGATATTTTGGTTTGAATGTGGATTTTTCACACTCTCTCTCTGTCCTACCCCCCCTCCCCCCTCCTCCCTCAGTCTCTCTCTCTCACTCTAGTCCTTTTATGTTTACCCGTTTTAAATGCCTATTGCCCGCCGTGCACAGTTGCCGTGAAGCCACCGGGGTGGCGGTGCCACCGGGCTCGGGCCCGCCATCGCTGCTTGCAGCTATATTGTTTCCTTAGAATTGCATGACATTTATTCAGTGGGAGAAAAAAATGCTCACCATACCGATGCAAAATACTTCAATGCTGTGCATTATAACTATTTCAACTATTTCTAATTGTTGGATAGCCTTAATCACTGATAATAATGCTGCCATTATTGATAAATTGATTATTGATGTTTACATTGTTAGTTATCCGTAATACAAATCGAGCACAGCGTTAGTTCAGTCAGGCCACATAGGCATAGTGCTGCAACCAGCTGATGCGGTCAGCTGTCAAATCGCTCCAATCACTACCATTCTCCTATTAGACACGGGACATATATACGTGGCATTACTGCTCGGTAAGTATGCTCAAACTGCTCGCAACCCTCCCTCCCTCCCTCCCCATTATAAGCATGAGCATATTATTGTGCACCTTCTGGTTGTCGTCTTCCTTTGTTTCAGATCACTACGGCTTTCAAGTCCTGGCTGGCATGGACCTCACTGCTGAGAGTCACTCATCCTCATAACCAAGCTACAGTATAGACGTCCCACTGCCATATCTACATGATTACCATGTTCGCTTTTAAAGACATTACTAAGTGTCTTAATTGTCTATGAATTTCTAAGCTGATGGTTCCGTGGGGTTAATGTCAAAGCTCTTGTATGTTCAATTAATTTTGAAGCAAGAACCCCCATAAGGAACCATACCGCCAAAGATAAATTGTGTTCAATAAACTCAAGTAACTTGCCAAAGTGGTCCTGTCTGATCTAGAAATATACATATATTATCAGCCTCAACACCAATAATGCTTAGAATACAACTGATGAACTGTACAACCAGATGACCTATTAGGCAACTGAAAAAAAAAAAAAAAAAAGTTTCCACTCCGACATTTCTAGCCAATTTCACAAACAGTTACAAGGAAACAGCAAGTAACACAACGTGAAAACGTAAGTTAAACGTGAAAGTTTAAACTAGGAAGACTGAAATAGTATTTTCTTGTAAAACATACTGCCATAATCATTGTTTTATTTACAACTTCTAAAAATCATGTGTATTTGTTTAGAAACTTTAGGCTGTCATGTATTAAAATATATCATCTGAGATCTTTTTTTTTTTTTTTTTTTTAAATAATTCCTATAATTGTTATTTTCTTTGTGCTTAGTTAGTTGCCCTTTGAACTCCCTGAATTAACACATTTTTGTTACCTAATGCTTTTTTAAACACCTGTTGTTTTATTGTAGAGAATACTAAATTCTTTGCATTCATTTCTACTGTAAAAATGCCATGAAATTGACAAACTTATTTAAAACAGACTTGTTTTAAATACTGACAAAAACTGAGAAACACTTACTGATAAGAAATATCAGCATCAGATACTTCAGATACTCCATTGTAATGAAAGCAGATTCAGTTGGTTTGGTCTAAAACTGGAGAGGAGCAGAGGAGGAAATAAATATAGAAATATACAAACATTAATTATTATATAAAATATGCACAGCAATAAATTGTGAAAAAGTTACAAACACTGATCATTCATATGTACCAAACGAAGTCAAATAATTTCTGAAAAACCCTTGCATACCTTGCAGTATGTTCACAGATGTTTTTGTGTACAAACACACTTCTGTCCTCTGTCTGCTAATGATATCTAAACAAATCTAGAATTTGAATGTACACTCCAACTGTTTTCCATTGTATTATATGAATACATATTAGCATGCAAAACTTTTGCTATACAGAAGGTCTCTGTGTATCTGTACCTTAGGAAATATTACAGCACATATAAGCAAATGATCTATTCCTGGATGAAAATGACTTGGTATTAATTGAAAAAAATATATATTTAAAAAGAGTTTACACAGAACAAGTACAGTCAGTGCTATGCTAAAATAATGTACGTGGTCTTGACTGATGTAATACATGATTAATTAAAGATTAGAATGATGAAGTTAAAACCTTACTAGCAACACTTTACAAAAAGGTTTCATTCGTTAACATTAATAGCATTAGTCAACATGAACTAACAATAAACAATACTTCTAAGTTATTAATCTTAGTTAATTTCAACATTTAATACATTTTTGAAATAAAAGCTTGCATTTGTTAACATTAGTTAATGTACTGTGAACTAACATAAACAAGCAATGAACTTTTATATTTTAATAACTAATTTAAAATTAAGAAAGATTTATAAATGCTCATTGTTAATTCATGTTAGCTAATGCAGACCTTATTTACTAACTGAAACCTCTCACAGTGTTATTGAAATGAACTTTTGCAGGAGTGCATCATCTCTTGTGATCTTTTTGTAATGGCAATTACTGCTTTGTAGTTAAACTCATCAAAGTTAAGTTATGTTAATTGTGTGTCTGTGTTTTAATCACATTTGAATGCATTAGCTTTAAAGAACTCCCAAGATACAGACAGAAATGTCAAAAATGTTACAACCATCCCCGGTCTCCCCCTATTTTAACTTAAGCAGAGGGATCATAAAAACAAAAATGCATGTTACTTTTTTATTTAGTACTGTCCTGGATATTTTACATAAAAGATGTTTATAGTCCATAAGACAAAATAATAGCTGATACACTTGATTTTTAATAGTATCATTATCCACAACTGTTTTGTGTGTGTGTGTGTGTGTGTGTGTGTGTGTGTGTGTGTGTGTGTGTGTGTGTGTGTGTGTGTGTGTGTGTGTGTGTGTGTGTGTGTGTGTGTGTGTGTGTGTGTGTGTCAGAACTGCCCTGCTGCGGTGTGTGCCGTGTTCAGCTGTGACATCACTCTCATAAAGAATGAAAGGAAACTCTAAACTATTGTTACAGTTTACTTGATGACAGAATAAATAAATCTCTCACAACTTTGGAAATCTGTACTGGGAAAAAAAAAAAACAGTTCCTTAAGACAAATTAAGGAACTTCACATTTTCTTCAAGATGTGAAGAACATGCAAAAATGCATGTGAATGGCCATGTAGATGATAAGGGGAGCTCAGTAAACTTTGTGCTGCTCTTGATGGTTGCAAACTACTTCAGAAGAATTTCAATAGGATATCAACATTAGTAAAAAGGGGCGGCACCTCGTCATGCAACATACTGCAATTGTTACGATCTGACAGTGTATCCAGTTTCATCCTAGTGTGTCATCTGCAGATCACTGTGATATTTATGGCTTAGGGTATTTGAGAGTGTGCTAACTTTGGTCTTTTTTAGTTATATTAAACAGGCTGCTGTATCCTTTGTTGTTGTTTTTGGGATGATACAGATTTAGACTCTGATCCCACACTACTGCAAATTTCCATAACTCTGGATGGTTCTACGCTCCACACTTCTCTAGAGATCTGGTTAGCAACTGAAACAATAACTCATTATCCTCCCTCTGTAACTTGTCATCTTCCAACTTTTCACCAGATCGCTAGCAAGGCAGGATTTAAACTTTGTTACCTGAAGACCCAAGTTTGGTTTGAACACAAAAACATACCAAGCATGATCTCTCACCATTCCTGATTTCCAACATGCACTCAGAGCAAAAATGAAAGCTGATGGTATCTGTATGTTTTTCCATTGCCTCTGGGTGCATTATGTAAACTGTGCAAGCTTATTTTGTCCATTATATTAAAAAAAACCCACCCATAGATCCTCCCTTCAAAGAAATCAGGACAGAAGTGGTTGAAAGTGGACAAAACAGAGGGATTAAAACACCAGGTGTAAACGGGTACGCGTCTCCCTTGTCTACTGACATCAGCTTTTATATCTGGATGGAGAGTGGAGCATTACCAGAGAGTCACGTGTAGAACACAAAATTGACGGGAGCAGCTCCAATGGAGAACAGTGATCTAAAACCTGCAGATGGCACAGCTCCCACCTCTGTCGCTGTAAGTTACCAAAACCACACATGAAAACCTGCAACAAATGGTAGACACTGGTTTGTGTAGCGAAGAGTGGCTCTCTTGCACTCTATGACATGACAGACAACTAGCTGTCCACTGCATTTCTGTAAAACTGAGGCTGATATGAGACATGATATGAGTCTTAAAAACACACTTTGACAAGATCAGCCAAAGCCAAATCTGTCAACCTTTGGAAAATCTGGAGTTACACAGGCCATAACCTAGAACATTAAACTCAAAAAGGTCCTGTTGTGTATTAAAAGCAGTTTTGGGTTAATCTTTTGGATCAACCTCAACCTCAATCTTTCGGATCAATCTCAACCTACCTTGTTACAGGTTTTCATGTGTGGTTTTGGTAAAAAAAAAAAAAAAAAAAAAAAAATGCTTTAATTAAACAACACTTGCTAAATCGAGAGTTGAAAACAAAGAAGCATTTCCCAAACTGGAATACAACAAGGCTACTCTACTAAATCCTCCCCCCACCAGTTACCTCCAACAAAACTGCTGATTGTTCGTTCTGACACTTATGCTCCTGTATCTACTAATAAACGGGCTTCCACCCCCACCCCCAACCTACCAAACATATAAACTTACCAAACATAAAAAGTTACCAAACATATAACATGCTGAGGACATGAACATGCTGAGGACACGAACAGTCGTCTTAGACATGACGAGCATGTGATCGCGTGTGATCACCACATCTTGTGTTTTATCTTGCGTTTCTACTCATCATTCGTCTACTATTGCAACAGTTTTATTATTGCAACAAGATACACAAAATAGGAAAAGACTTATTACAAATCAAGCCTGTGAAGACGTTCAGAATCAGGCGAGGAGAGCTGAATGGATCCAACTCTGTGATGAAGTGCCGCTGGACGTTTGCGGGGAGGCCGCAACGTGTTCCAGGTGACTAAGGACGGAGGATCGGAGGGAATTGGGAATCTGAGGGAAGGCTGAGTTGCTTTCTGGCTGGCTCCGGAGAGCGGATTGTGGGACGTAGCGTCTCTGACTGCATCGGGGCGAAGGATTGCGGGATATCTGAACGGAGATCGTCAGATATCTACAGGGAGGCCGCATTGCTTTCCCGCTGACCAAGGAGCAGAGGACCGCCGAACATCTATACAGGAGGCCGTGTCGCCTTGAATCTAATTTCAGAAATCCAGGGGTGGACGTGTGCAGGAAAAGACGCAGTACACATAGGCCTAGCTGTTACTGCATCATGCCAAGGAACGCGAATAACAGCAGTGAAGACAGCATCTCCCTGACTCAGGTACGGGAGTTGCTAGAACAAGAGAGAGAGTACATTTTGAAGAATTAATGTTGCAAAAAGAACATAGTTATAAAACTTTTACACAAATGATCATGACTACTATGAATCAAAAAGTAGATGAACTTATGAAGGAGGACTTAAAGGATTTTAAGACAAGTCTCCAGTTTACTCAAAAGGAGGTAGATGAACATAAAGTTAATTGTAAGGAGTTTTCAATTGAATGTAAATCAAATACAGATGACATACATAAACTGGCTGAATCCCTTTTGGTCTTGCTAAATCCAATCATTTAGAAAGTCAGTGTAAGCAGAACAACATAGTGGTGGAGGGTATTCCCGAGTCTCCAAACGAGAAATGGTGTGACTCTGAAGAGAAAGTAAAACAACTGATCGAAGAGAAGTTACAACTTGATCAAAATAAAATTACACTGGAGAAAGCACCAAGTGTAGGGAGGTTGAAAAATGAAAATTCTAACCGACCTAGACCCATTGTGGTCAAATTTCTTAGGTTTAAAGACAAGGAAGCAGTGCTGGAGAGGGCTAAATACCTCAAAGGCACAAATATATACTTGAATGAAGATTTTCCAGAGTCTGTGCGTCTAAAAAGGAAGGAGCTTTTGCCAGAATTGAGAGCTGCTAGAGAATGAGGAGAGATAGCCTATCTTCGTTATGATAAATTAATCACACATCCACCATCAAATGCCAAAAATGGAAGCAATGAGAAATCAAAGTAGGCTTTTTTTCTTCAGTGAGTTTGAGGAAATTGGATGAAATTATGAATTATTATAAATTATGTCAGCATTACTTAAAGCTGCAGTCCGTAACTTTTTTTCATTAAAAATGATCCAAAATCAATTTTTGAGCAAGTACATATCCAGCCAGTGTTCAAAACTATCTCCTTATCTTAGCTGGATTCACAACGGTAAGCTTGTAATAATGTTTTCTAATATATTGATACTGGTGGATTTCCGCGGGAAATTCGAGCATGCAGCAGTTCGTCTTTGCGTTATTACGTCACGTCTGTAAACAGAAAGGAAGGAGTCCAGGCTAGTCAGCTTTATTATGTGAGGATGCTGTTTGTAGCGGATCATTTATAGCTTGTTCTCACAGCAGCTGAAATAATTGAACTTATCATTTTGATGGCGGATTGTAATCCAGAAAGGTCCAAATGACAATCACCAGTGACAACTGGAGATTTACCCGTAGTCAAAAAGCAAAAGACTTCAGACTGTGGAGTGGCTACAGAAATCGAAATCTACAGTTAACACTAATACACGCTAAATACACATAGTCACGCAATGCTGATATTGTTAACAATTTGAGAACAAAGTATAACAGTAATAATAATTTGCACGGTTTGGCGTGATCCGAGCTAAGCGATTATTAGATTTAATCATCATTGTCAGCACGATTTATTGTAGGCCTAATGCTTTTTTCCTCAGTTGGTCAGAACAAAAGTAGCAGAAATGTTACTTACTTGTTCAGATGATATTTTCCAGTGAAAATTCTTATATTGGTCATACTTTCAAGGTTTAGAATCTGTGATTCTGAAGTACAGTATCCACACCGGTGTAGTGATTGACAGCAAACATTAGATTCATACGCTGAGGAGTCGTGCCGATGCACAACGCACGTAACGATAACAATTCCGCATATGACTGCAATCACATGTTTCAAACAGAGATGGCGACAAAGAGGAAAAATGCCGGACTGCAGCTTTAAGTTACCTAGGAAAGGATTCAAATTAGCTCATATTAATATTTGTAGCCTTAGGAATAAACTTGCTGAAATAACAGATGTATTGATTACAAATAATATTCATGTTTTAGCAGTAACAGAAATACATCTTGTTCAGACATTTACAGATGATGGTTACAATATTTAGGATAGGAATAGGTATGGTGGAGGGATTGCCATATATATTCAAAGTCATATTCCAGTAAAGATAAGACAAGATTTAATGCCTGTAGATGTAGAGGCTTTGTGGCTACAGGTACAGCTACCATTTGTTAAATCATTATTTGTTGATTGCTGTTATACAAACCCGATTCCAAAAAAGTTGGGACACTGTACAAATTGTGAATAAAAAAGGAATGCAATGATGTGGAAGTTTCAAATTTCAATATTTTATTCAGAATACAACATAGATGACATATCAAATGTTTAAACTGAGAAAATGTATCATTTTAAGGGAAAAATAAGTTGATTTTAAATTTTATGGCATCAACACATCTCAAAAAAGTTGGGACAAGGCCATGTTTACCACTGTGTGGCATCCCCTCTTCTTTTTATAACAGCCTGCAAACGTCTGGGGACTGAGGAGACAAGTTCCTCAAGTTTAGGAATAGAAATGTTGTCCCATTCTTGTCTAATACAGGCTTCTAGTTGCTCAACTGTCTTAGGTCTTCTTTGTCGCATCTTCCTCTTTATGATGCGCCAAATGTTTTCTATGGGTGAAAGATCTGGACTGCAGGTTGGCCATTTCAGTACCCAGATCCTTCTTCTACGCAGCCATGATGTTGTAATTGATGCAGTATGTGGTCTGGCATTGTCATGTTGGAAAATGCAAGGTCTTCCCTGAAAGAGACGGCGTCTGGATGGGAGCATATGTTGGATATACCTTTCAGCACTGATGGTGCCTTTCCAGATGTGTAAGCTGCCCATGCCACACGCACTCATGCAACCCCATACCATCAGAGATGCAGGCTTCTGAACTGAGCGCTGATAACAACTTGGGTTGTCCTTGTCCTCTTTAGTCCGGATGACATGGTGTCCCAGTTTTCCAAAAAGAACTTCAAATTTTGATTCGTCTGACCACAGAACAGTTTTCCACTTTGCCACAGTCCATTTTAAATGAGCCTTGGCCCAGAGAAAATGCCTGCGCTTCTGGATCATGTTTAGATATGGCTTCTTTTTTGACCTATAGAGTTTTAGCCGGCAACGGCGAATGGCACGGTGGATTGTGTTCACCGACAATGTTTTCTAGAAGTATTCCTGAGCCCATGTTGTGATTTCCATTACAGTAGCATTCCTGTATGTGATGCAGTGCCGTCTAAGGGCCCGAAGATCACGGGCATCCAGTATGGTTTTCCGGCCTTGACCCTTATGCACAGAGATTGTTCCAGATTCTCAGAATCTTTGGATGATATTATGCACTGTAGATGATGATAACTTCAAACTCTTTGCAATTTTTCTCTGAGAAACTCCTTTCTGATATTGCTCCACTATTTTTCGCCACAGCATTGGGGGAATTGGTGATCCTCTGCCCATCTTGACTTCTGAGAGACACTGCCACTCTGAGAGGCTCTTTTTATACCCAATCATGTTGCCAATTGACCTAATAAGTTGCAAATTGGTCCTCCAGCTGTTCCTTATATGTACATTTAACTTTTCCGGCCTCTTATTGCTACCTGTCCCAACTTTTTTGGAATGTGTAGCTCTCATGAAATCCAAAATGAGCCAATATTTGGCATGACATTTCAAAATGTCTCACTTTCAACATTTGATACGTTATCTATATTCTATTGTGAATAAAATATAAGTTTATGAGATTTGTAAATTATTGCATTCCTTTTCTATTCACAATTTGTACAGTGTCCTAACTTTTTTGGAATCGGGTTTGTAGACCACCATGTGCAAAAAGCTGTTATTTAAATGAACTGTGTGATACGATTGACAATGTTTGTGATACTAGAAATGAAATTTATTTGATGGGTGATTTAAATAATAACTGGATGTCTCAGGATTGTCTACTAAAGAGTAAAGTTGTGAATGTGATTAATGCATGTAATTTAAGACAAGTTATTAACCAACCAACAAGAGTCAATATAAATAGTTCTGGTGGGAAAACATCTACGTGTATAGACCACATTTTTATGCTGCGGAAATGTGCTTTAAGGGTGTAGTGATCATAACATAATAGCTATTATTAGGAAAGCAAAGGTCCCTAAAGGGAAACCAAAAGTAATTTATGAAAGACCATATAAGAGATTCTGTGAAGAATCATTTTGTACGGAAGTAAATAAAGTATGTTGGATTGATGTTTACAAGGAAGATCATCCTGATGATGCGTTGGCAGCATTTGAAAGATTATTACATGCAAAATAAGTGAATGTAAATATGATGGTAAAAAATTGTGGAGCACACTCAATGAAATAATATAGGTAGGAAATCAAGTAAAACTCCTTCTTTTGTTGATATAGGTGATTAATTTTTAACTAAATCATATGAAATTGTAAATTATTTTAATGATTTTTTTTATAAATAAAGTTGATAAATTAAGAGAAGAAATGTTGTTGTCACGCCTAGTTTTGGTTTTGTTCATGTTTCATGTCTTATTTTGTAGTTTCATGTTCATGTCTCTTTGCTTATTTAACATTAATCCAAACATGAACAAAGTACAAAACAAAGATGTGGCATGACTTTGCTACATGGCTTGGCAAATCAAAACATGAACAAATCCAAAACTAGACGTGACAGTTGTCTGTTAATATTCCATTAAATGAAAGTTTGATTGAAAAAATTATAAGTGATAAGCCATCCCTATGTTTTGAATTGAATAACGTAAATATAAAACAAGTGGAACAAAAATTGTTAACTATAAACACAGAAAAACCAGCGGGGATGGATGATTTGGATGGTCGCTTTGTGAAATTAGCAGCCAGCTGTTCAGCGAAACCTGTTTGCGACATCTTTAATATCAGTATTGAAAAAGGAATTTTTCCTTTAGCTTGGAAAGATGCAAAGATTATTCCTTAAGTTACTCCGCACTCACAAGCCTCAGTCCTATCAGGGTTTTAAAGGGTCTATTCATGAACATCTGTCCTCAAAGTTTTTATATAATGTATATTGACTGGACGATTTAATTGGTGACTCGACGGAAAAAAAAGCATTCAATAGCTATGTTTCCATCCACATATTTTTATGTGCATTTTGGGTTATCACATAAAAAACAGTGTCTGGAAACACCAAGATGCACATAAATTCTAAAAATGCTCATAAAAAATGTATGTGCTCAATTGACATACACATAAACTACAATGGAAACACATTTGCGCAACAAAAAAACTCATGTGACTTTGCCTCAACAGATATGATTGGATAACTAAAAGTTCATTTCTGTGAACTGTAAACCCTGTCTCCATTGATTTGATTGGCTATCTTTTGCCATTGACAAATCGCCACCTTGGAATTATAAGGTTCTATCTGCATTCTGAGCGGTTTTGTGAGCTTCAAAGTTTTTGCATTTCATTCAACTTTGTAGATAGAACCTTTTTGTTTTCTAAATAGAAAGTCCCAAAATGTACACACCCACGCACACACACACACACACACACAAACACCACATAATGTAAATAATAAGAATATGTGAATAACTCAATTTTGACAAAAATGTCAGATAGAACCTAATTTCAAGTTAGACCACTGCACTGAGCATGACCACACTAAATAGATTTTGACTAAAGTGGGTCCAGCAGGTAATTCATGCCTGGGCTGATGGAAGGATAAGCTACATAAATTTATCCCACGTTGTACAGCGGCTCACCGAGAAAACTCCTGGTGCTCTAGATGGTCATTTTGCCACTGACATGCCGGATGTTTTGCATTCCTGGCTTAGGGTGTTTCGTTAAACCCACTGTTTAGCTTCCTCTGGTAATGGGCACTCATCCAACATAAACAATGACATCGATTCCAGTTTAGAAAACAAAGGGAATTTAGCGAGGGAAGTGCATAAAAATGGATTAAGGCTCTGTTCCAAATTAAACCCTAAGACAGGGGTGTCAAACTCATTTTAGGTTGAGGGCCGGATGGGAAAAAATGTAACCAAGTGCGGGCTGAATTAAAAAAAAAAAAAAAAAACTTTAGTAAGCTGACAGTTACAATAATATTAACATACAAACTATACATTAATTTGCAAGAAAAAAACACACTGCTCCTTTGAAATCTGCATTTGTTTTTACTGTGAAAAGACTTTATTAGATTTTTAAAATAATGTTTTATTTAATATTGTTTATTATTATTATTATTATTATTATTATTATTATTATTATTATTATTTTATTTATTTATTTATTTATTTATTTATTTATTTATTTATTTATTATTATATTTTTTTTATGGCCAATTCCAATTTTTTTGGAGCAAATTTGATACCGGTTGCCTTTTTTTTCTTTTATTTATTTATTTATTTATTTTAATTTTTTGCTGTTTATTTGTTCTATAACAGGCCAAACTGGCCTTCAACAAAAAAATAGCAGCCATTTGGTATACATGCACCACTGCATTTTGAGCATGAGCAGTTGTTTTTTATTTAAATTAGATTCTATAATTTCAAGAGTGAAAATGCAAATTCACTCTCTAACAGTAGGTGGCGCTTGTGGAACAGCAGCGATATAGCATTTCCTTGGTTACCGCTGTACACAAAGCAGCGATGCGCTTATAAAATAGGCTACTTATACGGAGATCGAAACTTTTCTGAAGACAGTTCCCTTCTAAGTTACATTAAAAAATATAAACCCCAGTTAAATATTTAGATTTTTCTTCCTATATTTTACAAACAGTGAGCTTGGCCTGGTACAGTATTTGCTCTGCTGGCGAATCTGTGTTCTTCTCTTTTCGTCTGTATTCAGCATGTGGCTGTGTTAAGGTCCTGTTTACAGACTTCATAATATTTCCACACAAATGACAGTTTGGGAAATGATTGCAAAGCAGTTTGTTTGCAAGTTCAGAATAGATATTGGCCAAAATAAAACTAATAACCATTTGGATTTATGGCCAGGGGACCATGCATAACTGTTATGTTATTGTTCACATCGTCACCCGGGCCGGATTGGACACCTTTGTGGGCCGTATTCGGCCAGTGGGCCGTATGTTTGAGAACTGTGCCCTAAAACCTGCCATTTTTTTTCCACACTTTTGTGACATAAAGGCACTTTGACTATTGGGTAGAAGTCTGCTGCGGAGTTCGCCTCAGTGCGAGCTTGGCAAAAGTGCGCATAGAGGGTGCACGTGACAATTCCTGTGTCAATGCTGCAGCATGTAGCTCGCTTATAGTGCGGACACGATGTGGTGATGTGATGCCATTTGTGCATTTTGAGAGGGAAAGAGAGCATGCGCACAGACCCAGTCACACTGTTTTTGAAGTTACAAATTACTTTTCAAATTACTTTCAAATTATTTAATAAAGAAATAAGAATTTTACTTCACCTTTAGCATTATAATTATTTTACCCACGCCGGACAGAGATTGAGACTGTGCCGCTGCATGTCATGCCATACCCCTCACGGCAGGCGCGCATCTTTATGCATTGTCAGCATGAGATCGGTTTATGAGATCGGCCTTTATAGAGACTGCCACTCAAACTTCCCAAAGCGATTATTGGCCGATAGCAATCAGTAGCCGATCAGCGTTAAATTACCTCATGTCTCAAAGCACATAACATTACAAAAATAATAAACAAACAACTTACAGAGTTCTGACTTGTACCACCTGACTGCTGAACATTCATTTCGGCATTGATAGTGTAACAGACGTAGGCTGGTAAGAGTTGTGCTTGTAAACCTCACTCCCCTGATCTCAAGAGGCGCTCTAGCGACTGATGCTAGAGACTGCGGTCTTTAGCCTCCTTGTTAGAGCGCCCACTTCCCATGTGGACGGGCCCGGGTTCGTGTCCTGCTTGGAGCGGGCGGTGCAATCTTGAGGGGCTACAATAGTGTTGACATAGAAACGCATAAATCTGAGCCTGAGGATGTGAACAGCTCCGGGTAGAACTTCACAGGTTGCCATCTCGTAATTACAGTTACGACATGGCTTGAACGCAGCATAAACTCATTGTTTTGGTTCAGGAGGAACCATAAAAGGCGGCTTCTGTTTATTTGTGGCGCTCGGTGACTGCTTACCACTGCGTCCAAAATCAAATACTTCCCTACTATATAGCATGCAAAAACAGTACGTTACAGAGTAGTAGGTCCAAATTCATATTCTAAAATCTGTAGGCAAAAAGTCCCCAAATGACCGACTACTTCTGCAGAAATTCTGAAGTGCACATTCGATGGTGTAAGGATGGATTTTACCAAGACTGAATTCAAGATTCCTATCCTGTAATAAAACAATAAAACTCTCTAATCTGAAGAGAGGATCTGCCAGAAAGAGCACAGGACAACACCTGGCTCGACCTCCTCTGTTCCCCCCCATGCTGAGTTCCTGACTCCTCACACCCTCTCCTTCCCCTCAGGCCATGCAAGTCTCACAAATCTGTTATCTTATCTGTTTTAAGTGACATCAATGTAAATACTTCTGGTGCGACTGGTAAGATGGTTTCACTCCCACATCAATAGAACAGACAAGAATAAAGAAAACAAAACCTGTTCTCCTGGTGTGGGAGATGCCCCAGTAAAGATCTTTATTAACCACTTGTTTTGATCCCCAAAACCAGGCGTGTGACTCTTTGAGGCACGAGAAAAGGTTTAACAAAAGCTGCATAAATATTTGGGTGCTAAATGTTTACTGTCCTTTTGTTAGACTTGGGGTATTTAAAGGGATTTGGCAAACCACTCAAGGAAGAATCTGCATTCAGAACTTCCCGCACAATTGCTGTGTGTATCTCTCTATTTGCCAGGTATGCTGACTCTTTGAAATTCTTTTTAATATTTTGTTGTGAATTGTACTTTGTATTTTATTTTATTGAAACTAAATTCTAAAAATTAAGTGAACTACCCAGGGGCGCTGAAAAGACATACACGCATTATACTGACGCCTAGGCTGTCGGAATCTGCTGTTGGGCCGACGGGTGGTCCTTACAAAGTGGTGACCCCGACGTGATCTCCCATCTTTTCAGCGAAATATTGGGATTTGCAACAAGCAAGACGTGATCCTCTTCTCTTTCTTCAGCTGTTGTTGTAAGTCAATTCTTATTTGCCTTTTAGAAGTGTTGAGTGAAAGACGCACCCATATAAACACATTTAATGGGTCACACAGAATGGGTCGGCAATACCCAGATTTAAGACCAGAGACCGAAATCCGGTGGGGCTGGATAATTAGATAACCACATTACTTCTCAGGGACATGATAATGGCAGCGTAGATCAGAAAAGACATCTCTTGCTATAAATTTTAAGATCTCCTTGTTTGTATACGCAACAAGAGATGAAACCTAAATTGGAATAACATCATCCAAATTTTATTCTGGTACTCAACAGAGGGCTATAAATTAAAACCTAAGTTCTGAGGTAAAGAATGTCCAGCTACATGTTTGTTTGCTTTGCTGCGACAAAGTTGCAACACTGAAAATAAGCAAATAATCACTTTAACTTGTGAATAAATCTTGTGATTGGATGAACTAAAAG
This sequence comes from Ctenopharyngodon idella, assembly GCF_019924925.1. Taxonomy (NCBI): domain Eukaryota; kingdom Metazoa; phylum Chordata; class Actinopteri; order Cypriniformes; family Xenocyprididae; genus Ctenopharyngodon; species Ctenopharyngodon idella. Next base: position 3,792,782 of record NC_067231.1, read on the forward strand.
ATAAAAAGGAAAAAAATCTCTCATTGAAATCCTTTGTGTGTGAAATGTAAAGTTGGACAAAACAGTGCAGTGAAATTAAACAATTTCAAAAGACATTATATGTTAAAAAATTCACTCTCAGTCCTAAAGAACTGCTGCCATGCAGAAGTCCTAGAGACTGCAATTAGGAAAATGCACTACATTTTAAAACTGATGTACATAAGGATAATTATGATGTCACTGCGAGGCTTGTAGCCAAGCCTGAGGGTTTCACCCATTCAGAGGACAGGCACAGTTTGTCTTTGTTTCATGAGAGAAATTTAACTAAAGAATAAGATAATGAATTACTACATCAAATCAAATCACTATACTTTGAAATCATTCAAGAAGTGCTAAAATGGTTCACAACTGATGTCACAATGTATGGTGTAAACAGCACTGAGGCTCAGTCTTATAAAACATAGTTTTTACCTTGATCTTATTTCAGACTTTGCAATCGCTGCACTCTTGTATGTTTTTCAGTGTCTCAAAAGAGACTGAAAAAATTTATAGACCAAAAACAATCTTTGTGCCCTCCATCTGAACTGTGTTTGTCCAGCCTCTCTTTTCATATCCAAATAGATTCTCAAAAGAAAAAGAATTGATAACATCAAGAAAATTGTGTCCAATTCTATATTGTACTCACAAAAATCTTTAAATTCAGCAATGATTTGATTCCTTTTCTCAGTACTTGCAGTTCATTGAATGCTCACAGCATAGACCTGGGTTTCATAATGCTCACAACACAGCAGACTGTGCAAGCACAGCTGCAACAGCAACTTAAGGTGCAAGATTCTCTGACAATGCTTAAACACCAGCAGTCAGATCTGACCACTAACACTCAGTTTATCTGGCATTTTTCTTTGCAGAAACATGATCATAATAATGATCCATGTCTCTGTAAACTGAAACAATTTTTCTCCTAATGGCATAAAATCTTGGTTAAAGCCATCTGCAACAACTGTCCGGCTGAGACCATTCAAAAAAATTAAGATAGTACCATCTATCTAAATGCAATTTGTGTAAAGGTTCAAGATTAAACTGGGTTTTTCTCTGTGTCTGTTTCCCTTTCAGACTGACGGCTGCCATTATCAGGGCCAGACTCAAGGGTATCTGGTCCCACCTGCATTGAGCCAGGACACACACACATGACATGTAGGAGATGGGATGGAGGTACTTCAAGAGGCCATTCACACCTCATAGCACTCATAGATACATGGCCTCCAAGTGTAGAACTGGAACTAAATTATACAACACAGATTATGGTAGGATAGACCCCACCCATCTCCTAAACACAAACATACAGAACACACACACTCACTACTACAACCTCACAACATCTCTGCCTGGCATAGATCATAGGACTATCCAGGTTAAAATTATTCACATCATGCAAATCTAGCATACATCATTCACCTTCATACATATAGGACAATTGTAACATCTTACAATCTTGTCAACTTCCTATGTGGAAACACTGTAATATGCATAGGACATGTGCATGGCTATAGTCACACATCAATTCATTGAATCTCTGATCATTCAAATTCCACATTCAAAATCTAAATGAGACCTATTCAGCAATGCAACTGGTCTCTTTGGACAAAATGTTTATTATGTCCAGTCCTTAGCATTGTTGCAAACTAGGAGGGCCCCCAGTTTCCAACATATGAATAATGACAAATGTATCTAGAGTAAACAATTAGAACTGAAATGCAGGCATTTCTGTCAATCAGTTACTTAATTCCCAGTCAAACCTGCATTATTGAATGTGACTTAGCCTGTACATCAAATGCACAGATGATGGTTGTAAAAGCTAAACTAGAGATTTTAAATCTCTGTTTCTGTAAATCTCATTCTCTAATTGACATGATTGAAACCGAAGGTTTGTATTAAGGATTTGCAGTTAAAACAACTATTATATAGACAGTTTTATAATTGTAATTATGAAACTGTGTATTTCTGTTTAATTATGTGATATATTTTAATTATACATACCACTGGTAAATATATTAGTTATATTGACTCTCTGCTATCTTTCCTTTGATTCATCCAGACCAAGTCTAAATTCCACTACCATATGAAAGTGATACTGAAGAATTTGGTAATCAAATGAGACCTGCTCACTAAATATAGGACTCTGAAAAGGAGACCTTATTTACCACTCACACTTTTGACATGAGTTCATCATGTGTTGTTATTTTGTGTTCTTGTGTTTATTCAACAACCCTTTTATCATCTACAATAACACCAAATTCATCAGTGTTCAAATAATGCATGATCATTCAGAAGTTGCTTAGGTGTCTCACACGCAATGGAGCGTCATCAGTGAAATGAATCCTTCACCTATGGAGATTAGACCTGCCCGCCAAACCAAACCTTCTACTTGAAGGTGACTGAGGACTTCAAACTGTAGAAAGAAACATCTTCAGCGTGGAAGATGCTATAACTAAACTATACTACCTAACAAAACAAAACATACATGATGAGCACCACTCCTAATACTCGTGTGTCTGTTTTTGTATGAACAAGCATGGAGCGGTTTGACTCAAATGCATTAGTAAACTCTGCACCCTCTGACTAAGAATCAGAACTGGTGAATTTGTGTAAAAAGAGTTTCAACAGGAATAACAAAAAAGTGTTTATAAAAATATTGCCCAACCTGCCTTCAAGGGAAAGAACGGAAAAAAGGGGGCGTGGGGGGCAGGGAGTTGTGTTGTGGGAGAGGGGGCTCTTGGAGATAATTGTCCCAGGACCTTTGCAAGTCATAATCCCTCCCTGCTTATGGGCAGCTTTTTCCTCTAAGAGCAATCAGAAGCAGCGGCAGTCAGTGGTTTGTTTGAGTGAGAAAATTCCACACTAGTCTCGAGTCCGTCTGTCTAAGACTCTTCACTTTCATTTATTGCCTTGACTGTCTCATCTCATGTATTCTCTACGTCTACATTTGACACGTTATAATGGACCACAACTTCTGTATCAGATTATGCATCTTCTGTGGTAAGATATTAATTTATTTTCTTCTCTGTCTTGTATTACTTATTTGTTATTTTGTACACACCATCACTACCTCAATATCTGTCTATTTCCACTCTCTATAAACCTTCTTGTATTGCAAGTCTTAAGCCTTTTTGTTCCTTTTTGTGCAACTGAAAACTGTCACAGTCTGTTTAGTTTCAGTTTCAGTTTATGGACTTTCTGTTTGCATTCTATGGTCACATGTTCTGTTTCCCGCCTTCATCATTAGTTCATCTTTATCACCTGTGTCTCTTTAATCAACCTTGTTATGTTTGCTATTTAGTTTCCCCCTGTTCACTCAGTCTTTGTCCGTTCACCGTTTGAGTAAGTTGTGTTGCATCTCTATGCCTGTTACCCTGTGGATTACGTCATTAAACTAGTATTTGGATTTATTCTCCTCGTCTGTGCTCCTTCCTGCAACCAACCGTAACAGATGAACGGACCGCCCAACTTTGATGAACGGGCTAAGTTCATCACCGTGGCCCGGGAAAGCCACGATTTTTTCCATTTTGCCACAAACTTTTGTTGTTTGGCTAGACTTCATTGGAGGATGAAAACCTCAAGGACCTGTTCTGGATCGGGGCCAACCTCTACCATGCCACCCACCTTCCAGACACCACCGGTCTTAGTTGGAGGGAAGCCGTATTTTGGTGTCTGGAAAGCGTGCGATCCCGATTCAGAACCCGGCCAGACCCAGAGCCCAGCCCGTCACCACCGCGATTGACGATGCCTGAGCCCCCTATAGACTGGAAGCTTCCGCCTGCCGCGACCCTAGAGCCAACACCCGAGGATGAAGAGGTGGAGCTCAACATCGCCCAGGAGCCGAAGCACCGCCATGAGTCTGACCAGGGATGTGAGCTGGCGTCATCGTCCATCGCCGTGGGAGTCCTAGTGGAGTTTGAGGGGATGGATGCGAGCCCCGCCCAAACACCCGCCACTGAGAGCAAGCAACAGTTGGACTTATTGGACTGTTTTATAGAGAGTGGTGAGAGAAATACTTTGTGTCCCTGCATTTCTAATGATTCTGATTCTTCGACAGTTCTATCATCCCCACCCAACCTCCCTCTCCCACCACCTCAAATAACTACCATTAAGGACACTTCATCTTTGGGTTCCTGTGCCACTCCTCATTTCCAGAGCATTGCCAAGCCTGTCACCCAGCCATCGTCTCCTCCCATCATTCCCGTTGACTCACCTCATCCTCCTCTCAGTGGCGAGGCTTCATCATGGTTCTGCTGGGAGGTCACTCTTTCTGGGCGTCAGGAGTCCGTGGCTCCGCCTCCTGCCTCGTCGTGCTCTGTCCTGCCTCGACCCGTCGACCTGGCTCCTGCGCCTACACTCCTCCTCCCCTCGACTCCGGCTTCGACCATCGAGCATTCAGACTCGCCGGGCTCCCTCGGAACGTCGGCTCCCCCTGGGTCGGACGTCGCCAAGCCTCCACTGCGGACTTGCGGGCCGTACGCTGCTCTCCGGCCCTCCACTCCTTCAGCTTCGGCAAGCTCCGCCCTCCCTCAGGCTCCACCTCTGCCCTCGGTTGCTCCAGCTCGTCCTCTGCTCTCCGGATCTCCACCTCTGCCTCGGAGAGTCGTCGCTGCGGCTTCGTCGCGGCCGCCCAGGTCATTGGCATCCCATCACCGCCTCGGACTTCCGTCTACGCTGGAGATTCCACCTTCCAAGGCTCCGTCACCGTTGGTCATCTCCACGAGTCCATCACCATCAAGGCTCCTACCACCGTTGACGTCACCTTGGATCATTGCCTTGGCTGGGAGGGGGGCGTAATGTCACAGTCTGTTTAGTTTCAGTTTCAGTTTATGGACTTTCTGTTTGCATTCTATGGTCACATGTTCCGTTTCCCGCCTTCATCATTAGTTCATCTTTATCACCTGTGTCTCATTAATCAACCTTGTTATGTTTGCTATTTAGTTTTCCCCTGTTCACTCAGTCTTTGTCCGTTCACCGTTTGAGTAAGTTGTGTTGCATCTCTATGCCTGTTAACCTGTGGATTACGTCATTAAACTAGTATTTGGACTTATTCTTCTCGTCTGTGCTCCTTCCTGCAACCAACCGTAACAAAAACAGTGAGTAGCAGTAAGATTTTATCTAGTTACATGATCTCACCAGGTAAAATTAGCTTTACATTCTCTTTATAGTCTAAATTTGTTCAAATTTAAAGCTGTGAAAAATGCATTGCAATAATCATGTTGTACACAGGGGCGGATTAAGGTGGTCAGGGGCCCCTAGGCTGCTCTTTGTGTTAGGCCCCCCCTTAATCATTAGGCTTTACTGGAAAAATGTATTTAGTGCCATACATAGTGCAATACTACAATGTTTTCTCTACATCCCTTCAAATGGTGGACTACCACAGTAAGATTACCACCACACCACATAGGTAAAATGGGAAATTGAAAATCATAATAAATCATTATAGTGAGCCTTTAATTGCCTATACAATACATAGCAAAGTATATGCTGAGTTTCATGTTCATGTTTGTTACGTGCTCAAGTTCACTGAGACCGAGACAGCTGATATCGCATCCCGATTGTTTTCATTATTTTACAAAAGCACAACGTTTTGCTGTTATTGTGAGTTCCCAGAAATAAAAGTGGACCCTTTACAGTTCACATTACTCTTGTCTGTATGACCAAAATGACAGAGTATTTTAAGTTAAATGCTAGTGATTGCACCGGCGCCTTCATGTCATGCAGTAAGCACGCTCTCCACACAAGCATGGATATGCACCAAATAATAGCGCACATTTATCTAGGACTAGGCTAACATTTGGCGAGCGGACTTGTAAACTTGTTACTACTTACATGTTTCTACTTACATTTCCATCATAATTCGACAGGTTAGATAACATTACGCTACTTAAACATAAAACCATTCGTTCAATATCAACACAATATGAATATTAGGAACTCATATACACATCTTTTAACCATTACATCTCTTTCAGCTACGTGCCTTCTGCCATCTAAATGATCTGTAGTTTTAGAATATTTGTAAAAATCTCCACCTTCAGGTTGTTGCACACCTGTCTTTTTGCTGTGAAATCTTCAGAAAGTTTTTAGAAAGTATATGCAATAATGAATTTTATATCGTCAGTGCTATTTCAAGATGAACATTTACTGTACTGAAGAACCTTAGGTTTACTTGATTATCCATGTATGCTAAAATATGAGGATCAAATATGATTCATCAAGAACATTTATTTGTCTGTCGATCATCATTGTATTGCATTGCATTATGTTTCTACATTTAAAGCATTTAAAGACTTGTCATGTTCTTTTCTTTTGTTAGTATGTCAGTCAATAATGGCCTTCAACATTGACCCTGTGACCTGGAAGTACTTCACAAACAATGCAAATAGTGGCTTTGGCTATAAAGTGATACAGAAAGGTGAAAGGTGAGCTCACCCAGTGTTACCACAGATCACTCAACCGTTGACCATTTAAACTGATGCTGTTGAAAACAAATACTTTAAGAATTACTTTTAGAATTACAGAATATTTAAATCCAGGACCGGCGTGGCTATTAATGCCACTAATCAAAAGACTTAATAGCTGTAATATTAAAGAATTGTTATATGAAGTTGCAGTTTAGTACATTTAAAATATATTAACTTTAGAAGTAACAATAAATAACACACTAAAGTTAAAGTTAAAATCATAATGAAGTACTTTACATGTGTTTTAATATATTAATGTATTAACTAACATGAACTAACCATGAGCAATACATTTGTTACTGTATTTACGAATCTTCGTTAATGTTAGTTAATGAAAATGAAGTTGTTCATTGTTTGTTCATGTTAGTTCACAGTGCATTAACTAATGTTAACAAAAGTTTAATAATGTATTAGTAAATGTTGAAATTAACATTAACAAAAATTAATAAATGCTGTATAAGTGCAGTTCATGTTAACTAATGTAGTTAACTAATGTTAACTAATGAACCTTATAAGTGTTAACAAGAAACATATAACACTTTATTTTCATACAACTAACCTTAAACCAAACCCAAACTCTATATATAAAGTACATGTTGTTAATTAAAATGACTTTGTACTTAAATGTATATAGTTACACTGCAACAAGGACACCTTAAAAAAAAAAAAACATAGTCATGAAAGTACTTGCTTTAAGTATACTTTATTATTTCATAATCATGATTATTTCGTAATCATATTTCATAATATTATATTATCTGCAAGTTTTTTTAAATATAATTTTAAGATTTGAAGTACACGACAAGTGCACATTCAATACAATTAAGCACATTTCTTAAAGTGCTCCTATTATGTCTTTTTTAAGGTTCCTAATATTGTTTTTATACTTTTAATTTCACCTGAGTTTTCAGTCTTTTGTAAACGACTCGTTTGAAGCAGTTCAATGAATCAGTCTCTGTAAACCCCTCCTTTCCGTGAGCTTACACTGCTCTGATTGGTCAGATGGCCCAATCCTTTGTGATTGGTCTACTGCATGCACCGCGCTCCCATAGAGTACCTCAGGGATGATGTGTTTTTGTAGGCCAACCCGGAAGTTAGCGGCGCACGGGTTCCCTCGATCGAAAGCCTATGCATTTTTCCCATAGACTTTTGGAAAATCGCAAAAAAATAAGCTCTGTGTTTAACAAAAGGTTATGACACTTACACGTTTTGTCTATCAAGATAATCTTTACAAGTTAACACAACATTTATACATTTTGAAGCCTAAATAAAGTCGTCAGATATAAAAAGCTAACAGTAGGCTATAAACGGACTATAGCACACCATGGTCGCGGATCAACGTCACCACCACCAAGCTTCCTCAAACTTTATTTAAAAAACAACTTTATTTAAAAACATGCTCGCTGATTATGATCTGCGCTGTGTATGAATACTTATCCACTTTTTCATGAGAAATGCTGTCCAAATGTCCTGTTTGTCATGATGACGTCTAAAGTCCCCGCCAAAGGAAGTAGTCCCTTTTAGCAATTTGTTAGCAACCGCCGTTTAAAAAAAATTACAAGCGGGTTATAACTGATGTCATAGATCAAAACGTGAAAATATTTAGAGGCTTTGTTAACCACAGACCTTATTTCAGGCGATTTACCAAAAACTGATTTGCAATCACTACGTTTCTATATGGTAAGTGTCACCTTAGTTATGTATAAGACGTGATAGTAACGTCACTGTTATACTTTATGTAAGTGCACCTGTGGGAACTGTATCAGAATGCCAAGCGAAGCTGAAAACCTCTAACATAAGATAAACATTTAGGCCAGATGTGTATACAAACTTTTTCAGCTTAACTATTAACAAAGTAAAAAATGGCTATATCATTGTTTGACAATACAATGGGTGTTTACTGTTTACAGAGAGAATACTTCAAGTAGTTAGCGTGGACTAGCATCTTAACATCCTATTACTATACAGATAGAGCTCCACTCTACTGTAATAATAAAAACGCAGTGGAAAAAAACAGTTTGTTTTACAGTTATGTAAGCGAACCGAGCCCATAGCTATGTTGTAAACTCCCACGTTGGCCAAGCACAAACGTGAATAGCTGATAATGCATTAGACTTTGTAAACAAAAGTCGTGCTCCATCCTTGATCAGTACTCCAAGTAATAAGACAAGCTGTATTAATCGACACATTTTTAGACAACATTGGACCCACATCTGAATAGCAGAACTACAGAAACGTGAGTTAGCCAGTTAGCAGGAGACAGACTAGGGTGTACGTTACACAACATAACATAGCCTACAAAACTACGAATTTTGAACGATCGCTAGAAAATATAAACATCAATTATTAATCATACTTACAGGTTGAGATTCAGAGGAGCAAGCTGGTCCAAATAAACTGGGCATTGATCCATATTTTAAGACCAAGCATTTTGTGAATCCTGCGTTAAACTCCCCGAGGTTTGAGAAACAGTCAGTAAAATGACGGGAACACAACAAAAGATTGTACTGCTGTGGTATTGTTAAAAAAATGAATTTTCCCTGGCGTAATCAGTGGGCAGGCAATATGCTAATGTTTCATTGTGACGCCACAACGAAACGGCTTGGGATTCATTTTACAAATGACTCCTTTAATTGACTCAGAGTCGACTCTTACTTTTGAGAGACAATAACTTTATATACGGTGCACTTTCAGATTTAAAACTTTGCAGGATGTTTTCATTCACTTAGAGCTATGTTATACACTACATGAAAGGTAATTTTCAAAAATCCATAATAGGGGCACTTTAAGTTAACAAAGCTCAGACGATGTACATAACAGAAGGCCTTTGTTTGAATTTCTAGGATAATTTTTGTACACTTGAGCTATGCAATGTAGTTTCTTTTTTCATTTAAGTCAGAAGGAACTGCAAAGCAAATTAAATTTCCAACTATCGTCACTGTTATACAGTAGCTCAATTAAAACATTTGAGAGCCATTGCTGACTGTTCTGGTCCAGTTGAAAGGGTTAAAGAGTAAGGCTTTTGAATTCCACGTAATGCTTTGCCTGTATTTCCCCTTTCTGTGATTTTCCTTAATATAAAAATATTTTGCAACACTAACTAAAAATAACTTAAAACTATGCTGATGTCCATACTTTTTTTTCCCATAAAACGTCATAGATTTTTGCATCACACCCAAACAGCACACCAAACCAGATTTCTCCTTTTTTAACATGTTCTCATATTCCTCCTGTCTTCTTTCATAGTCTACTTGTGAGTGATCCTTTAATACAACTCAGTCAAACTCAAAGAGGACAAATATATCGCTGTACTGTCACTGAAGGAAACTGCATGCCACTGCCCATTACTGGTACTTAGTTTTTATATGATGCTTTCAAATATGTAATATAAGACACTAGTTTTATTATCCATGATAGTATCTCTTTAAAAAAAGAAAAAGAAAATCCACTTTTTATTCAACAGTCACCAATGAGGCTGTCAACATGTCACTTGGACTTTCAATGTCTATTGATCCTCAGTCTTCAAGAGCAGTGGTAAGTTTCATATTTTAAAGGGATCATGAACTGCATATTTTTATTATTATTTTATAACATTTCCTGATATGCACTTATAATGTTAGCATGATTTTTACATCAAAAATTGTCATAATTTAGAAATAAAAGTCTATTTTCTACCATGGTTTTACCCTATGATTTGAACGCTCCGTTTGAAGGGGCGTGTCTGCTGTGAGAATTCAATGTAAACGCCCACTGCTGTGATTGGCTAACATCTTTGCATATGAAATAAGAATTAAGCTACATGTGGAACTCTCTCGAAATCTTTTACTATGTTTTTGCTATCACAGCTGTCAAAATTAACTAATAGGAAAAAGTATATCTGCTCCTTTCACATGAAAGGTTGCAGCGATGAGCACTGTAGCCTCAGAAAGGCTGTTGATCGCGTGAATGCAGTGATCATCATTGCAGCTCAATTTCTGCTCTCTCACGAATGGTTTCATAATAACTAACAGTGCAAACACTATAAATAAGAGATTCATTGTGCATTCATTGACTCCTCTCCTTCTCATCTCACTAACGCACCAGTGGGCAGGGCAAAGACGCGTCGTAGAAGTAGGCGTCGATCTGATTCTGCAGAGGCGGTCTTTCGTCACACTATTACGTCATAATGTGACAAAATCCGAAACAGGTTTCAATAAAATATTGGTTTCAATAAATGCTGTTTTTGGACTAACAAGGAACTTTTGAGTTCTGAAACTCACAATATGTTTTTATAGTACAATGACCTCCTACATGTCAAAAGATCAAGGGAAAAAAATGTTATTTTTGTTAATTTTTGAGTATATAAATCTTAGTGCTGTTTTTCTACATTTTTAATAATGCTTAGAGAAATTGATTTATGATACAATTTGCTGTCATTCTAAAAGGTGTCCAAAATAATTAAGAATAATATTTGCACCTCCAAATTTTATGCTAATGACCAGATTAGAGTGTAACAATTATGTTTAGTTTATTTAACTTTTAGTTTGTATTTCTTCAGTTCCTGTTCCTTTGTTTGATTTTCCCGCCACTAATCTGTAACCATGGACACTAACTATCATCACAGCTGTTTGTCATTAATCTCATCACCATTGTGTATTTAAAAGGGTCATATAATGCCATTTTTACAAGATATAAAATAACTCTCTGATGTCCCTAGAGTGTGCATGTGAAGTTTTAGCTCAAAATACCCCACAGATAATTTTTATAGCATGTTAAATTTGTCGCTTTTTGAGGGTGAGCAAAAATGCTCTGTTTTTGTGTGTGTCCCTTTAAATGCAAATGAACTGGTGCTCCTAAGAAGAGGGCAGGGTTTCAAGAGCTTGTGGTAGCACATAGTGTTAGCAGCACCGATTACCTCACGAAGACTCACAGAAAATGTCAGAAACTGTTCAGCCTTTTATATTCAAACTGGAGTCGGACAATGATGGAGAGACTCAAGAAGAAGTGACAACATGTAGAATGCAGGACGTTTCTGAATGGTTAGTTGCTTAATTTATGTAGCTGATGTGGAGTTACCTATCTTAAAGTCATTGATTAGCATATTCTGTCATGATAATCTATAAATCGCTCGTGTGGGAACTGTTGTAAGATGCCTACAGAACCAGACAATATATGCTTCATGAAGATAGAACAGGTATAGTTTAGTTGAATTACATTTATAACTTATGTTGTCTTCTTGCTTTTATGACATGCTATTGCATTTGTGTTACGTACTGTATTGCAATAACATAGCCTCACCCCTTTGTTGCATGTTCTCGGGGGCGGGGTTTATGTAAATTTTAGGGTTAATGATGTCACCATCCCGGGAAGAAGCTCGTTGTAGTCCCTACCAGCCGTTTGTTGTAGTCCTTAAACAGAGAATTCTTTAAAAGAAAATATCTCCCTTTGCTTTGAACTTTGAGCGTTGTAACTTTGCAGATGTTGTTTAAGCACAAACAGCAACATTACACACTAACTAAAGTTAAAAAAGTGAAATCATAATCAACCACCCCTTTAAGTTCCTGCTGTTCATTTAGTCTTTGTCTGGTCACCATTACATTAAGTGTGTTTGTTCCTGCCTGTTCGCCTATGGAAGTTTATTAATGCCAATTATTTTTTTAAATAAAAAGCTTGTTGAATTGCACTCATTTAAAAAAAAAAAATGCATTGTGTTAATTGTGCTTGCATTTTAATGCATTATATTTTTAGGGCTTGCATTTTTTTATGGGCTGAAATTTAACATGGTCGTATACTTAAGCTGTGAATATTTCAATTCAAAACATTTCACACACATTTTTATTATTAAAAATTTGAAGATTCATATTCACCTTTCAGATTTCACTTCCAACATATTCAGTCTGTTTAAAAATACAACCTAAAATATTCAACAGGCAATTTTCAGTCCATTTTATTTTGCTTTACAAATTTGCTTCCACAAATTCAATGGTTCACATTCGACAGAAAATTCGGTAACACTTTATTTTACAGTGACGTAGTTACACGTTACTACATGTACTTACTATAGTAATAACAGTAAATTATGCATAATTACAAGTAACTAACCCTAATCCAAACCCTAACCTTAACTGTAACTCTATAGTAAGTACATGTAGTTAATTAATAGTACTCAGTACTTATTTGAGTAATTACAATGTAACTACGGCACTGTAAAAATAAAGTGTAATATCAACACATCCGGGAACTGCAGGAAAAGCAGTAGATTGCCGATGCATTTTTCACAGCTTAAGTATATGTCCATGTTGAATTTCAGCCCATAAAGATGCAAGCCCTAAAAATACAATGCATTAAAGTGCAAGCATGGTTAATGCAATGCATTTTTTTTTTTTTTTTTTTCAATTAGTGCAATTCAACAAGCTTTTTTTTATTTCAAAAACATTTGGCATTAATAAACTTCCATATTCACCTGCCTTGTGTATTTATTATTAAACTTTGTGTTTTGAAACTTTATTTATCATCTTCATCTGCATTCCTGCAAACACCTGTGACACAGAGTTTGTCATGTTGAAAATAAAATCTTAATTTCTCTCAGGTTTGTGGTCCAACCATACCTAAGAACTGTGATGCAGTAACCACTTACAATGGCATGTGCTTTGAAATCAGTCCAGATAATGTTGTGAGCAGATCTGTGCCAGAGACTCTGAGAGGTACATTTATGGCATTCTACCAAACCCTGTATATACTGTATGACATGATTATTCAGATTAAATGAAAATATGATGCCATTATTAATATCTCCAACTTCAGAATGCCCAATATCACAAATTGCTTTTTTACTGGATGGATCTGGAAGTGTAAATTCTTCGGAGTTTAATAAGACGAAGGCTTTTGTTATTGAAATGATCAAAAGTTTTATAGACAATGATACACAGGTATGACAATCCATGCATTTATTATAATCTATCTTATGCATGTTTTTTAACCCCAAATTTTCATAGCATGAGGCACTAAATCTATCTGTCTGTCTACAGTTTGCCATTGCACAGTTTTCTACAGAATGTGTCATTCATTATAATTTTCAACAAGTCAAAAACGCCACCTGGTGGCAAGATGCAGTGAATCAGATATCTCAACAGGGAGGAATGACCTACACCGCAAGAGCTATAAGAAAACTTGTGTAAGACATGTCTGCTGATATTTCACTGGATTTCTTTTATCTATGGTATTAAAAGTAATATTACTTCTGACAGAAAGACTTGGAGTGAAGTTGAATTGAAAAAAAAAAAAAAAAAACTGATAGGAGCAACCATGCAAAAAGTATACGGAATTAAATGCATGAATGAATGGATACACATACTACTACAAGTCTTTTGATTTTTTTTTAAAAGTTTCCAAAGACAAGCAGTGTCTCCTATACAGTAGCATAATTGTATTGTTCATTAAATATTTTGTACTATTTACTTTTTCAATAGGAATGAGCTATTTGTAAGTAGTGGAGGTGCAAGACCATCAGCCAGTAAAATTTTCGTTGTTATCACGGATGGTGAATCAACTGATCCAGGTTATTTGACTGCAGCTGTTCAACAAGCACAAGCTAAAAATATAATACGATATGCTATTGGGGTAAGATTTGATTTACATTTATATTTTGTTTCTGCTAGGTTGAAAAAAAAAAAAAAAAAAGACTGAACTATATTAGTTAACTAAATTGATTTTTTTTTTTTTTTTCTTAGGTTGGCAATGCTTTTAATAGTGACAGAGCAAGAAGGGAGCTGGAAATTATTGCATCTTCACCCTCCAATAATCATGTGTTCAACGTAACTGATTTTGACGCTCTGGAAAGCATTCGTGAAAAACTCAAAGAGAACATTATTGCCATTGAAGGTATGTTTGCAGAGGGAATGAAAAATGACAGACAGAATGTTTACATTTTACAATTATTACATTTGTCATGCAAGCACAGTTACTTTGTTCATTGGGTTGATTTAAAATAATATTAAATTTATAGTTAACTGTGTTGTTGCTTCTTTACTACAGGAACCCAGACCTCTGGAGATTCATCTCGAATGGAGTTTGCACAGGACGGGTTTAGTGCAGCATTTACATCAAATGTAATTCTATGTATTTAACTTATTTCACACCAAACTAATGAAAGAGACATTGTATGGAAATGAAAAAGATGAAATATGTGGGTTATAAATACTTTTACTTGAATGAATTAGAAGCCATTGAATTGCTCTCTTTACTGTTCTATTTAATTTAATTTATACTACGGGGCTGTTGAATGCTCGAATCTGATTGGTTGACCAACGTTCTAAGGTGTGCAGTTATTTTCAGGGAAGCGCATGGCTAAAGTAGTTCTAGTAGGTCTTGACTGCATTGCAGTTCCATACCACTTTGCCAAATGATTTCAGTTATTTCAATAGTTTCTTACAGCCTACAACCGCAAAAGAACCAAAACCCACAATGACACCGACCAAGCAAATAAATATAGTAAACAATACGATGAAAATGACGAATTATTGTCATGGTTTTTGCCACAAAATACGTTTTATTGTGTCCTGAAAGTGCATACTCTCTCACGCTCTCTCTCTCTTTCAAACATACACACTTACTGTATAGTACGGGCACACGCTCGCACAGAAACATTTGGTCAGCGCTACTCTGGTGAATTAATCAGTAAAATAGTTTAGCAACTTGATACATGACTCACCAGCGAGGTAATAACTGTGCGGTTCTTGAGATAAACTTATAGTTTCGCTATTAGTAGAGACACTGCTGCCGTTAGAGATGCACAGACTCAGGTAGGCTAATTCACATATGCTGCTTATTCTCTCTCTCTCCCTCTTAAGAGAGTTAATAACTGTATCAATGGTATTCTGCTATCAAGGCTCAAGCCTGCGTTACTAGTTCTGAAATTACGTTTTGGAATTAGCAACGGAGGCTTGGGATGAGATGCGTAAGAAATTAGTCCCACACACAAGAGTGTTTTAACTACAAAAACCTGACAAATGTCTTGAAATACGACATTGGAACAGTGTCTTGAGGTGTGGTAACCGTAGTATAAGTGGAATAATTGACTCGGGGCCGTTGAATTCTTAGAAAATAATGCACACCTGAGGAGGCTTCGCGTCGTGGCCACATTACCACCTTGGGTGTGCATTATTTTCTTTGCATGCTATCCATGCTTTTTACACTATAATATATACACTATAATATATAGTCATTTTAGTTTTTAAGTTGACATTTATTTTCAGTTTTCTATTTAATTGAACAACAATTCACGTAATGTTATCATTAATACAATCTTACATCAGGTCAAATTAACTGCTAGATCTTGTGAGATTGTAAGATTCTTTGTAAAGCTGCTTCGAAATCGTAAGTTTTATGTGCAAGAAAAAAGTAACCTGGAAGTGCACTTGCATCAGGCCAAATCTAGGTGTTTGCATTAATGAATCAAGTTATTATTATTATTATTATTTACATTATTTGCAACTATAGATATCCACGAGGTTTGCTGTTTTGACTCATGTTTAACTACTCTTCCAACTAAATGAAAAACACAGATTTCGCATGCTTGTAAGCATATCTGGAAATATATCTTTCTTAAATATTTCTATTTATTCCTATAATATTATCTGCATTCAGACAGATATGATAATGACTGCAGTGGGAGCTTTCCAGTCGAAGGGTGGATATCAGCTGTACAAACCAAATAATGATTCAGATTCAGACTTTCAAGCTGGAAGTGAGCATGACAGTTATTTAGGTGAGATCTCTTCTTTGACTGTGTAAATCAAAATAAACCAGTCAAAAAAAAAAAGAAGAATATTTTCAAGTCTATTTTCTTCACAGGTTATTCCTTGGCAATAGCAACAATGTCAGAAGCAAAGTATGCAGTAATGGGAGCACCAAGACACGAGCATAAGGGACAAGTAACTGTTTCAAGAATTGGTGGAGAGGACCCAAAGCAGCTGGATCCTCCTAAGGTTGTAACACTCATATTTGTGTAAAATACTAGGACTTCACACATTAATGTATAAGCGAGTGAAAGTAAGTCAGCTCAAAATACATACTGTAACTATATTACTTCCCTTCCTCTTTTCTCAGCCTCAGATTGGCTCATATTTTGGAGCTGAGGTGTGTGTGGTGGATTTGAACCGTGACTCCAATACAGACCTACTTTTGGTATCGGCACCAACATACATGGAGTCTGACCGGGAGGGCATAGTGTTTGTTTACATCTTCACACATCGGGTCAGTGATTATTTGGAGATTCAATTAAGACTAACATTTTTAAAAAGAGTTCATCAAGATTGAATAAATGTACATTTGTGTCTCTCTGTTTTATCTTAATAGGCAAACTTCATTTTTTCGGATACACTGGTGGGCATGGCAGGTCAGAGGGGTCGGTTTGGCTCTTCTCTGGCCAGTCCAGCAGATCTGAATGGTGATGGTTTCATGGATGTGCTGATTGGAGCTCCTTTAGAGGAGGATGGACAGGGCAGCATCTACATCTTCAATGGGAGAGATGGAGTTATCATTCCAAAATACTCACAGGTGAAAAAGATGTGGGTTGATGGCGGTTTAAAGCGATAGTTCACATAAAAATTAATTCTGTCATCATTTATTCAACCTCGAGTGTCACCTTTCTTGCATTACTTTTCCCTGACTCACTTCATAGACTCTATTATTCTAATATTTTTGTTATCTCTTTCATTCCCTCTTGAATGAAACAGAGGATTGTTGGATCGTCTGTGCGACCAGGTTTGCGGTTCTTTGGGATTTCATTGAGTCAGTCTTCTCTAGACCAGAGTCAAGACAACCTTCCTGACATTGCTGTTGGGTCCAAGGGAGCAGTTCTGCTTCTCAGGTCTGTTTTCTTCTATAAAGAACTAAAAATATATACAAATACACAGTTTCAGCCATAATCATTCATATGTGTTATATGTGGATCATTCAGGTCCAGACCCATCGTGCTCTTGGAAACCAAAGTAACTTACAACCCAACCAAAATACCAACCAGTGAAACAGACCAGTCACTGGAAAACACCATGAAAGTGTGTTTCACCATGCGTCCATACGGACACCGCATAAGAGGTTTATCCAAAATTAGAAATATTCCTTTATGTTGTAGTTAAATGTTGAAGTGTGTACATTTTTCAATGTGTATCTAGTTTCTCCAATGTCATCAAACTGCAGAGACGACTATAAACAAGGTTACTGTCTTTATCACTGTGGTGCTATCAAAACCTTTCTCTGAGAATCACAACCAACCGACTCAGCAGCATTGGTTGAACTAATAGCGTTAGTTTGGGGGTAGGGGTCTGTTGGATCAACCAATAGCAGCCAGGGGGAGTGTTCAGGAAACCTGTCTGAAAATAGCCTTATATTTCAAGTACTGTTTAATGTTGCTGGTAACACAAACTATAGCTTTAAAAGCTTTTCTTTTTTTTCTCTGAGAGAGAATTCATGTAAATTCAGTTAAATGTGTTGTAAGGTATTTTTTTATTCCACATGAAAACATTTTTTTTAACATTGATAATAATAGGAAATGTTTCTTGAGCAGCAAATCAGCATCTTAGAATGATTTCTGAAGGACAATGTGACACAAGAACAAATTACATTTTATATTTAAAATATAAATGAAATATATTTAAATATGAAACAATAATTTTAAATTGTAATAATATTTACTGTTATTTTTGATCAAACAAATGCAGCCTTAGTGAGCATAATTTACTTCTTTCAATAATTTAAATCTTGAAAAAGTTACCGCTCTTAAACTTTTGAATGTCAATGTTGATATAAATATGCTAGAAATATATAAATATTCTATCTTTGATTTACAGAGTACTACACTTAAAGAAAAAATAAAACTTTTGAAATGTAAAAAATTGTCTTCCATTTATTTTTTATATGTCTGTAAGACTGTTTTATGTTCATTATCTAGACCTATCTGCAAATATTAATTACACCATAACGCTGGATGCCAAGCGAGAGAAATATCGAGCAAACTTCTCACCCAAAAACCGGCTCCTCAGTGATGTGCTGAACATTGGATTGAATGCAGAAACTTGCAGAAGTCATCGTTTCTTTATAGACGTAAGTCTGAACCACTTTTTGACAATACTTTTTTTCTTATCGCACTCTTTTGATTAACTGAGTCAGTTATTCTGGCTGTAAGAATGAAATCTCAATGGGAATATTTAGGGCCCAAGCATCGATGGTGTGAGGACCCTATTGTAATTGCTCAGTCAATTATTCTTCTTCTCCGAAATGAATTGCATTTGCGAGGGCTTAAACATGCTCGAAAACTCATGAAACTTTGCACACGCATCAGAAGTGGTGAAAATTTATGTCAGATATGGGTTTCAGAATTGGGTGTGGCAAAATGGCTCGATAGCGCCACCTACAAAATTTCAATTAAGCTCCCTTTGTGCTATGTTTCGCGTACAGCTATGAAATTTGGTAGACACATGTAACAGCACAACACCTACAAAAAAGTCTCTGGGTGCAAAATCTTAAAACCCAACAGGAATTGAGATATTTTGAATTTTCTCTGCAAAATTTTTGCAGCTTTTGCCATTTCCAGACATTGTAATTTTAACAAACTCCTCCTAGAGCTTTAATCAGATCAATATCATATTTCATCAGTCTAATCTAAAGGCTTTTGCGATGTTAAATTGCGAAGATCTAGAGTTTTCACTGAAGGGCGTGTCCGTGGCGGCCTGACAAAATTCAATGTTTCGGCAACAGGAAATGTCATGTTTTACACTGTGATTAACTCCTCATTGAGATTTAACCAGAACAACATCATATTTGGTCTGTCTAATCTTAAGATCTTTGCGATGTTAAATTGCGAAGATCTTGAGTTTTCACTGATGGGCTTGTCTGTGGCGGCCTGACAAAGTTCAATGTTTTGCCATGAAACAGGAAGTTGTTGTAAGTCAGGCATACAATGTCCGATCTGCCCCAAACTTCACATGTTTGATAAGAGTCCTGGCCTAAAGACATCTATATGCCAATATTCAGTTAGTCATAGCGCCACCTTCTGGCAACAGGAAACGGCATGCTTTACACTGTAATTCACTCTCAGAAACACATTTAAATATGCCACGAAGTACCAAACATGCTAGAAACACGTTAAATCATGCAACACTTGGCTAAGTGCTAAAGTATGCGATGAACGCCACGAAACAGGAAGTTACTGTAACTCAGGCATACAATGTTGTTTGATAATAGTCCTGACCTGAACGCATCTACATGGCAAAATTCAGTTATAGTCAAAGCAGCACTTGTTGGCAGCAGAAAGTGTGGTGCATCAAAATGACTTTGCCATATGTTTTCCTCTATTTATACACTTAAATGAATACCACCCACTGTTCACTGTTTTCCTAAGGCCACCAGGTGGCGGTGGGCCCAGGTGCGAGGGCCCTTTCATCGCTGCTTGCAGCTTTAATTAAATCTTGTTCCTTCTAGTAAGGTGGCAATACAAACTGAAAATACTGATTTTACTGTAAATTATTGTCATTTATCTATTCTTGCCCACTCAGGCTTTCTCAGAAGATGATCTGAACCCAGTGTCCAATCAGTTGATGTTCACTTTTGAGGGTCTACCAATTGCCACACTGCAAAACATAAAGCCAATACTGCTGCCAGAGATAAAGACCACCACAGACTACAATGTAAGAGAAGTATGAATCATTCAGATGTAACATTAAAGGGAAAGCTAAACTAAAAATGAAACCTCTGTCATCATTTAGGTCTACTGCATTGTATGACTTTCTTTCTTAGACTTGACTTTCTTTTTTTTTTTTTTTAATGTATTGTTGTTTTTTATCTAACTCAGAACTCATTTACTATGCTCATTTTTATATGTTTTACATGTTCAGTTAAAACAGGTCAAACATGCATTTTAGTCTGGGACTAGCCTTGTCTGAGAAACCAGGGGCTAGTGTAATACAGTGATGCAGTTATATATGATTTAAGAATGTACTGTATATCTAAATATCTCACCTCATTCCACAGCTGGATTTTGAGATAAACTGTGGACATGATGATATTTGTGTTGATGACCTCAGGATGGATTTCAATTTCTCTGGGTGAGCAAATACTTGTGATTAGTTATTCTGTATTACATTAAAGATCAGCAAATAGTTTAAGAATGGAGATGCAGCAATTACTTTCATCCTTGTTATACTGTGAGAATCTCTCTTTGGTTTCTGTGATCCAGGGCTACAAACATAGAGGTTGGAATAATGCAGGAGATCAATGTGACAGTGTTTGTAGAGAACAGAGGAGAAAACTCATACAACACTCTCTTCACCCTCAAATACCCCTTTGGACTTTCCTACAGGAGATTCACATCTAAACAGGTGACACCAGGATGATTTTATTAAAGAGACTCACAATTTGTCCACGAATCAAGTACAGTTTTTCTGAAAGGCAGTTTTTTAAGCAACTGGAATGTTTATTGCCATTGAATTTGCTATGAGTTTATTATTGAATGAATATTTACACATGATTTTCTGTATGAGCAGGGCAGAGTGGAGTGTGAATCTCTGGACAGTGAGCAAAGAGGTTCATTTGGAGAAACCACCTGCCACATCAGTAAACCCATCCTCAAGGGCAACGCTCAGGTGAGCTCACTTTTTCAACTGTGTTTTTCTGTTCAAGCACTCATCGTTTCCTCTGTGTCCACTTCTAGGATGTGTTTTATATTACATACAGCATCGATAAAGAAAGCACCTTTGATCAAAGTGTGGCATTCACCGCTCAGATCAACAGGTATTATATATTTTCTGTGAGCTGTTTGAGTGCACTCAGTGTACAAATACATCGCTTAACTATGACTGATAACTGAAAATGCTACTGCTAACCAAAACCTTCCATCACTTACAGTGGGAATGACCAACACTCTCAAACCAGTCAGTTATTCAGACAGAAATGCATTGGTGTCAAATATGCCATTAACATTGCCTTAATAAGGTTAGTGCTCTTGTTTTTCAACAGTCATTCTCAACTGGTTTTGCTTCAGCACCAAGAATTGACAATAAACATTATTTCCACTTGATGTTCAGTGTAAAAATTCTGGGGTTCTAAAGCAAAAATAACCGCAATTCATATATAAATTGCAGTTGGTTTTGCTTTAAAAGAATCATTAAGATTTTGTAATGTTTTCGAAAGAAGTCTCTTCTGCTCAAGGCTGCATTTATTTAATCAAAAATACAGTAAAACAGTAATATGTAAGCAATAAGGTACGAGAGGCTGTGCTGTATCGTGAATAAGTCACGGCTGAAGGCCGTTGTTAGCAACCACTTCAGCCGTGACTTATTCAAGATACAGCACTACTAGCCTCGAGTACCTTATTGCTTTTATAAAATGGTTACCACACAATACAAATATTCAAGCCAGAAATATGTATCAATGCAACTTTCATGAAGTAAACTTTTTCTAAAAGTCTTCCTTCCGCCGGAAAAATTTGTCCCTGACTGTGAACAGCAATAGTTCAAAAGTTATCACGCCATTAGATGGCGGCAAAGAATGTCTTTATGAGTGTGTCAGTCAGTAGCGAAGACTTTTATTTTGAAAAGACTGAATTGTTGTGAACACGGAACAAGACGCAACTGACAAATGCTTTGACTAGCGCTGTCAGTCACGGGAAAACCCCTTAACTGTTAAAAGGACAAGATAATACATCAGACATTTAAACAGATTTTTTTATTATGAACATAGGACTGACCTGAAGGAAAATGCTAAATCTAAATGCAGGTAATAAAGTTGCTCAGTCGATCTCTTTCTCACAACACTCTTCTACATAATACAGTAAGCTTCAATGAACAATATCAATTGAGAACATACGTTGCTAAGAGTGGTTGCTAAGGGTGTTGTGTAGTGATACACAGAACCGTTGGGTGAAGCGGTCATAGACGTGTTCTATCGTGAATAAAACACAGCTATTGACCAATCAGAATCAAGGACAGGAACTAACCATTTTATAATGTGAAATATTACAATTTAATAAAAAAAAAAAACATTCCACAGAGTCGTTTACACTGCGCTCTCTCATCTCATATCTTGTAAGATATGAAATCATGCTTTGTATTTTGAACTTCATGAGTATTGTGTCTTGTGTTGCATGTAAATTGTTAGTGGATGCATTTACTAGGATCACATTGTGTGGGGATAATTGTTGTTTAACACAATCAAGTCAGTGATTTGTAACATTCTTCAATTTGGATGAGATTAATAAGTAATTGTTTAAATAGTCGGTGGAGGGATTAGAGCATTCAACTAAGGACGGCCTGTGAGCCGAAACATCTGTTTTGTTCCCCTGTGAATAATGTAAAGAAATATGAAATAAAGAGCCTAAAGATTTTTGAGTGGAGATCACAGCTGTATTCTTTAAAAAAAAAAAAAAAAAAAAAAAAAAATTTCTCTATTGATGCAAAGCTGAATTTTCAGCATCATTACTCTAGTCTTCAGTGTCACATGATCCTTCAGAAATCATTCTAATATGCTGATTTGCTGTTCAAGAAACACTTATTTTTATTGTCAGTGTTGAAAACAGTTGTGCTCCTTCATGTTTGAACTATTTGAAATGAGAAGTGAAAGCAGTGCAAGTCAGCAACTTCACTTAAAAGCCAGATGTCATTGTGTTGATGAGTAAACGGTTCAAACAGATCAATCTCATCAGACAACTTGAGGAATTAATGGTTGTCCCACAGTAAAGAAATCCAAAATGTCTGATACATTTTTCTCTTTATTTTAAATAAGACATGAAGATTCAAGCCTCAATATTAATTTTACTGCGCAGAAAAATGATCTTGATAGACCAGTCAAACAGATCCTAAAGGTACTGGAATGAAATTCACACACTTCAATGAACATAAACATTAATTAAACATTATCAGATCGAAACCTGAATTTCAGTGTCTTTTCATTGCAAAAATGGTATTTTAATGTCCTTCTCTCTTTCAGGTTGAAAATGACTTTAGAGAATTAACATTCAAAGTTTCCATCAGAGTACCAGTGATTCTGGGAGATAAATTCATCTGGACTGACAAAAACCTACAGGTAAGTATATATGAATCCGTTAGGAAAAGACCATCTACTGTAGATCACATTTGTCAAATTAAACAACCAAACACTAGAGTTTGTGCTTTTTAGATCCCAGACTGTGTGAAACAGAGGGATGAGCGGCCGTTTGTAACAGATTTTGTGGAAGTAATTAAAAAAGATCATGTGGTGGTGAGTGTTTGAGTTTCATTCCCTGATATAACCAAAACAAATCCATAAAATATCATGTTTCAACTTCTTTGTGCATTGACCACATTGCTCTGTCTGTGTGTCTGTGTCTATGTGTGTGTGTGTGTGTGTGTGTGTGTGTGTGTGTGTGTGTGTGTGTGTGTGTGTGTGTGTGTCAGAACTGCTCTGTGGCGGTGTGTGCCGTGTTCAGCTGTGACATCACTCTCATAAAGAATGAAAGGAAACTCTATTATATATCTGGCAACGTGAGCTCTGGATGGATAGAGCAGGTATCTGACTTTTAAAGCAAATTCATATCACAGAACATATATATATATATATATATATATATATATATATATATATGATATATATGATATATATATATATATGATATATATGATATATATATATATATATATATATATATATATATATATATTCATAATTGTTTGATCATTTCTTATTGTCATGATCTGTGTCTCTTTTAGACTGGACTCAGAGCTGCTGTGTTTGAGTTGGTCAGTTCAGCGTCTCTGGAATATGACGAGAGCAAATATATTTTCTTTTCCTCTGATTCTCAATACACTGAACCATCTCTCCAGGTAATGCATTTTCTTCACAAATTAACCAAAAATAAAATTTTAATAAAATAAAAAAATAATATAAAAGATTTAAATAAAATTTTATAAAATTTAAACCGAAAACACTTATTTCACAAGTTCGCCTGGCCATTCAGTCTGAATGCTTAATGGTAAAACAAACTTGGCTTGCTGTCCTCGAAGTCGGCTCGAACCTGAGGCTCGGCTCGAGCTCCGAGTTAAACCCCCCTATAACAGTAATGCGCAGAGGGAGAATAAGAGAAATAGAGGAGGAGATGGGTAGGAGGGGGGATGCTGGAAGAATATTGTCACTGGGATGACTCGTAATGATGATTGACAGGACTGAATGTTTAGGCTCCTCGCCAACCTACATTTGGAACTACATTAAAAATAAAGTTTTAACCTGTATTGTTATGCACTGTAAATTTACATATACTAGATCTTACATTTTTCAACCCATGCATATCTAGAAAAATCCTTGCATGTTTCAGGTGTTAATGATATTATGCTTATATGTGAAGGTGGATTGTCAGAGGTTATATTGTATTCATGTGTGTGTATGTAGATTAACACTCAAGTGGAGGTGTATGAGGAGGCGAACCTGACCAATGTGATCACTGGAGGGGTGAGTGGAGGGGTGATAGGAGGACTGCTGCTACTGGCTCTCATCACAGCACCCCTCTATAAGGTGTGTATGTTCAACTTTGAACCTTCCATTTTCAGCTGTCTAACTTCAATGTTATAATGCATATGCCTTAATTATCATTTCCTTTCAGGCTGGATTCTTTAAAAGCCAATACAAGCAGTTGCTAGAAAACGCAGAAGAAATTGCTGAAGATGAGCCAATCAATGCAATGTTAGGTTAACAAAAACAACCAACCACAATAGCGGTATATTAAAGAATCAAATATGGCTTTACATGCAAATGTGTAGAATATAGTATGTGTATGTATGCAAATATTATTGATATACTGCTTGCATGATTATCATAAGCTTTTTTTATTAACAAATTCTGTAATGTGTTTATCAAATAAAAGGGCCTGCTGTACAGTTAAATGCGCTGATGCTTTAAATGAAGAAACAACTACAATCAGTCACTGACAGCTGAAGTGTGTGCTTCCAAACTGGTCTGTTGAATCACATATAATTTCATTAGAATTAGGGTTAAGGTAAAGTCAGTATAATATTTACCTAATAATAACGAAATCAACTGCGAGCGGGTTTCTGCTTAACTGGTTTTGGGGGTGGGGGGTGGGGGGTTCCACTTTTCAGTAGACTTAACAGTTATTGTAACATCAACATCCCAGGAAGTGTGAGGAGAACTATTTGAAATGAGAAGTGAAGGCAGTGCAAGTCAGCAACTTTATTTATAAGCCAGACGACATGCAGTAAAGACTCTGAGGTTAACCATCGCCCGAGTTGTGCCAGTGGAGCCTACACCGGGCTCAGGAAAAGAGTCTTCAAAGACCGAGACCTATCAGCCCAAACAAAACTCCTGGTCTACAGAGCTGTTGTCCTCCCCACCCTGCTGTATGGTGCCGAGTCATGGACCACCTACAGCAGGCACCTGAAAGCCATGGAGCAATACCATCAAAGATCCTTACGAAAGATTCTGAGGATCAGCTGAGAGGAAGCTAACATGACCAGCATCACCACTACAATAATGCAGAACCAACTTCGATGGACTGGCTATGTCATCCAATACACGTCTCTCCAACGCCGATAGCCTAGTGGTTAATGTGGCGACATATGGTGTAAATGCATTCTCGGCGACCCGAGTTCAATTCCCGTCTCGAAGTCCTTTGCTGATTCTGCCCAATGCTTTCCTGTCTGCTCTCTACTGTCCTCTCTGAATAAAGGCATAAAAAGCCCATAAAATATAACTTAAAAAAAAAAGAATAAATAAATTTCCATTATGAGATCTTCCTTAAGATCTTAATGTTAGAAATCCAAGTCACACCTTTCATTTAAAAAAAAAAAAGAAAAAAGAAAAGAAATAATGCCAGTTATAGGCAGTATATCATCACAACCACAATGAAATTGTCTAAAAAGTGTTTTGTATATTTTTTATTGTACATATCCTTTAAAACGTGTTGTAAATGTATTACAAATTGTATTTAATATTTACACCCAATGAAAGGATATAGACAGAAGATAAAGATAACAATAATTTATTTAAAATAGAAACACTTAATCAGCTGAAATGCTATTGATCCTACTGTCCATATGTGAAGTCATACTGTATGCGGAAAGTACTTTTTACTATTTCCTTTGGAAAAAAAGTTAAATCAGAAGGTGTAAAGACATATAAAACATCAACAGATTACGCAACTGATTGTGACAAATTATGTTGCTACATCAATATCCAGTAAAATTTTTTTTGTGATTTGTGAAACACAAAATGCACCTATATACCTATATACACCTATATAGTAATTTCAACAGTAAAAATATTATTTCCAAATGTATAGAAAAAGAATGCAGGATATGGGGGGGGGGACGGGACTATTTAAAAGTCAGTGAATAATTAAAATTATGTAAAATTATTCAAGAAAACAACTAAATATTGCAAGATCAAGACTCTTTACATCAGTGTAATTGACTAAGCACAAACCCCACTTATGTTAGCATCACATCGTTGTCTATTTTTGTACACTACAGTTCAAATTTTGGGGTCAATATTATTTTTAACGTTTTTATTTAATCAAAAATGCAGTAAAAACAGCAGCATTGTTTATTATTACAATTTAAAATAACTGATTTCTTTTGTAATATGTTTTAAAATGTAATTTATTCCTGTGATGCACAGCTGAATTTTCAGCAGTCATTCTTTGATGAATAGAAAGAAGTAAAGAACAGCATTTTTTTTAATTAGATTTTTTTTTGTAACATTATAACTGTCTTTACTGTCAGTTTTGATGCATTCTTGCTAAATAAAATTATTTCTTTGAAAAAAAGATTACTGACCCTAAACTTTTGAATTTATCTTTAGTAGTGTATCTTTACATACAACAAAAGAAAAGTATTGCTATAAGCAAAAGAAAATATAATAGCAAAAACATTTGTGGAAGAGATGTTGCAGAAGATGGAATTTTAGGTTCTGTATTTATTGATGAGGAAAGAGGAAGAGGAGGAGGAAGACCCGGACAGGTGTAACTGTTGTCAGAATCATCTCCAGTGGAGGTAAACTGCACAAAACCTGGAGGATCGCTGCACATGAAGGAGGTGATCCATTCCTGATAGCGGGATACTCTGGTGTAAACACCGGGATATTCAGGTCGAGCACAGCCAATCCCAAAGCTAACGATACCAGACTGGACCCATACAGAGCTCTGCCTGCTCACCATCGGACCTCCTGAATCTCCCTGAAAATACAAATCAATGCAATCATTGTAGAAAGAGACATGCTGTTCAAGAGTTTGGGTAAGTAAGATTAAATAAATTATTTCTATTTCAAATAGATTTGTTCTTTTGAACTTTCAATTCATCAAAGTATCCTTAAAAATGTATCATGGTTTCCACAAAAATATTAAGCAGATCAACTTTTATTAACATTGATAATAATAAAATGTTTCTTGCAAATCAGCATATTCATCATGTGACACTGAAGACTGGAGTAATGCTGAAAATTCAGCTTTGCCATCACAGTAATAAAATACATTTTAAAATATATTCAAATGAAAAAGTTATTTTGAACTGTAATAATATTTCACAATATTACTGTTTTTACTGCATTTTTAATCAAATAACTGCAGTCTTAGGTAAATGCAGCATAAGACACTTCAAAATCATTCAAATATATGGCAGTCAGATCTCTGTCTCATTTGTTCTGGTTTTGTACAGACCTGTTAAACTTTTGGAGTAGTATATTTGTTTTTTCCCCCATTTTTTTTTTTAAGGTTTTAACCTTTAACCTTTTTTTAAAGGTTGTTAAACCTGATTATTACTGGGTATGATGCTTGCAACAACAACAAAAACAAAAATACTCTTAAATTGGAAATCTTCAGACTTCACTTGTTAAAGGATTAGTTCTCTTTCAAATGAAAATTACCCCAAGCTTTACTCACCCTCAAGCCATCCTAGCCTAGGTGTATATGACTTTCTTCTTTCTGATGAACACAACCTGAGAAATATTAATAAATATCCTGACGCATCTGAGCTTTATAATGGCAGTGAACGAGATCAACGAGTATGAGCTGAATAAAGTGCTTTCACCCACATCCATCCATCATAAACGTACTCCACACGGCTCCAGGGGCTTAATAAAGGCATTCTGTGTGAAGTGAAGCGATGTGTTTGTGTAAAAAAATATATCTATATTTAACAAGTTATTAAGTAAAATATCGAGCTTCTGCCAGACAGTTACACTTTTTCCGTAAGTTGAATAGGGAAGGCGTAGGACATTCAGCGTAAGCTTTTTGAAGAATATGGAATCGCGTTCTGGTGGAAGCACTTGTGATGCGATCATTTGTGCCTATAAAGCATATACATTTTGATTTTTTTCGAAAATGACCGATCGTTTCGCTAGATAAGACGCTTATTCCTCGTCTGGTATCGTTTAAAGCCCTTTGAAGCTGCACTGAAACTGTAATTTTGACCTTCAACCATTTGGAGACCATTGAAGTCCACTATAAGGAGAATAATCCTGGAATGTTTTCATTAAAAACCTTAATTTCTTTTGGACTGAAGAAAGAAGGACATGGACATCTTGGATGACATGGGGGTGAGTAAATTATCAGGAAATTTTTATTTGAAAGTGAACTATTCCTTTAAATTAAAATTAAATTGTGTACTAAAATAAATAATATATTTGCCAAGATGGTTGATTGCGAATAAAAGAGCTCTGTATTCCCTGCTCCAATTGCATTCGTTGATGCGTTCCTCAGCAGTTCATGTTTTGGTAATAATGCCATTGGTTGACAATCATAGCACACTGCTCAAACATTATAAAACTTACAAAACCAAATGAAACGCTTGGATTGAACACTTTAATTGATTAAACATTTTTATGCAAAACCTTTAAATCACTGTTTGTTTGTTCCAATTGGAATTAAGTGCTTCCATCCACATCCATCCATCATAAACATATTACATAAATGTAAATTCAGTCATACTGTTGGATAATAGTTGTTGCTGAGTGTAAAATGGAGATGCGTGGTAATTTTATAGCCTATAAAAATGTAAGCAAAAAACAACATTTTGGTGTAACATAAATCAATGTGTTTTAGAACAGCAGAAGACACAAATCTTAATTAATTCCCCAACATTACTGAGAAATGTTGCAAACCATCCCTTTGCGCCACCTGGTGTTGATCTAACGAACGAGTGCCACATGTGACTGGGTCGTATTTGACGCCACGGTCTCTCACCCCTTATTTACACTGCACAGGTCTGCTGCGCGTTACGACTACCGGAGCTGATCCGCGGTCACTCTAGTCAATGCTTGTGTTTACACCAGCTGCGCAGCGGCATGTTTCAGAAGCCTGCTCATATTTCACATCACTAGGAGGCCAGAAATTGACGACAAGAGATTTGAAGTTGAACAACTTGAAATTTCTTTGTCTATCGTCCATAACTGGACTTTTAATTGTATTAACTTCGTCTGTAGGCTACAGCAAAATGAAGTATGGCATAGCAATAAACACAATTAAACCAGACAAAATATAACAATTTAGCCATTAAAAACACGAAAAATCAAGGGAAACAATGTCGGACAGGCAAATCTCGTGGTCTCACGAATCCAGCCACTTCGCTTCTGAAATGCGTCTAGTGTGAGTTGACACCGCGTAGAGGACGGAACAAAATCTCGCCGAAGCCTTAACGTAATAGGTGGTAATAGACATTTTGGTTGACTACCTACTGTAAACTTGGCATAAATATGTGTGCACTGTACAGACACTCTAGATGTGCAACGTTTATAAATCAGGCCCCTGGTCTTAGTTTTATCTTTTATTTAAAAAAACAAACAAAATAAAACAGTCAAGATACGGCTGAATCAACCTATTCCCATCGTAAGTGCAATCCTTACCACACCCTTGTGGCACGAGGTACTACAGCAACTTACTAGGTGTTGGGAAGGTTACGGCTAGGCCTGAGTTTCAACCTCATAACATAGCTCAGGTTGTGGTGTTTTTTATAGGGACCCTTGTCACTACATAGACACAATGTTGAACTAACCGCTGAAATTGTCGTGACACTCTCTCGGATCCTCAGCACAAACCTTTTATACCCGAATGTCCGGGGGAGTGGCATGCAAATTCCACTCACCAATTCTCATTGGCCTTTCATGAAGTATCAGAGTTTAGGGTTCCCAAAGTACCCGTAGTGTCACTACATCAACACAACGTCTCGTTCCCTCCATGAGGAATGGAGGTTACAATAGCAACCAAGACGTTTTGGGAGACTAAGTGACTTTAACAGGGTTTGTGTACCTGACATGAGTCCTTGCCTCCCTCCAGTAGACCAGCACAGATCATGTTGTCTGTTATATTTCCAACTCCATAGAGGCAGTTGCACTGTCTGTTACCAATTACAGGAACCTCCACTTCCTGTAGAACATTAGGGGACGGGAGGGACACTGTAGGAAAGACATGAGAAGTTATTCACTCTACATTGTCACTAACTATCTTGTTTCAAATGGGATTGTGAAAGGTGTTTCTTGTTGAGTTTAATGTAACTAAGTGAAGCAGGAATGAATTCTCACCTTCTTCATTAATGTTTCCCCATCCAGTGATCCAGCTCTCTGTGCCGCTGTTAAACACACTGCCATCAGCTGCTAGACACACGGGGCTGATGTAATCAGTGAAGGTGACAGGAGAGCTCAATTTGAGCAGAGCGATATCATTGTCATTTTTAAGATAGTTGTAACTGGGATGTTTGATGACTGTCCTGACATTTCTGTACACTACGTTAGGGTTGAAGCCTTCCTGGGTCTGTTGCCCCAAAACCACCATTAAAGAAAAGGTGGGATAGCTGAGGAAGATAAAGAAATAGACAGAGAAAGTAGTCAAGAAGAGTGTTAAATGTGTAAAGCCTGACGCATGAAATAATAATAAGAAAAATCTATTTTTTTTTTCAATAGAACAGTTTATTGAACAATTTAACATGAAAAGAAAATAAGTATGAATAATCAAGTTAACCTAAGCTGCTTCAGTCCAGTGTTCATCTTGAAATATTAACAATTTAAAAGTTATTCTTGTTTACTTTATAAAAATCAGTAAAAAATTCAGCAAAAAGACACGTAAACCATGACTTGAAGGTGGACATTTTACAAGGCATGTAGTAGATTGTGTTCTGTGAACAGATTTTTCGGCAAAGTTTTGATCATGTTGATAATTTAGAAGCCTTAGAAATGTGCACATCACATATGATACCGGGTTAAATCAATTCCTCAATTGAAAAATGTAATCTACTCAAACCATCTATGAAAGCTGAAGTATTTAGTTGAATGAGTTTACCCCTCAACACAATGGGCAGCAGTCAGCACCCACTCTTTGTTGATGAGAGAACCTCCACAGAAGTGATTGCCGTACAGAAGAAGGCTAGCCTGCCACGGCCAGCGTCCAGCTGAAGCGTTCTGACCTCCTACTATCCTGCTGCTGGTGGTAAATGTGGTTCTTCCACACACCTGAGCGCTGGGAAGATTATCTGAGGCTGCAAACACAGAAGACACAATGTTGTTTTACCCAAGTATTGCTGCAGATGGCATCATGAAACTCATTATCAAATTATCGAGAGAAAAAAAAAAAAAAAAAGGCATGATGAAAAAGTAATCCTTTCAAACCAACATAAAATATTGATAAATATTATTAATTCCTATAAGCTCGGTCTGCTGTAGTCAAGACAGCCAAGAAAAATAACACTTTTACATAAGGTTGACATTTAAAAAATTATTAAATGTAAAAATATTATTTGTTGTTTTGAAAGTTGCCTCAAAATCTGAAGGGACACGTGCCAGATTGAATGTACATTCTGCTGTAGTTAGGTTATTTGCACAGTGATTATCAACCAAAAGCAGTGGTATCAATTATTTTACTACGTAACAAGAAACTAAATTGTTGTACCTTGAAGGTTAGTTCTGTCACAAAATCCTGCAAAACACAACAGTGACAGATGTTACATACAGTATATCTTACAACTCCGTTACACACACTATTTGAAGAAACAAACAAATGAGACAATATTGAGACAATAATTATAAAATTAGAAACTGATGGTACATTTCATTAACACACATATATACCATTTCTTTCTGATGAATTGTCGACACGAAATACCCATCTACCCATGACGTCGACATTGCTTGTGTATAGCAGGTTTGTGATGTCAGAAACAGGAATTGAAAAGAAATTAGTAGAGTAAATTGTGTCATAGCCGGACTGTTAATGAAGAAAACAAAGAAAAACTTCATTAAATCCAAAAACATTTCACATTACTAAAGATCATATACTATTATACATTTTCCACACTGCTTTACCTCTACAGCATAGGTGGGGGTAATGTAATCATAATGCATGAGTGTAAATGACAGGTTTTTTCCAGACACCAAAACCACTTGGAAGGTCGACTCCTGGAAGAGACAGGGATTTACTCATTAATACAAGCAACATTGGATATGACAAAGTTCAGTTAAATGAAAATACTATGCAATAAATGTGTGTGCTAATTGAAAGAAAAACTTACTGATTCACTGTTTCCATAATACGGTACTTTATCCCATGTAGCAATAAAAACCCACGAGGCAGAGAAGTTCAAGTTGGGAAAATATTGGTTTATGTCTCTTGAAGCCCGATTCAAGAGAGGACCATCTGATACTTGTCGGGAAGAGATGGTTCCTCCTCCACTATTATAAATGTCTGTCCACAGTGGAGCGATGATGTCTCTAGTTGAGTATGCAGGAAAATAATAGGGATAATATTGGTAGAGTGGCTCATCAAAGGTCAGGTCTCCATTATTATTCACCTGTAGGACCAAAATATGTTATCTGGATTTTCAAGTGACATCATCTATGTGGAATATATATTAATGATTGCCATCAATAAATGCTTCTTACAAATATTTTGTCATATACACGGCCAAAGTACACAAATGGCTGCAGCAAGGGGATCAGTGGAGAACTTCCATCATCCGACTGTGGGTTTTTCTCATCCTCTACATCTCCATATGGGTAGAATATTCCTAATATTCCCAATAGTATCATTATGAGTGTTTTAAAGGAAGGAGGAAATTTTATAATGCCTACATTTTTCTTTCATGTTATATTTCATGTCATATTCTTTATTTTAAACAGTGACATTACCCTCCTCAGGCCCGCCATCAACACGGAATACCCATCGTCCCGTCACATTGACATTGCTGGAGTTGGAGAGTTTATTTTCATCAGGCACAGGAATTGAAAAATAATTACTTGAGTTTATTGTGTCATATCCAGCCTGAGTAAAGAAATAATAATGATAATAATAAAAGAAAATTAATAGGCCAGTCACCAAAAACATTTATTTAAGATCCTGTTATTATTATCTGAGATTTCATTTGTAACAGTATTCTTATTCTGTCCAACCTGAAAACTTTGATCAGTTGAGGAGATATTTCTGTAGTTCATTATGACAAAGGAAAGAGTCCTGCAAATGACTAAAACGACTTGGAAGGAGGATTCCTAGGAAAATTCAGGTTAAAAAAAAAAGTTTCAATAAGAAAACACAGCTTTAAATTGTCTACAACAAAACTCATTTAACAAAGCTATGCTAAATGTATGCAAACCTTTTAAAATTAAACTTAGGTTTAAGAAGATTACCGTAACCATTCAATCTACACACCGTCAAAGAGTTGTTCACGTAGGGCACTCTATCCCAAGTAGCAATGAGGACTGTATGTACTGAGAACCCAAACTGAGGGAAATACTGTTGGACATCATTTCTCGCCCGGTCCAGAATACGGCCTTGAGTTACTAACCGGTATGAGATTCTTCCAGTGACACTACAGTCAAACATTGCCCAGAGTGGAGCTATAATGTCTCTAGTAGAGTTGGCAGGGAAAGCCTTGGGCAGTCTTTCATAAAATGGTTCATCAAATGTCAAATGTCCATTATTGTTGACCTATAGTGAAGATTTGAAGATTAAACTGAAGCAACATGACTTGTAATACATCAATGTACTTTAAATGAAATGTGTTTAACATAACATCTCACATATATGTTCTGGTATTTGCGTCCAAAGTACAAGAAAGGATACTGCAAGTGAAGAGCTGATGAGCTTGCATTACTTTGACAGGGATTCTGAGAAACCGAAGAGCCAGTTGGATAAAACAAACCTGGAAAAAGCAGGTCATCATATGCTATAGCCTTGGTACAGAATATACAATAATTAAACGTTAATGAAGTTCAGGAGAAGGGAAAAAAAAAAGTATTACCAATGTTTGTTGGCAAAGTGTCAACACGAAAAGCCCAACGGCCCATAACATTGACATTTGTGGAGTGGGTCAGGTTAGTGATGTTAGACACAGGAATTGTATAATAACTGGTTGAATCAATAGTGTCATATCCAGCCTAAATAATGATTACAAATATGTTTGTTACATGTCTGTGGATAAGATTCAGCTAATTCTACAAAGAAAAATCTCTCATTACTGTAAAACAATTCTATTGTATCTCTACAAATACATTTGAACAGTCCAGAATATTGCAATTATTAAATTTGAAAATAAAAAAATACAGGGCTTTGAAAAGGTTTCTCACCACTGCAGTATGCTCAGTTTGTGGAATATTGCCATAATTAAATACAATAAATGACAAACCAGATCCTGAGATCAGCAGTACTTGAAAAGAGGAATTCTGGGGGGGAAACAAAACAGACAACATCAAATTATCACACTGTCACAAGAAAACTGAAAACAAATAACAAAACAAATCTTACCTCTGCTGAAGTGTTATAATATCTCACATTATCCCAAGTACAAACAAAAACTGAGTCGGCAGTAAAATTCGTTTGAGGAAAATATTGACGTATATCATTTGTAGCTCGCTGTAGTACTCGGACGCCACTGAATTCTTGGAAGTAAAAGTCACTGTTGTCAATATCTGTCCATAGTGGAGCAACAATGTCCATATTTGTGTAAGCTGGAAGAGTTTGTGGACTTGAAGGAAAATATCGCCGATTAAAAGTAAGAAATCCATTTTTGTAAACCTAAAAGGAGTTTGAAACATCAGATAATAAAACAGACAAATAGTTTTAGTGATTAGTATAAGTAAAAATTGCTAAAAAAAAAAAAAAAATAATAATAATTGTTAAAATAAAATTGTTGTATTAATTAGTGTCCTCACATAAACATAGTTGTATGTGTGCCCGAAGTAAGAAAATGGTGTTTGCAAATAAAGACCATACGGAAATTCAAAAAATCCAAATCCATAATACTGTTGAAGTGTGTGCCCATTCCCAAATGGATAGAACAGTCCTGAAAGCAAACAAGTTTATTTTTCAGCACAGAATTTACCAATTTTACCAATTAATTATTGTACATTTTGAATGATAAACAACAATTAAACATGATATGCAATAAATACCATGTATTTTAAATTATTAAATTACTTTACCATTGTGTTCTGATGTAGTGTCAGTTCGAAATACCCATCGACCCTTGACGTTGACATTGCTTGTGTATGGCAGGTTTGTGGTGTCAGAGACAGGAATTTCAAAGAAATCAGTTGACTCACTTGTGTCATATCCAGACTGTCAATCAATAACAACATGATGAAAAGTTCATTTAAAATCAACAGTTATTATATAGTGATGAAAATAATATATTTTAGTTTCAGTGTCTTTTTCAAATTACTTTACCTTAATAGGATATATGGCCGGGGAAATCGGACCATAATGCATGAGTGTGAATGACATGTTTTTGCCAGACACCAAAACCACTTGAAAGGTCGACTCCTGGAAGATAAAGGGAATTACTACATAAATACAGAGAACATGGGATAATGTTTCCTTATCACAAATTTCTGTCATAGTTCAATTTAACTAACAAGAGACTTACTGTCCTCCTATGAAATCCATAGTACGGTACTTTATCCCACGTTGCAATGAAAACCCACGATGCAGAGAAGTTCAGGTTGGGGTAATATTGGTTTATGTCTCTAGAGGCCCGATTCAAGAGATGACCATCTGTTACTTGTCTGTAAGAGATGATTCCTTTGCGTGTAATGTCAATGTCTGTCCACAGTGGGGCGATGCCATCTACAGACGAGTACATATAATAATAACCGGGATACGGCTGGTAAAACTGTCCTTCAAAAGTCAAGTAACCCTTGTTATTCACCTGTTTTGAGACCAAAAATGTGAAAGCTCAGTCATCTGGACATTCAATTAACATTCTTCATGTGGAGAAAAAAAAGCTACTGATGTTGTTTCAATAAAACTAAGATAGTGTACAGTGTCATGATTGTGACGATGCTGCTTACATATAGTTGATTATAAACAAGCCCAAAGTAGACAAATGGCTGCTCCAGGGTGATCAGTGGAGAACTTCCAAAATCCTCTGCGGGGTTCTTTATATCGTCATCTCCATATGGGTAGAAAATTCCTGCCATTGTAAAAGGAACATCTTAATATTAGATATCCTGCATGTTTAAATGCTTTAGAGTTTACTTTTGTGCAAAAAGTAAACTGTACAAAATATACCAGGGACATTTTACATGTACATCTTACAACGACTTTAAATTCATACTTATTACACTTGTCATGAAGATTTTCTACTTATTTTGTAAGTTGTAATTGGTCTGATTTGATCACATGTGGAACTTGGTTTTAAAAAAAGTCACTGCACAGTATTAAACCGAGTCAAAGGATTACCCTCTTCAGGTCCACCATCAACACGGAATACCCAGCGTCCCGGGACATTGACATTGCTGGAGTTGGACAGTGTATTTTCATCAGGCACAGGGATTGAAAAGTTATTTGTTGAGTTAACTGTGCCATAGCCAGCCTAAGTTAAAAAAAACAAACAAAAAAAAAACAATCATAATCAAAAATTCTTTGCAGTACAAGATATTTACAAGTTCTCTAGAATTATCTTAGTATCAATCAGAGTTCTAATTCTTTCTAACCTGAAAGTGTTGATCGGTAGAGGAGATATTTCCATAGTTCATCATGACAAAAGACAGAGAACCACCAGAGACCAAAACAACTTGAAAAGATGAACTCTGTTACAGAAACAGAAAATTATCCTAATAACACATAGACAGAGTAATTCTGCCTTTATGCTTGATTAATTCTGCAGTGCCGTAAACTAAAAGCAATTTATCTTACCATTATTAATATTCATAAACAGTGTTCCTATTTCTTTTACCCAGATTATCTGAGCGACAAATAAGGTTCATTGTCTACTGTCAAGCACTGCTCACACATAATTCATTTTCAAACCAATCAGCTATCAGTTGCGAGCAGCTTCACTCTAGATCGCATGGAATCCTACTAAAATGACTGTTTCATCCGTGAAATTTCACAAAGCAATGGTAAATGTGACCACACCTTTCGTCTGTCAGTTTTACGTCTATAGTTAAAAGTGATCTTGGTTTGGAGCAATTTTGATAGTTATGTTGGCCAAACATTGATTAACCTGCAAATCAATATTTCCAATCATATTACTTGAATAAAGTGTAGAACACAAAAATTCAAAAAGACTTTTTCCATTGAGAGATAGGCTAGCTTACCGATTGTGAGTTGTTAAAGTATGGTACTTTATCCCAGGTGGCAATGAATAGCAATGAGGCAGTGAAGTTCAGATTGGGAAAATACTGCTTTATGTGGTTTGAGGCTGCTAGTAAGAGTCCGCCTCTGGTGACCTGACGATAGGAGATGGTTCCATTCACAGTGTTGTCCATGTTTGTCCAAAGTGGAGCAATAATGTCTCTGTTGACTTGCGACAGTAAATAATTGGGTACCGGCTCTGAAAGAGGCCCATCAAATGTCAAATGCCCGTTGATATTAACCTGAAGCAGAGATAAACAACATTATAAAGAGATTTGGCAGTATAAAACAGGGACTGAAACTCTTAAAAAGCCAAGGTCATTTTCTTTCAACAAATGGATAGTGTATGATCTGTTTCATTTCACATTCATTTTATATGAGGTTTGAAATTTTACAACTGTGGGACAAGAATTCAATGTAGTTTAAAACTTTTTTTTAAAATAAGAATCATTGAAAAAAATATATATATAAGATTTATCATATATATTATAATACATATATACACATAATGCATATATTTATAAGTATTCAGAGCCTTAACTCAGTTGAAGCACCTCTGACAGTGGTTACAGCATTTTTTTTTTTTTTACAATAAAAATATTTTATTATTATTATTATTATTATTATTATTATACAAGCTTTGCACACAAATCCAGGTGTCACACCCAAAAAGTCTGTAACCACTGTCAGGTGTGCTTCAACTGAGTTAAGGTACAATACTTATGTCAGTGTAATATTTCAGTGTTTTCTTTTAAATAAATCACAAATCTGATTTTTGCTTTGTCTTTGTGGGGTTTGGGGTATTCTGAATACCTTCTGAATGCTCTATACATACACACATGCATACACAGAATTTATGAAAACAATGTGCTTACATAAATGTGTTGATAAACATGTCCAAAATATACAAAGGGCTTTTCCAAGAATACTACTCCATCTTGAGAGGGATTCTCCAGGTCTCCATTTCCAAATGGGTAGAAAAGGCTTGAAACTATTAAAAAAAAAAAAAACATAAATCAGTGTTTATGTAGCAAATGTAATGTTCCCGTATTGATATGTGTCACTTGGTCTCAGCCTCTTACAGCATTCCCATGGACCTGATGCTACAGTATATACTATACACCGATGAGCCATTACATTATGACCACCCCCAGCCTAGAGCATTGAGCAAGCCTGGCAACCGAACGTTGTCACAGGTGCAGTTCATAGAGCAGTATATTTACCACCCAAGGACCGGCTTTCGATCAGTTGAGTGTTCGTTATCAGAATGGGAAAAGCTGCCGAGTTATCAGAGTTTGATAAAGGACAAATTGTGATGGCACGGTGCTCCAGAACTTCGATCTCAGAAACGGTGCGCCTTGTAGGTTGTTCACGTGCTGCTGTAGTGAGTACGTATCAAAAGTGGTGCACGGATGGCCAAAAGACGAACTGTCATCCCGCCGTGTGTCGTCCGCAGCTCACTGATGCCAGAGGGGAGCGGAGACTGTCGTGCATTGTTCACAGCAACTGTAGGGCCACAGTGCGACAAATCACCAGCAGCAACCACAGTGGTGACCAGGGAAATGTGTGACAGCACACAGTTCATCGCAGCCTTCTGCGTATGGGCCTGCGTAGCCGATGACCCAGCCGGGTCCCCATGCTAACCACACGCCATCGCCAACAACGCATGAAATGGGCACAAGATCACCAAGATTGGACCATGGATAATTGGAAGAAAGTGGCCTGGTCTGAAGAATCAAGATTCCTGGTGCATCACATCGAAGGCCAAGCATGGATACACCAATTACCAACAGAGGCCATGGCACCTGGATGCACTGTTGGGTGGACACAGGTTGGCAGCGGTTTTCTCGGAACACTTTAGGCCCCATTATCCCAATAGCACAATCCCTGACAGCTGTCAGGTATCTGAACATTGTTACGGACCAAGTGCACCCATTCATGGCAACTACGTTCCCTGCCGGCGATGGCCATTACCAACAGGATAATGTGCAATGCCTCACTGCCAGAATCATCAAGGAGTGGTTCAAGGAACATGATGGTGTATTTCTGTTAATGCCTTGGCCTGACATGAACCCAATCGAACATCTGTGGTTCGACTTGGAAAAGTGGGTTCGCGCTACATCATCCCCATGTATGGGAAATGGAGGACATGCTGTTGACATTATGGTACCAGACACCCCAGGAGACCCATCACCACCTTGTCGAATCAATGCCTTGCCATGTGGCCACTGTTTTGCAGGCTAAAGGAGGTCTTACGTGTTATTAGATAGGTGGTCATAATGTAATGGCTCATCGGTGTATAATAGACATTACAATAGGCAGACATAGTCCATTTTACTTTGTTTTAGTTCAGTGCTCTGTCATGTTCAATAATCACACAACACAATGTCTTTAATAAATAAATCCAACAGGAACCTGTAGGAAATCTCAGGAGTAATAATAATCCACAACCACATAAAACAAAGACGTATGCAATACCAAACAAATAACTGTGAGATCTGAAGTCTTAAATACACAAGGGAGGATAATCAACAGAAACTGAAACAGGTGCGTAACATAATCAGTAACCAAGGATATAAATAGAGTTAAATAAATGTTGTGGAAGTATTTTTTTTTTTATTTCATGCTAGTGATTACATTCACTTATACATATACAACCAGGGCTGGATTTCCCAAAACATTCTTAACTCTATGTCATTCTTAAATTATACCTTAAGCTGTACCTTAACATCAATACGTTTTTCCAGAAACGTTCTTAGTTAAAGGGTTAGTTCACCCAAAAAAATTCTGTCATTAATTACTCACCCTTGTGCCATTTTACACCCGTAAGACCTTCGTTGATCTTCGGAACACAAATTAAGATATTTTTGTTTAAATCCGTTCAGGAAGATTCGAAGCGTAATGAATCAGCGTGAAAACCAAAAAAAAAAATGAATCAGCGTGCTCGAGGGATGTCCTTCAAGATGGCTGAGTTCGATCGGTTTCCGGGTCATAGGATGGAGGACGGAGGACGGAGGAGCGAAACGAGGAGGGATATTGAGAAGCACCCAAAGAAACACTTCAGGAGTTTCGAAGTCGTCATCTGGTTGGTTAAATTGTACAGGATTTCCGGGAGACGTGTGTGTCGTGTTCTTTAATGGTCCGCCTGGAAACAAATGCCGTGACGCCAAACCCCCTCATGAAAGAAGAACGCCGTCATGTTTACAACTGTGACTATGAGCACTTACCAGGATCAACTAAACGCTGGAGTTTATGTGACATTCTCCATTGTTGCAGTAAACTTGCACAACGTTCTTAAATGAATAATTTATTAAATGCACGTCAGTCTTTTACCTTTCACACCCCTAAACATGACGCGGAACAAAACAAACTGTGATTGGTTGCATTACATGTCAATCAAACGTCCTCTTGGGTGGTCCTTGGCCAATGAAGCTGCGATAGAGGCCCTGTCCCAAATGGCACCCTAAACACTCACAGCCTTCCTACGAGCCCGCACTTTCATGATGTAACTTCGCTTTGACTGTCGGGAAGAAGTCTGCCGCAGAGCTCGCACCAGTGCGGGTTCAGCAAAAGTGCGCATCGAGGGCGCATATTGGCCGCAAAGGGGGCGCTCGCAAGCACCCTTCTGAAGCCTAAAATTGACAAATGGGACACACTACGGTCTCATGGACTTAACGGACACACGCACGCGGCAGCCACTGTAAGTCCACAAGACCGAAAGTGCATAGAAGTGTGCCATTTGGGACAGGGCCAGAGTCCAGACCTTCTGCCGTCAGTCTGAAGGTCTGGCTACGCGAGACTAGGGGCTCGAGGGGCCCCCAGAATATAGATAAATTAGAATATAGATTTAGTTTGCAATTTGGATGATTTTTATAAGATCCCATGAGTCCTGATAAATGCAATTTCTACTTCTGAAGTGCTTCTTTTATAAAGAACACCGCTTTCTTACATAATGCGGTGAAGCAGCCCCTGCATAGAGTGAATTATTGATTCTCAAGCCATCAATATCAACCAATTCAGCACCACCGCCATAGACAGCACCTGGTAATGCTGCACTTAAGAAGGTATATGTGAAGCAACCTCCAAAGGTACAGTTTGGGGAACACGCCTAGAAAAGGTATAACTTTAGTTAAGGTATAGCCTACCTTTAGAGTCTTTGTAGCGCGCTAAGAGACACCGTTATCGGGAAATCCAGCCCTGGTTACTATTAGGCCTAATTGTTCCCAGTTTTCACTCTTACCTGTCTCTTCTCCATTGCACAGGAAGCTGCTGTCCTTATCTTCCCCATCAGATTTAAACGTCACAAATCCAATGTCTGATCCATTAACATTTTTCAAGATCCAGTTTTGGAATTCGGATACTCTGGCATAACTGTCAGGTGTAATATTATTGTAGCAAGAAATCCCAAAATTAGTGACACCGGCTAAGATCCATACAGAATCCTGCTCACACTGTAATGGACCACCAGAATCTCTCTAAAAATAATGAAAGAGAGGAACCTGAATTCATATAAAATATTAATCTAAAAAGATACTACATGAGCAATATGGAATAGATGTTGTTGAAGAAAGCTTTAACTTATATGATGATAATACATGTACAAGTGTTATTTAAGTTGCAATATTAAGTGATATTAAGGTACAATATGGTCATGCTGGAACTGCTTCATAGCCGTGCATGTTAAAGAAAACTCCTTGGAACATATGTCACTCAATCACAGTCAAGAATTCAATAATGTTGTGGCATAACCTGTTGTAACTTACAAAACATGTTCCTTTGCCCATCTCTCCTCTAGCACAGATCATTGTCGGAGTGATTGGTATGTCCCAAAATTGGATGTCTTGAAACCTGCAGTCACACTCCTTATTCCCCACCACATTTACCTGCACTTCCTGCAGAGTTCCAGACTGAGTGCCTAATTGTCAAATCAAGAAAACAGGCTTTTGAGACATTCTAATGAAAATATGGATCGATGTATGATACAGATTAAATAATAATAATATTAATAAATGTTCTTTTTATTCTCTTGCCATTAAGAACTTTTTTTATTTCAAGGATAATAGAAAACAGCTTCCATGAACAATAATCTCAAAATGTCACAAATGTCATTCATGAAGTGCTGACTTTATATATCTGTTAACAAAATACGACTTTTGTCTTATGAAAAGCGTGAAATATTTGACTGTCAATACCAATTACATTCTATGAAATTAGTCAAGATCAATAAGATTCATGCGAAAATTCAGAGCTTTTGTGTTTTTAAGCTGATGAAGTCAGATCGAGGGATGTGGCAGAGCTCAATTAACAACCACGGTGGGAAAAGCAATGTTAAGGAAAATTATGAATAAATTAAATAATTAAATTAGTTAAAAGAAAAAATAAAAGTCTCCTTAATATTTGTAAATGTTACGTACAATTTTTGGTTACACTTTATTTGAAGGTGTACGTGTTACAGTGTAATTATACATTTAAGTACTGAGAAATATAAATTAATTACAAGTGCTTACTATAGGGTTAGGTTCAGGATTAGGTCTGGTAGTTATGCGTCATAGTAGTTATTACTATAGTAACTAACATATGGAACAAGGACACTGTCAAATAAAGTGTTACCTAATTTTTTATTATGTGTATTAATTAAAAGTATAAGGAAAATAAATCGGCAAAAGTGTCACTTTACCAATAATAACTAAGGTTTAAAATATAATGTTGTACAATAAGAAGTCCTTCTTTATTTTTTTCCCATCTGGTTACATAATCCAGATTACATGTAGTCCAATGCATCAAATTGATTATCCTTACCTACAAAGCCAGTTTCTTCCCAACCAGTGGACCAGCAGGTGGTGCCGTTGTGAAAGACACTGTCATTAGCAGCCAGGCGGATTGGGCTGATGTAGCTGGTAAAGTTCACTGGCTCACTCAATCTCAGCAAGGCGATGTCATTGGTGAACTGATACGGGTCGTAGTCTGGATGTTTAATGATGGATTGGACTCCTCGACTGACCTCGTTTGGGTTAGAGACTGAAATGTTTTGGCTCTGTCTGCCCAGATAAACAGTCCAGTAACTGTCTGGGGGTCTGAATGTGGAAGCAAAGACTCTCAGTTGGTTTGCTCTGAGATTAACAATTGCACATTCACATTAAATCACAGATTATTTGCTTTATACATCTATTTTGTGTTCTTACGAGAAGGAAACACAGTGAGCTGCAGTGAGCACCCATTCATGGCTGATGAGGGATCCTCCACAGATGTGATAGTCAAAAAAGTGTAGACTGACATGCCAAGGCCAGTTCCCTGCAGGTGCATCCTCACCTCCCACAATACCAGTGCTCAGTGAGGAAACCCCACAGCGCTGTGCTGAAGAGAATAGTAAAAACTGTAAATAATTCTCCAAATTTGAGATCTAGCTGTTACAGAATCTTTGCTCATTTCAGTATTTTAGATACTGGTGTATATTTTAGGGTTGCCATCTGTGTAACAAAACTAGCCCATGCAATGGCCAATCAAAAATAGCCCAAAAGTAG
Source organism: Ctenopharyngodon idella (assembly GCF_019924925.1). Taxonomy (NCBI): domain Eukaryota; kingdom Metazoa; phylum Chordata; class Actinopteri; order Cypriniformes; family Xenocyprididae; genus Ctenopharyngodon; species Ctenopharyngodon idella. The sequence continues at coordinate 3,837,355 of NC_067231.1, forward strand.
CCATATTCCAGATATCAAAACTCAAAATGCCACTACGATACCTAAAATAAAAATACATATTTTACAGTCGTCGTTATGCAAACTGAAAACCACAATATCATAAAGATCATAAACACAGCTCAAATTAAAGGGATAGTTCACCCAAAAATTCTGTCATCATTTACTCACTCTCAAGTTGTTCCAAACCTGTATGAATTTCTTTCTTCTGCTGAACACAAAAGAAGATATTTTGAAGAATATGGGTAACCAAACAGTTGATGGGTGCCACTGACTTCCATAGTATGGGAAAAAAAATACTATGGAAGTCAGTGAAGTTTGGTTACAGAGATTCGTCAAAATATCTTCTTTTTTAGGTGAACTATCCCTTTAAAGTCTACAAAACTGACACTATTTACTTTGATAGTGCACATTACTAGTCTTGTGGTGAACAATTAACCTGTGCAAGCTGGTGCTGGTGTGAGTGGAGACGGGGCTAATTTGCATATTGATGGATCCGCGTATAGCCTACTATATGAAGCAAGGGTGTAGAGCAGCGGTACTTTTTTTCCTGCGCACATAAATTATAGTTTTTTATTTAAAATAAAAGCGATTACAAAGGAAATGTTTACTGTTCATGTTTTTTTTATTCTATGGAAAAATCCCACTTAAAAAAAAACAGACCGCCATTACATTTTTCCTCTCGCGCACCCCCTGGTGGCAGCTCGCGTACCCCTGGGGGTGCGCGTACCACACTTTGGGAATCCCTGGTGTAGAGTTACGCTATTTTACAGGCACAATCTGTGTTTTCTAGGGGTCGCTAACCTCTCTTTAAAACCATAACAAAGGCGTAGATTGATGACGCAGTGAATGAGCGTGGAATCATAGAACTTGTCGTCATGCCGATGGATCTAATAATGTTTATGGGGAAATAATGTTTATGGATGAGTGAATGCATGTCCTTTATGAAGACATAAGGGCGTGGCCGAGAATCGGGCGCGATTGCTGAAGAGAGACAGATATCAGTGCCACACACGAGTCCCGGGGGATATAAAAGAATGAGGACATTTCGTTCTACCGAACTATTTGGAAGTGCTGAAATACTAGTCATACAGTTCAGTTTATTTGAAATTGTGAGGTAACGCAGCGCTGTTTGACTTGGTCTACAGTACACTATCATACTAAACTGCATTTGAGTGTGTTGAAAGTTGTAATGTTATTCTATGTATTAGTTTGTTGACTGTATGAGACTAACAGCAAGCTAGATCAACATTAGAATGTCATACTGATGATATTCGAACATTTAATCGTGTTGAGCTATATAACATTGATTCATCTTATGTAACTTACATTTGCTCACTTGTCTAATAACGTGAAAGAGTGGCGTCTCTGTCAAGTCGAAGTGTCGCAAAGCTCTCGCCATCTCGAAAATGCCACGCTGATATTGATCCTCATTTTATTTCTCCTTTTGCCCCAAAGTTTGCTTGCCATGTAATGTTTGAACGAAACAACAACAGCGTGCAGCTAGACATTACGCAGTTATCTACGTCTGTTGCCATGGTTACTATGGCAGTACAAGCGGAAATATAAAAATCTTACATATTGTGCCTTTAAGGCATGAAGAAATTTTTTTCACAGAAAGTTTGGTGATCAAAGATGAGTTTTAAGGGATAAAATTATTGAGTACAGGGGGACTTTCTGATGTTGTATTTGGGTAATGTGAGTGTTGGTTTGCCAGGGACTTTATCAATTTTAACAATTTTGGTAAGATCTCTGGTTACAAAATAAACTGGAACAAATCATGTTCCAGATTTACTATTTCTTTCCCTCGATGTATAAATCATGCGCATGATTTATAAATCGAGGGAACGAAATAGTAAAGCGTGCGCACGTTTTAGCAAATCGAGGGAAACTAATTAATAAATCGTGCGCATGATTTGGCCAACTATTTTTTTCCTGCATGTCATGTCCGGGGCTCCGTACTTTTATGCAATTTTTTGAATTACCACTGTGTATGAAGTGTGCTATATAAATAAACTTGCCTAATAGTATTTATTGATTAAATATAAGACATTTCTCAGGCAGTACATGTGGATCTTTACAATGAATTTAAGGAGTGCTGTGGTCTGGTCTTGTTCTTGACTCGGTCTCACCCTGGCCCTGCCTTGGTCTGGGTCTTGTTTTGGTCTCAACAAACATGGTTTTCGTCTTGACTTGGTCTCGGTTTAGGTGGTCTTGACTACAACTCTGTGGTCTCTAAATTATGTAAAAAGATATTGAAAGGATCTAATAAACCCATTTTAATCAGATGCATGTGGAGTAATGTTCTTAAGATTACACACATATTGACTGGGATACTGTTTGTCATAACCCAATGTTAGCTTATAGGAATCAAATTATTCATTTTAGTTTTGTTCATCGATTACATTGTACCCCACTGAAACTTTTTCAAATGAAAAGATCCTCTTCACCAAAAACTGTCAATGTTCTCAATAGTCAATTGGCACATTTTTACGTATGGCATGGTCTTGTGAGGGTGTTCTTGGACACTGCGTTTATGGAATTACCGCTAGCTATGTTTCCATCCAAAGTTGCAAATTTACCTTAACTTAACCGTGGCCTCATAGTAAAGCGTCCGTTGTTGTAGGAAGAAGTAGGTCATCTGGGTACCTTTTGCCTACACTTCTATGAGTACTTATCTGCTTATGTTGTATGTTATTTTAGGATTTTAAGTGCGAGTGGGGAAGTTTCTTGTTGTGTCTATGTTATATGTTTATGGTTTTGAATGTGATAAAATTTGAAAATTAATAAAAAGTTCATCAAAAAAAAAAAGATTGAAAACACATGGGCTATGTATGTAACGATCTTACTATGAGCTCAATTGTGCCCCACATTTTTCCAATGTATACCTGTGGTGAAAAATGGAAATGCAGTGCAACCTAATCAAGGTTCCAGAGCAGTGTTGCCAAACATCACTGCAAACAAAACACCTGCTCTAAAACCATCCCAGTTTTATGCAATATGTAGCAACAGGGGGTGCAAATATTCAAGGAACTAGCAGAAAACTTGCATAAAACTTTATAAATTGATAATGTTGGCCAATCAAGATGACAAGAAATCTGTGATCAGTGTTGGCTGTAAAAATCCTGATTGGCCATTCCTAGTGTTTTGTTCCAAAAATTCACACCTATAACACACCAATAAAACACCAATAATGCTATGAAGACAACTGATGAACTCTACAACCAGATGATTATAGGCTACCTGTTTGAAAGTATGTTTAAAAGTCATGTGTATGAATGAATAAATAATCTGAGATCATTTGATTTTTTAATAATACCTGAAATTGTTTTTTTTTTTCTTTGTGCTTAGTTAGTTGCCCTTTGAACTCATTTTGAACTTGAATTACAGTTTTTTTATTTGCTTTGGTACTATTTTCACAAGTAAGGTGTACATTTTCAAAACTCTTAGTACAAAACTCCAAACTGATCACACTTCTAACACAGCTAGTCATTCTTTCAAAACCTCATCTCAAGCTTTCATTCTAGTTGTACATATTTTCATTCTACATAATCATTGTTTCAAAACACAAGATCATTGTGATATGTAATGAGAACACTTGGTTTAATCACAGAAACACAACAGTATGATCTTCTTTCAGTTTAGTACTTTTAACATTCAGTTAATTCAATAGCAAACAATGCAAGATACATGTTTCAAATCACCCTTGATGCTGAAATAATTACAGTTACACAGGCTACAGATGCCACATTAGAAAATGCACTTACATTACCTAAATTACATAATTGACATAAAATCCATAATGTTTGTAACAATATCTATTCAGTGTGTTATCAAAAGGTGTGAAGTATGACAGTCGTGAGGTTTTGTGTAGAATAGAGAGTGCTGCCAATACAGTAAATGTTCTCACTGTACCATATGACTGAATATATACTGTAGTTGATCTTTACAGATGAAGGGTGAGTTACAATATTGTGGCAGTCTCTCTATACCATGGTAATGCCTCTAATCAGTCTGATGTTATACAATCAGTCCTTACAGTCAGTTATACAGTCACTCTATCCTGCTCTGTGTTCACAAATTTCAACACCCCCACCCCCCTCTCTCATTCTCACACACACACGTTGGGTTTCCACATAATGATTTTTATAATGTATAAACTATATATTACATCCCCTAACTCTAAACCTACCCATCACAGAAAACTTTCTGCATTTTTACATTTTATAAAAATATAATTTCGTATGATTTATAAGCTGTCCCTCATGGGGACCAAAAAAAAAAAAAAAAAAAAACCCTGCGTTGTGAACCAAATGTCCAAACCAAAAGGATGGTAATACCAGTAATTTTAGACCTAGTGGGGACATTTGGTTCACAACGCAGGGTTTACCATGACCCCACACACTCACTTTGACAATTGTGGTAATCATCTAAGATAAATTGCTTATAATATAAAAAGAATTCATTACATTTGGTTATCCATTTCGGAAAATGCAAACAAGTTCTATAGAAACTATGCCTAAAGAATCAATATCTATAGAAATCTATAGGTGTACCAAATGATCCATTGATTAACCATTAAGTTCAGTTGGATTAAATAATAGACAAATGTATTAAACTGAACGAGAAGAGATGCAAATCAAAAGTTTGATAGTAATAGCATTATGAAAGGCAGTTACTGTGAATGAAATATTTATATAGGTGAATCACTTATTTTGTGTTGTGAAAAGGAAACTTTGTGATTTTGTGTATTGTACTAACACAATTGAAAATATGCTGAAACGTTTGAAAAAAGTGCACTGTTGATGATCTGTTGTGATATTAGTACTAAGAGTTTTGAAAATTGCTTGCTTGTGAAAATTGCACCAAAGCAATTTAAAAACGGTAACACATTTTTGCCACCTAATTCTTTTTTTAAACACCTGTTGTATTGTCATTGAACTGAATTATTTGCATTCATTTCTACTGTAAAAATGCCATGAAATTGACAAACTTATTTAAAACAGACTTGTTTTAAATACTGACAAAAACTGAGAAACACTTACTGATGAGAAATATCAGCGTCAGATACTTCAGATACTCCATTGTAATGAAAGCAGATTCAGTTGGTTTGGTCTAAAACTGGAGAGGAGCAGAGGAGGAAATAAATATAGAAATATACAAACATTAATTATTATATAAAATGCACAGCAAAAAAATTATGAAAAAGTTATGAACACTGATAAATCATATGTACTGAATGAAGTCAAATAATCTCTGAAAATCCCTTACATACCTTGCAGTATTTACACAGCTGTTTTTGTCACTTCTGTCCTCTATCCGCTAATGACATCTAAACAAATCTACTATGTAGAATTACATCATGTACATCACTGATACAAGAATTTGAATATACACTGTACAACTTATACACTGTTCCATGGCATTATATGAATATACATATTAGCATGCAAAACTTTTGCTATACAGAAGGTCTCTGTGTACCTGTCCTCTGAATACTAAGGACATATTACAGCATATAAGCAAATGATCTGTTCCTGGATAGAAATTTCTTAGTATTAGGCTAGAAATATATATATTTAAAAAGAGTTTACACAGAACAAATACAGTCAGTGCTATGCTAAAATAATGTACGTGGTCTTGACTGATGTAATACATGATTAATTAAAAATTATAAGGATGAAGTTAAAACCTTACTAGCAACACTTTACAAAAAGGTTTCATTCGTTAACATTAATAGCATTAGTCAACATGAATTAACAATAAACAATACTTCTAAGTTATTAATCTTAGTTAATTTCAACATTTAATACATTTTTGAAATCAAAGCTTGCATTTGTTAACATTAGTTAATGTACTGTAAACTAACAAACAAGCAATGAACTTTTATATTTTAATAACTAAACATTAAGAAAGATTAATAAATGCTTTATATTGCTCATTGTTAATTCATGTTAGCTAATGCAGACCTTATTTACTAACTGAAACCTCTCACAGTGTTATTGAAATAAACTTTTGCAGATGTGCACCATCTCTCATGATCTCATAACTAAACAGCGAACAGCAGATTGAAGGTTAAAATAATCATATCTTCCACTGTTTCCTTTTAATTTCAGCTATAAGCAGCTCTACAGAAGGTCTACATTTTCATTTTCATTAATTTAAATTCATTTAATTAGTGATTTTGTTGTATCTTTTGTAATTTTACAATTACAAGTTTTTTTTTACGTCTATATTGTTTTTATTCTTTTAGTTTTAGTTGTTTCAGTAAATCAAGTTAAACCATTAAAATAAGAAATGCAACTAGCTGAAATAAAATAAGTAAATTTTTTATATTTATTTTATTTTAGTTAATATTTTATTTCAAGCACCATTTTATTTATTTATTTATTGTTTGTTTTAGTTTTACTTTTAGTATCAGTTAACTAATGACTCTGCTGTTCAGTCAAAAACAAGGTTATTTCATACATGGAAAAAGCAGCACTTGTTCCCTCTCATTTTCCCTTCTTTTCCATCCAGGAACTCAGATAACTTCCCTATATTTCCTCAGCCCAACAGCTGTTTCTGCATTTTGATCCTTAACTGTTTACTGGTATTTGTATTTAATTTACATATATTGGCAACTGTGGTACATGATGCCATAAGGGAAAAAAGTACTTGTTACACACTAAATGATGCAAAAAAAACAAGTTTAAAGTATTTTCATTAGTCATTTGTTTATTCTTGTCAAATATAGAATACTGCAATGACACAAAGGCCCTTTAACTTTTGTCAACTATATTTGATATGAGGTGATTTTAAATGGAATATTTGTGTTCACTGGTAAAAGGAGATCGTTTAAATCACCTTGGACAAAAGCATTTGCTAAATTTATACATTTTTAATGATGAAAATATTCATAAATAGCAATTAGGACTGCATATAGTCAGGGTCATCGCTAGCGGGGCGAAAGGTGGTGACATTTCTAGGGGTCGCCAGACCTTTGGGGACCGACACTTTTGGCAGAGGTCTAATGTTCAGCCTGTGTTATGACAATTCATTAATTTATTGGTGTTTTAGAACAAAACCAACAGTTTAAAAGAGGGCTTCAGCATCTTTAAGTCTCAGCAATGTCACCTTAAATTATCTTTTTTGTTAAAGTCCCCCTGTAGTCAATAATTTTATCACTTAAAACTCATCTTTGAGTACACACAAACGTTTTTTCCTGTGAAAAACAAAATTCTTCATGCCTTAAAATAGCTTTAATGTAACTCTACACCCTTGCCTCACTTAGTATACATGGATCAATGAATATGCAAATTAGCCCCGCTCTTCCACTTGCTCACGCATCTCAGAGATGAACATATAAAAACACCACACAGACATATAAACAACATTAAAAACTTGATTTTCACCACAGGGGGTCTTTAATTACTTCAAGAGAAAATTAAGTTTAGCTCATTAGGGTAGCCAGATACTCCAGCTACGGCCCTGCATATAGTGCTTCAAATAGGGAAGTTTTGTATAATTTTCTTCTCCTGGGTTTAAAATAAACGATGAGAAAACATCACTGGATATCTGTAGTTTTAAATACATCCCAATCAATCATGATTAGGTGTGCTTTTTTTTGTCAGTTGCAAGGTACGAAAATACACCATGCAAAATTCTGAAACTGAATTGTAATTTAAAAGCATACTTACTGAATGATGCACAGCACTGCTATCTATCATTTTTTGAAGTACAAGGTAGATGCACTACAGGCAAGTTCCGCTCATTTCATCCAGACATTGTGGTACAATGAGTCCTGGGTTTTTAAGGAAAAATAGTCGGTAGATTTGCAAAAGCTTGCAAGGTTAATGGCATCAAAGCTTTAAAAAAATTCTCTCAAATGTATATTCACTTAATTATCCTTCATATCTATTAAAACTTCCACAAAACGTACTCAGATTTCATCTTGTTAGGCTGTAATCTGAATGAATTGGCATGTGCACTGTTTTGTTTTATGATACCATTGATTTCAAATATATTTTGTAGGGACACCAGGCCTACTGACTGCCCTGTTTAGCTTCTGTGAGACGTGACTAGACCACAGACAGTTCTGGCTTTTTTTTTCTTTTTTTTTTTAGGACTCACACCTTGTTTGCCTTTCAAATTGTGGTTGTGCTGTGCACAATGCTAAAATTGTGGGTTTTATAATATTTTGAGTTGTTAAGTTTTCTTCAGAAATCAGCAGAAATATCTATTATACATTTTTTTTATGGTAATTGGTAAATATTACCATAAAACAATATTATAGACAATACCAGTTTCATTGGTATTGGTATGTAAATATCTATGTATATTTTTATGGTATATGCCTGTAAAGTGTTTATTTCTGAATGTGATTGTCAGTACATTTTATCAGTATTTACCATACTTTCAAAACAAAAATTAAAATATGAAAAAATATGCAATATGAAAATTATTTTCAAATAAAGCATTTTCTTTATAAAAGACAAGATTTGGTCTTCTAAAATCCTTTTATATTTATATGTATATATTTATATACATATTATATTCAAGGTCATCTTTGATACAATAATTTGGAACAATAATATTCTGGAGGTTTTCCCACAGGAGTTTGTATATCATTTGACTAATTGTATGCAACATTTTATGCCTAGAAACATGGTGATTTTTTTCCTGGCTGTTGGCAATATTTTCAGATTTATGGAGTGATAAAAAGAGAAATCCAAATTACCAATTAATGACATTTAAAAACAAAATCAACACCATTTATTATTATTAAACAACAATTCCTTTATTAATACGGTTTATAGCAGGTGTAAACAGTGATTAACAAGCATTAATCTGAAGGGCGGGGTGGGGTGGGGTGCTATAAACCATTAATGCTCATTTAATTAGAGAGAATAAGCACCCCGTCCTCCTTTTGTCAATCACTGTGTCACACCCCCCACCACACAACACACTACACCACATCCACCATCTGCGGCGCTATCGAGCCCCCTGCACCCGCCACCACAACCCTGCAGGGGGCTCTAGTACTGAAGAAACACTGATGAGTCCGATCGATGAGAAACTGTGAGCTTGAGAGAGAAATCCGTCCTTTAAATAGCAGTCCTGCAGCTGACGTCACGCAGATTCCAAACATTCTTTGCATGTTTATGACGCGGTGCGTCACTCTCATTGTGACGTCATTCACAAGACTCTCTCTCTTTCTCTCTCTGTGTGTAATTCAGTAACAAACCCTGAATTCATTAACCCTGTAAAACCTGATATATGAAATAAGTATTTGTGTTGTTGTTGTTGTTGTTTATATCTTTAGAATGTATTTAACATATTTTTTTTAAAAAAATCTTTAAAAAGTTTGCATATGTGTTTTATCTTTTGTATCAAATTTTATACATCAGGGTTTTATGGCTCATATAGTGTGATATAGTGAGAAGCGACACTCAAGGAGGCCTAAATTGGGCAAAAATATGGAATTTGGTGCAGATGCTGATATTTATATGGCCAAAAAGTAAAAAGAAATTCTGCTTGTAATGTACTGTAAATTAATGAGATCTTTATAACAGTGGTACTGTTATTTACATAAAACACACACACACACACACACACACACGTTTGTTTGACTATATTAGTGAAGATATTCCATAGACTTCCACTGATTTTATGTCAGGTTAATGATATTTTAATATATATTTAATAATAATATCCATGTGACAAAATCATGCTGTAAGCACATGACATATTCTGACCACAAGATGTCGCTATTCGATCACTAACTATATAGACTGAAATGACAGGCATCAGGTCAAAGTGCATGTGCAATATTTACAAAACAGTATATTAGAATATTTAGGATGATCGTACATCATTTAAGTCACCCTTTAAGGAAAACAATAAATAAAGGATTTAATATTTAATAATAATAATAATAATAAAGCATATAAAATGAAGTGTATTGCATTGTATTTCTTTCATGGCTGGTACATTTTCTTCAGAAATCATCAGATTATATATATATATATATATATATACAGTATGACTACATCTTAAATTATATAGTACAATACACAAGGGAAATAAATTATGTTATAATACCATTGTTTTTATTATAATTTTCATTTTATTTATGTTTATTTAAGGTCACAAAGTGGACCAGATGCTGAAAATAATATTATTATCTGTAAAATTATCTGTATCTCTTTAAAAACCTGAAGGCAGCAGCATTAATTGGAAACAACATAAATTCAAATACACTTAACATTTAATAGAAAATCTGTTCATCACAGAGCTTTAATCAAATGTTGATCAGATCTCAGTTTCACATTAGGCTACTTGTGCACATAACAGTCTGACCTGGATATAAATCACATGATCATAAAACATACTGTCTGGTAACTGTATCATCGCCTCTGTGAAGATGTTCTTTCATCATTCTGATAAATAATAAAATTGAAGTTTCCTCCTTTATTTGTGTTCATGAACATGTGACATCTGGATTATTGTTACCATATACTTTTTTTGTTTTTACTCCTACCAGCTTGCAAATTGCCAGGATTTTCAATCATCTGTAAAATGTTTTATTTTATTGCATGTTTCTCTTTTTCCCCCAGATGTTAGAGGCAGCTTAATCCTTAATATCTTTCAAACTCAAAAACAAGCACTGATTTTATTTGCTCTTCGCTTTCTTCAGGTGTCCCTCCAGTCCCGTCCTTCTCTTTAGGTTTGTGTAGAGAAGTGCAAAGTTTATGATGTAGGTCGAGACACACACCACACAGAAATCACCCAAGACGAATGCAAGAATGGCAGCTAGATACACTGATCCGGCCACTGACACCCAAGAGGACATGACGAGGAAGAACACTGATCTGCTGGACACTAGCTGACCTGTAACCAAAAAGACCAAAATTACATTTGCACGTCCCCTTCAGACAATAATTCATACACCGATCAGGCAAAACATTATGACCACCTTCTTAATATTGGGTTTGTCCCAATTTTGCTGCCAAAACAGCCCTGACCCGTCGAGGCATGGACTCCACTAGACCCCTGAAGGTGTGCTGTGGTATCTGGACCAAGATGTTAGCAGCAGATCCTTTAAGTCCTGTAAGTTGTGAGGTGGGGCCTCCATGGATCGGACTTGTTTTTCAGCACATCCCACAGATGCTCGATTGGATTGAGATCTGGTGAATTTGGAGGCCAGAGTCAACACCTCAAACTCAATGTTGTGCTCCTCAAACCCTTCCTTAACCATTTTTGCTTTATGGCAGGGCGCATTATCCTGCTGAAAGTGTCTACAGCCACCAGGGAACACCATTTCCATGAAAGGGTGTACATGGTCTGCAACAATGCTTAGGTAGGTGGTACGTGTCAAAGAACATCCACATGGATGGCAGGACCCAAGGTTTACCAGCAGAACATTGCCCAAAGTATCACACTGCCTCCGCCGGCTTACCTTCTTCCCATAGTGCATCCTGGTGTCATGTGTTCCCCAGGTAAGCGACGCACACGCACCCGGCCATCCACGTGATGTAAAAGAAAACGTGATTCATCAGACCAGGCCACCTTCTTCCATTGCTCCGTGGTCCAGTTCTGATGCTCACGTGCCCACTGTTGACGCTTTCGGTGGTGGACACGGGTCAGCATGGGCACCCTGACTGGTCTGCAGTTTTGGAGATGCTCTGACCCAGTCGTCTAGCCATCACAATTTGGCCCTTGTCAAACTCGCTCAAATCCTTACGCTTGCCCATTTTTCCTGCTTCTAACACATCAACTTAGAGGACAAAATGTTCACTTGCTGCCTAATATATATGCACCCACTAACAGGTGCCGTGATGAAGAGATAATCAGTGTTATTCACCTCACCTGTCAGTGCTCATAATGTCATGCCTGATCGGTGTATATACAATAATTGCAAAATTAGAATTTATTTGCAGGTGTCACTTGGTTTGATATTTTGTTATTGTTGACCCTGTATAAATCATTAGTGTCCTAACAGCACTTACCCAAACCCAGCTGCAGCATATAGAAAATGATTCCCAGCACACTGTTTGGCTGATTCAACACACTGTCTTTGGAAGTAAAGATCTGGACGAGCCCAAATCCACGTCCCCATCTGAAAGAAGGATCAAAGTTTCAGGGGTTGATAACATCATTTGCCTGTAAATATTCACTATTTGCAGGTTCCATAAAATCAAAATAATTATAGATAATCAGTATTGGCTGATAAAAGCAAATTTTCACACTATCGGCCAATACTTTAAAAACAGCCGATAGTCAGGGCCGATATATCCTGTCAATAAGAAGAGGGCAGGAAAATGCACTGAATTTGTGTTTTGTGTAAAGAAAGTGCTAAGAAACCAGTTTGTTAATCAATATTAACAGAAATTATATGAATTAATAACATTCAGAAAGTTAAGAAATATTAATTTAATCATCAGAATTTAGTTAATGTGTTAATATTAATTTGAGTAATGTGTTTGTTTATAACTGATACCAGTTACTCTGAAACAAGCTGAAGAAATGGAGAAAATAAAGTTTTTATTTGCATTTCTTTCAAAATATAATAATTAAAAATATAATGATTAATTAAGAATCATAATGAAATTATCATTAATTTACAAGGTGGTATAAAAGGCAGAACTCCAAATTATCGGTACTGACCGATATCACTCTGAATTATCGGCTATCGATATCGGTGGAGAAATGTAGTATCAGTGCATTTCTAAAAATAATCATGGACTGGTACATTTTGGCCTATTTAGCTTTTCATAACGTTTTTCTGGAAAGAAAACACAAATTAAACTTTGAAGTGTTTGATTTATTGTATTTTCAATTACAATAGGCCTACATATATGTTTTTGTTTTCAAAATTAGTCTTTTTCTTATGAACTAAGTTAGAAATCTCCACTTAAGCAGCAGCAACACCAAACACTGCATTTTTATACCTATAGATTTTCACACGGGGGTTTGTTCATATATCATTTGACTAATTTTATGCAACATTTTATTCCTAAAAACATGGTGATTTTTTTTTTTTTTTTTTTCTGTCTGTATTCAAATATGTGCAGATTTAATTAGATAACGCCTTATTTGCATATTTAAACATACCATTTTAGAAAAGGTGAAACAGAAAAAAAATTTTGTGACTCTTAATGTTATCAGTCAACTGGGGAAATATGGAAATATGGTGTAGGCTACTGTATTCACATTAATTATAGCCTAAGTTAGATGCATGAAAACTGCCACGACTGAAATGAACGCATTTACCTGGAGGTGAAGACCTTAGAGCAGCTCACGGAATGGCCCAGGTCGCACATCGCGCGATATTCGGGATCATTCTCCCGGGAAAGTTCGACGTATAGCGCGTAAACCGACAGAACTAAACCCAGAAAACAGAGGATGAGGCGAACGCTATATTCCCATTTAGGAACTCCAGTAGCTGAATGGCTCGAGGACATTGCAGTGACAGTGTCAAGAGGTTTTATAACGAATTACCTAATTTACAAAAGCCTGTTTTGTAGACTTGTAGACTAAAGTTGCTACTCTTACGTGCAACGTGTAACTGTAGAATATGTAAGTTCGACTCCCACCTTGTCACAATATACTGCAACGTGGAAAAGCCTGAGGCAAGAGCTGTGATTGGTCCAAAGAAGTCAAACGCGTGACAACCGATTTTACTGACTATAACGGTTTCCAATGGGGTGATGCGTTTTGTCCTCCAGGGGGCGCTTCGCGGCTCAGATTGTCTAAAGCCCCATTCATATCCCAGTAAATCCATAAACATTCAACGGATAAAAATATAATCGTTTTAATCTATTACGTGCAAATATTTGTACCTGACATTTGAATTTAAATTTACCACAACACTCTAATACATGCCCAATCATCTGTACTGATCAGTGCTGAGAAAAGTATGATGGAAAGTCCGACTGATGGGAGATAACATGCACTGACTAGTAAAGTAAATATTTAAATCCAGCCCTTTTGCTTTGTATGTACCGACGCGAGCGCTTTGATTGGACGGATGGTGCAGAAGGTTCGCGCGCGGACGGTCAGTGTCCAGTTAGATTAATACGTTTGGCAATGTAAACAATGATGTAAACACTGGCCCTATCCGGTTTGGATGATTCATTCCACGTGTTTGTTAAATATTCGAATATTGTGAACAAATGTATTTTTGTTGTATGGTGACACCAAATGTGAAGAAATTAAAAACAAATAAGTAAATAAATAAATAAATGCAATAATAGGGAATTAATTAAAGGAATAGGAATATATGACTTGATAAAACAAAGACAATTCCTTTTTAATTACATTTATTCCTTGAATTTACTCATGTATACGTGTAAAAAAAAATAGTTTTATATTTATACAATATATTCTATATTAAATCGATAAATAAAGTTCAGTCAGGACTCTTTGTTTATTAATTTATATTACTATTATTTATTTAGCCTATTTATTTATTTGTTTGTGTTTAATTTCTGCAGGTTTGGGTCTCCATTTTTTGTGTTTAGAAATTACTATATAGTAGTTTAACATGCTAAAGCAAGTGCGCGTCTTTCTTATTTACACTCGATTCATCAGTGTCGACGCCGCCCAAAGAATGACCCTATTCCACACTTCAAAAGAGCCCGCCCCTCGAGCATGTTCTCGAATCCCATTGGTTAATCCACTTGCAAGCATAGAGACGATTGGTAGCTTTGCTGCCGTTCAAACACAATACGGAAGAATACAAGGAAGTAAAACATTGGTTCGTGATAGCGAAGAATAGACATGCTTTGAAAGAACCGCTCCGAATTCCCACTGCTTCTATATATTTACAGGTAATTATTACCGCTTTCATAACCCAACATATGCTTTTATTTGTCTTTGTTATAACATGAAAAGAAAGAAAGAAAGGGTGAATATATTATCTTTAAAGATATTTTGGGGCCAGTAGGCTCTCACGTCCCTGCGGCAAATAAACAGGATTAATTGCTCACAAACGACAGATACGCCCTGCTGGACCTGTAGTATGTTGTAATGAGCAATTACAAAGAAGTGATTAGCAATGTGTGTTTCTGTTATTTTATGGCTTCACGTCTAAGCTACTCACACCTCTGTGTGCACCTTGCATTGTTGTATTTCTTAAAACATTAAATACACAGAGGATAAGGGGATTTTTTTTATTATTATTATTTCAAACAAAGGGTTAAAAATGTGCTCCATGAAAGTGGTGCTGCTTTTGAAATAGGCTACTGTAAATTACTGTCTGTTTTGTTACTGATTAAAAGGAAAGGTTAGTTAGATTGTGCATTAACTGTCTGGAACTTCGATATTGTCCAAGAGACGTTTAGAGTCCATTAAAATAAGGTGAACAGAAAGCAAAAATCACAATCTTGACCCTAGAACTGATCTCTGACTGTTTTGTTTCAGAATGGCATCCAATGAGAGGGACGAGACAAATGACACTCAAGCAGTGCCGGCCCGTAAAGCCTCAGAGGGCAACAGCAGGAGAGAGGGTGACACTGACAACAACCATCACAGAAGCGTTACAGAAGGACCCCCTCAACCTAGCGATGACACGTCCATTGTAACAGATACAACTACTGTTGCAGATAAGAACTTGGCTCTGCTCAAAGCCCACTCCTTAGATGTGAAGTTTGAAGTTGGCGAAGAATATGACGTTATTGAGACCATTGGCACAGGTGCTTATGGTGTCGTCTCATCAGCCCGAAGACGAGACAATGGTAAGGGTGCCAAGATGCATGTCTATGATTTAAAATAATCTGACTAAATCTCTGACGTTAGAATCCACTATTATTATTATTACATCATTATTAATATATTATTGTTATTAGTATTATTACTACAGCATTATTAATATATGATTATTACGTATTGTAATAATAATAATAATATACTAATAATGCTGTAGTAATAATGATAATAATTATTGTTATTATTATTACCAGGGACATTATTTGCTGTTTATTAAAATGCAATATGTATATTTTGTATACTTATTTTATGCAAGTATTATATTTTTAAGATAATGTATTATAATTAGGGCTGTGAATTGATCATGTTAAACTAGTGAAATTTCAAAAATGAAAATTCTGTCAATAATTACTCACCCTCATGTCGTTCCACATGCGTAAGACCTTCGTTCATCTTCGGAACACAAATAAAGATATTTTTTATGAAATCTTAGCAATTTCTGACCCTCCATTGAGAGTCCACGCAACTACCACTCTGATGCTTCAAAAAGTTCATAAAGAGATTGTAAAATTAATCCTCATGAATTGAGCAGTTTAGTCCAAATGTTCTGAAAAAACACGATCGCTTTATATGATGAACAGATTAAATTTAGGTTTTTCATTTTGGGGTGAATGAACACACTTAAAGGATTAGTTCATTTTCAAATAAAAATTAGCCCAAGCTTTTCTCACCCTCAAGCCATCCTAGGTGTATATGACTTTCTTCTTTCTGATTAATACAATCGAAGAAATATTAATAAATATCCTGATGCATCCGAGCTTTATTATGGCAGTGAACAGGGTTCACGAGTATGAGCTGAAGAAAGTGCATCCATCCACATCCATCCATCATAAACATATTCCACACGGCTCCGGGGGGTTAATAAAGGCCTTCTGAAGTGAAGCGATGCGTTTGTGTAAAAAAAAATAATTAAAAAAATCCATATTTAACAAGTTATGAAGTAAAATATCTAGCTTTCGCTAGACCGTTTTCCGTATTCAACATACAAAGAAAGTGTAAAACACTTGCAGTTCAGAAAGCTTACGATACATCCTACGCCTTGCCTATTCAACTTACGGAAAAAGTGTAACTGACGCGATGCCAGTTCACAGGAATCTAATGTTATTTATGCATTCAGGCCAGCAGGTGGCAATAAAGAAGATCCCTAATGCCTTTGAGGTTGTGACGAATGCCAAACGCACGTTGAGAGAGCTGAAGATTCTGAAGCACTTCAAACACGACAACATCATCGCCATTAAAGATATTCTCCAGCCTGTGGTCCCTCACTCGGCTTTCAAATCAGTGTAAGCTTGACTATGAAATGGCATGCACTACATTTTCTCTCTTCATATATGATGTTCTAAAAGTGTCTCTCGTTCTTTAGGTACGTGGTTCTTGACCTCATGGAGAGCGACCTACATCAGATCATTCACTCCCGGCAACCTCTGACTCCAGAACACACACGCTACTTCCTGTACCAGCTGTTAAGAGGCCTGAAATACATTCATTCGGCCAACGTCATTCACCGCGATCTCAAGCCGTCCAACCTGCTGGTCAATGAAAACTGCGAGCTGAAGATCGGTGACTTCGGCATGGCACGTGGATTGAGCGCGTCCCATTCCGAAGAGTCCCGTTCCTTTATGACTGAGTACGTGGCCACCCGCTGGTACCGCGCGCCTGAGCTCATGTTGTCCCTGCACCACTACAGCTTGGCCATCGACCTCTGGTCTGTGGGCTGCATCTTCGGCGAGATGCTCGGCAGGAGGCAGATGTTTCCGGGGAAAAACTATGTGCATCAGCTGCAGCTGATTCTTTCGGTTTTGGGCACGCCGCCCGAGAGCATCATCAGCACGATAGGGTCGGACCGGGTGCGCTCTTACGTACGGAGCCTCCCTTCAAAAACGGCAGAACCGCTTGCAGCACTGTATCCACAGGCCGAGCCCAGTGCGCTGGACTTGTTGGCCGCGATGCTCCGCTTTGACCCTCGTGAAAGGATCAGTGCATGTCAGGCGCTAGAACACCCCTACCTCGCTAAGTACCATGACCCTGACGACGAGCCAGTGTGCGTTCCCGCCTTCGATTTCGAGTTCGACCGGCAGCCCATGGGCAAAGAACAAATCAAAGAAGCTATACTAACAGAAATCGGGGACTTCCATAAGAAGAAGCTGGGTGTCAGGAAGAGGATCCAGTTTAAGCCGCTCCATTCTTCTGGTTCAGCGGTGGTCGGCGTCTCCAGTAACACCCTTTGCACGGCTCCACAGTCTCAAAACCTGAATGATACAGCACAAACTTGCCAACAGCACAATCTCAACTACAAACCAACAGACGGTACACAAACTCAGCTTCAAGCCCGACATCATCTCACTCACATTTTGCCACATTTGGCTCAGTCGCTAAGCTGCCAGGATGTAGACATGCTCAGCGCGAACTCTGACGGCCAGCCTGAAACCATAGATCTGACCACTCCCACAGACAAGGACACGTCTTTTACTGAACCAGTGACGGACTGCACAAAAAAGGAGCTTGTCTCGTCCAATCACACTCTTCCCAAACAAATGCCTCCGTCCCATCCCATCTCTCAGACTCCGCCCACTTCAAGTCTTCCGCAGTCTATGCCTTCACTCTCGCTCACACAGTCCCAAGCTCAGTCGCTCTCTGAAAACCTCTCTCGTTCCCTTGGAAAAGGAGGGAAAGCGGCAACCGGGGAAGGCACAAAAAAAGAGGGAGCAATTTCAGATAACACAAAAGCAGCTCTCAAAGCTGCTTTGCTCAAATCAGCACTAAGGCAGAAGGCTCGAGGTGAGAGAGTTTGCAGTGTGTGTGTGTGTGGCCATAGACTACTTAATATTTATAAATACTTTACATATCTTAAAATATGTCGCTGCCATTGTTTTGTCTCAAGATGAACACCAGTAATGTTTTTTTCTAAGGCACGTTTAAAAAAGCTACTTAAATGTCCTAATTGAACCAAGGCCTAATCCTGGCTTAATCTAAGCCCTGTCTGTGAAACCGGGCCTAAGAGTTTTTCAAACTTTGATGCTACAGACTCCAGATATGATGATCCCCATGTGAGGATGCCTCTTCCTAAAATATAAAATCTAACTAATTCATGTATAAAATTATTTTTTTTGTATTTAAACACACATATTTTATATTTAACACACACACACACACACACACACATATGATAATGATGATTAGCCATTCAGTCGTATCCGACTCTTGGTGATCCGATGGGCTGGCTCTCGCCATACTTTCAGGACTTTCACTTTCTTTTTCAGCTGTTCTATGCCTAAGCCATTGTCACTTTTGATGATGTTGAGCCAACGCACACACACACACACACACACACACGCACACACATATATATATATATATATATATATATATACAGAAATAAATTACATGCCTTTCATGCCTTAAAATAGCTTGAATGTAACTCTACACCCTTGTTTCAGTTAGTATACATGGAAGCATGAATATGCAAATTAGCCCCGCCCCCACTCACTCACACAAGTTCAGAGATCCACTTTTCTGTAGTAAACACTGCACAGTGGCAAGTGGAAATACTGGTTTAAAGGGTTAGTTCACCCAAAAATTAAAATTCTGTCATTTTTTATTCACCCTGATCGTCGTTCCACATTAGTAAGACCTTCGTTCATCTTCGGAACACAAATTAAGATCGCTGAGTCTGAGAGGTTTCTGTCTCTCCATAGAGATCAAACGCAACAACCACTCCAAGGTCCAGAAAGGTAGGAAAAAGACATCGTAAAAGTACTCCATGTGTTCAATTTTATGAAGCAACGTGAGTGCTTTGTTTGCGCAAAAAAACATAATTTACCACTTTACTTTCAAAATATTGATCTGGAATGCGCGTTCGCGAGAGCCAATTGTGAGACTCATGTGTTTTGTGTTCACGCGAGAGCTGGCACTGTTGCATGAACACGCTTTGGATAATATTATTTTGTGAATAAAGTGGTAAAATATGTTTTTTTTTTGTTGTTTTTTGTTTGTGCAAAAAACAAAGCACTCATGTTGCTTCATAAAATTGAGTTTAAGCCACTGGAGTCACATGGAGTACTTTAATGATGTCTTTTTCCTACCTTTCTGGACCTTGGAGTGGAAGTTGCGTTGGATCTCTATGGAGAGACAGAAACCTCTCAAACTTCATCAAAAAGATCTTCATTTGTGTTCCAAAGATGAACTAAGGTCTTATGGATGTGGGTGAGTAATAAATGACAGAATTTTCATTTTTGGGTGAACTAACCCTTTAATTCAGCCATATATGTTTGAACCAGAAACTGATTCAGAAGAAGTGGAAGAGTGAATTATACAGGCTCATCTACAAAGTCGATGTATTTTATCATATTAAAAACACCACATAGACATTTAAACAACATTAAAAAAAACGGGGTTTTTTTTTTTTACTTGCCTAGTTTTATGATATTAATTTATTTTTCTCTTATCCAAGAAAATGGTCATGATAACATTGTACTGATTTTTTTCTTCCCCAGATGGAGGCTCTGCAGCTCATGGTATAGATTTACTTAGAGAAGCTGCCGGAAGTTTATCCTCGTCGCTCTCCTCCTGTAACTCTGGTCCAGAGCATAAGAAGCCAGTCACGGCCCAGGAGAGACAACGAGAGAGGGAAGAGAAGCGGAGGAAGAGGCAAGAGCGTGCTATGGAGCGAAAGAGGAAGCTGAAAGAGAAGGAGAAAAAGGAGGGGAAACGAGGAGAATCTTTGGGTGGCGTTTTACTCAGCGACAATGACAAGAAGCTGTTGGAGCGCTGGGGACGAATGATGGACAACCGAGTGGACAAATCGCAGACCGCAGAAACCAATGGTGCCAAAACCAGTGAGAGCAAGACGGTCCAAATCCAGCCAGCAACAGGAAGCAACCTCGTAAAAACAAACTCAGTCGGAGGGGAATCATTGCCGCCAAAACAACCCAACGAAGTGCCACAAATGCTGCCTCAAATGGGACAGTGTGTCACAGCTGGAATATTCCATCCAACTCCGACCCATGATGCAGCACCTGTCTCTTTAGGGCCAGCTCAGAATGGAGACGTTGGCATAGTTGCAGTAGGAGGAGGCGGAAATGTTGGCGGTTTAGGTGTGGTAACGGCCCCATGTGCCTTTGCCAAAAACAACATATTAAAACCTCAGTTTCTGAGTGTTGGAACAA
Source organism: Ctenopharyngodon idella (assembly GCF_019924925.1). Taxonomy (NCBI): domain Eukaryota; kingdom Metazoa; phylum Chordata; class Actinopteri; order Cypriniformes; family Xenocyprididae; genus Ctenopharyngodon; species Ctenopharyngodon idella. The sequence goes on from NC_067231.1 coordinate 3,858,267, forward strand.
TGTTCACTGGTCTTGAGAACTGGACAGGGACACCTCAACACAAAACCCACCAGACTCCACCAGAACTGAACAATCCCGCTCACACAGGCTTTGCGCATTTGCAACCCCAGCAGAAGCCCGTCCCACAGTCCAACGCTCACATCCAGCTGCTGCCGCTGGAACCTTTTATGACTAAACCACCAGCCCTGAACCCCAGCATTGGTATTTCGGACACCAGCACGAATCCAGAGACCGGCGATGGTCCTCAAACCCTGGACAAACTTTGCATTTTGGGGGACCGACAGAATGGCTCTCATTCACAGGGCCCTTCAAAACAGCCTCCAGGAGCTGCAGCTCAACCCTGCCTTAGTCTCACGGACACGGGACAGTCAACAAACAGCATTCCTGATATCCACACCGTCACGCAGCAGCTCTCAAAGTCACAGGTGAAGATTTATCTATAATATATGACTGTGAGCCTTCTTTCAATGCGAGCATATGAATTCATTTATTTTTATAGAGTTTCATTGTCCGCCGGATGAAAATCAACTCTGATCCCTTAGAAAAGTGACACCTGATCTCAACACGACACTTAATTTGAGTTATTGAGTTATCGTGGTCATGGATAACCTGGAACCATTAGGAAAATTTAAAATGGATATTTCTAGGCCTAAAAAATAAATGGAAAGGAGTCAAATCTTAAAATGTCATGGACATTTCTGTAGTTTCTAGTCGTTTTCTGCTCCAAAATATTACATGAGCAAGATATAAAGTAAACAGTGACCGCAAGCCATAATTGATGGTGTTATTGTACACAAATAAATATAATCATTTAAAACTATTAATTCCAAAGGCCATTATATGACAAAGAAATGGAAATCAAGACCAACAACAATTAAACTTAATCTAAAAAACCTTTATCCAGTAAACACAAATAACCAGTAAGGTTATGGACATTAATCCATTTTTATATATATATATATATATATATATATATAATTATTATTATTATTATTATTACTTTATTGAAAAAACCTATACCCCTCAAGAGGCCATGCAATGCATTATTATTTTTATTTTTTACTATAATTTATATATTTAGTGAATTTTATTTATTTGTTTATTTTTAAACCTGTAGCACCCAGAGGTTATGCCATGCATTATTATATTTCTTTTTATCTATCTATCTATCAATCTATCTATCAATTTCTATCTATCTATCTATCTTTTAAAACTACTAAACTAAAACTTAAACTATTTCAAACTGAAAGGCTTTTAAAACTATTTCAAACTTTCTGGACCGGCTTTTTCAAGCCAACTTAAAGTTTGTCTACAAACATTTTTATCTAGTTTTTATTTTATTAATATATACTATTTATTTATTTTTTAAACCTGTAGCCCCTAGAAGTCATGCCATGTAATTTTATTATTTGCTCTCACAAATGTATGGAGGCCTGTTTCTATCTCAGGGTAATGAAGAAAAATGTAATTTTGAGATAAAGTTAAAAATAATAATTCACATTGTGATATATAAAGTCAGAATTGGGAGAAATAAAGTTGCAGTTACCTTTTATTTTTACTTTGTGATTGAAATTGGCTTCCATATTTATGTGACCTTTATTATGTTTGGAAAACATAATCACTACTTTGCACACTATATATTCCTTATATATTTATATTTGATTTTAAACTCTTTCATTTGTTTCATTCTTCTCTTTAATCTCAACTTTGTCCTTTTCCCTGCCAGGTTGAAGACATTTTGCCTCCGGTTTTCTCAGTGACCCCAAAAGGCAGTGGAGCTGGATACGGTGTAGGCTTCGACCTCGATGACCTCCTCACTCAGTCTCTTACTGAACTCCAGCACTCCGACCTCAGGGAAAGGTCAGTTCAATTCTCAGTGACCGCAAAGTGCACACTCTATTTTTGAACTGTAAGTCACTGCAAATTACAATGCTTGACTCTTGTGAACAGTACCGGTCAAAAATTTGGAAACAAGCTTGTTTCCCCCGTGAGATAAAAAATAAAAAAGGTAATTGCGACTTTTATCTCACAGTTCTGACTTTTTTCTCACAATTGCGAGTTATAAAGTCAGAATTGCGAGATATAAAGTCAGAATTGTGAGATATAAAGTCACAATTGTGCAATATGAACTCGCAATTGCGAGAAAAAAGTCAGAATTGCGACTTTATATCTCACAATTCTGAATTTATAACACGCAATTCTGAGTTTAAATCTTGCAGTTGCGAGAAAAAAGAATTGTGAGGAAAAAGGTCGCAATTACATTTTTCATTTTTTTATTTAGTGGCAGAAACAAGCTTCCATACTCATCAAGCCTGCATTTATTTGATCAAAAATACAGAAAAAAACAGTAATATTGTGAAATATTATTACAATTTAAAATAATAGTTTTATATTATAATATACTTTGAAATATAATTTATTTCTGTGATACAAAAGCTGAATTTTCAGCATCATTACTCCAGTCTTCAGTGTCACATGACCCTTCAGAAATCATTCTAATATGCTGATTTGATACTCCGTTATTATCAATGTTGGAAACAGTTGTGCTTCTTAATATATTTATGGAACCTGTGATACTTTTTTCATAGTTCATTGATGAATTAAAAGTTAACAAGATCAGCATTTATCCAAAATAGAAATCTTTTCTAACAATATAAGTCTTTACTATTTAATTAATAGTAGTAGTTCAGCTTTGATCACAGAAATAAATTATATTTTAAAGTATAATGAGCATAAGAGACTTCTTTCAAAAACAGTAAAAATAGTAATGTTTCCAAACTTTTGACCGGTACTGTACATATTGGGAATATAATTGGCTCTGTGATGAATTGCTAATGCTCCTCTATTGTAGGTCACTTAGGATAAAAGCGTTTACTTATTGTATTAAAGTAAATAAATGTACATTTCAATGGTCTCCTTTCTTGTTTTCACTAGCCACAATGACTTGGCCCCCCTGTCTGCATCCCTGCTCTCTGATTGGCTCGAGGTACACCGCATGACCCCCGCTGACATGGAGTCACTTCAGCAGGAGCTCCAGCTCGGATCTCCCATGATCCTCTCCGACAACTCAACGCTTCCTGATACCTGATACACCAGTACATGCATTTCATCTCCATCCCCTCGTAGAACCGGTTGAGGTCCGTGAACAGAGGAACTTGATAGCTATATTGTCTACCAGTGTACTAGACCTAGCGTGGGTAGAAAGAATATCTTTGAGGCTCCAAATTATTAAGGTCTTACCCAGAAAAGTGCCTTTATCTTTAATGGGTTCACATACATTATTTACTTGTGCCAACATTAAAGTATGATGCTGTTCGGTTCTTAAGGGTGCTTCCATTCTTGGAATTTCAGTGCCATCGTAAAGCAATTCAGATCCAGGGAAGAAGAGTTCAGCTGTGCTAGTGCCATTGATTCACCCTGGAATTATTCAGCTGATTTTAAAGAACATTCAAGCCGACAGCATTGAAATAACAGCTGTTGTTTAGCAGACCAGTGTTTAAAGCTATTTTTTAGTACACTACAGTAGGAGTCGCCACCAGGGCAGCAGTATTACTGTGATGAAACACAATAAGGGCAGCAGAGCACAATGGAGACTGTAGAAAGTAGTGCAGAGTAGAAAAACATTTCATTTGATGTTGCATGAATGCCTTGTAGAAAATAGTGACACTTGCTGCACCAACATGCAGATTTGTTCAGTTTTACACCAGCAACGGAAAAAGTATTGTTGTCTTGAATAAAGCTCTCAAAGGGATTTTGTCGCATTCCTTTGCAATGTTCTGTTGTTTTTTTACACAGAAGGCACTTAGTCAAGGTGAATTTGCATATTAATACTAAGTCACACCCTTGTTATTCTTGCAAAAATTCTTGCATAATTCAAAGCATTTCTGTCTGTTGTTTTTCGTTTTAAAAAGTGGTTATGCAATAACGTGATGAAAAAGTCAAAAGCTTCTCTGTAAAATAAAAAATGAGAAGCCTCATTTGAAAGTCACCGAATCAATACATAAATTCAATTATGTTAAAGGGCTAGTTCATGCAAAAATGAAAATTCTGTGATTATTTTCTCACCCTCATGTCGTTCCAAACCCGTAAGACCTTCATTCATCTTCGGAACACAAATTAAGATATTTTTGATGAAATCTTGAGAGATTTCTGTCCCTCCATTGACAGACAATTTAAATTTGAAGCTTCAAAAAGTTCATAAAGAGATTGTAAAACTAATATGAATTGAGAATTTTCTGAAGAGACACGATTGCTTTATATGAACAGATTGAATTTAGGCTTTTATTCACATATAAGCATTGATCAGTGAACATAAGCTGAAGCTCAACCGAACCTGCTTGACGCGTGAGAACAAACCTTTTGCGGAAGCTCAAACGTGCTGCGTAACACGAGAATGAACCTCAGTGGTTCTCTCACGCATCAAGCACGCATGCTTGAGCTTCAGTTTACCACAACTGATGTGTGAGTTGATAAATGTTTATGTGAAAAAGTCTAAATTCAATCCGTTCATCATATAAGCCGCTCAATTCATATGGATTAGTTTTACGATCTCTTTAACTTTTTGAAGCGTCAAAGTTTCAGTTGCATAGCTGTCATTGTCAGATTTCATCAAAAAGACCTTCATTTGTGTTGCAAAGATGAACGAAAGTCTTTCGGGTTTGGAACGACATGAGGGTGAGTAATTAATGACAGAATTTTCAATTTTGGGTGAACTAACCCTTTAAATTAGTAAGTACCTTGGAGCAAATGTAGGTGTTTTCTCTTCTGTTGCATCATTCAATTTTTGAGATTTGGGAAACAAATACTGCTTGTATCCTCTCTGGGTACCTTGTGTCACTGTTATAATTTGGATCATATTTTTGGATAATTTCTAATTATGTTTAAAACACATATCTTCCATAGACTTGCATTAGACAACACAGAAGCTTGTCTGAGAAAAGGCCAGACGGCAAAAGTTACTATGATAGGATTGGTCAGTAATGTTTACCTCTACCATAAATAAGCATACAAAATATCAAATACAAAAAAAACAAATCACTTTATTACAAAGATCTATTTACAATATTATTTCAAGAGAAACAGTCACCAAGAGATACCAAAATACAACTGGCTGACTCTAGAAAAGTACTAATTCTTTAAACATTTAATTGTTCAAGAGCTAAAACTTTTACACGTCCTGATATAAAGGTAAATAACATTTATAATTACTGTGCAAAAGGTTGGCTCAATATTTTATTATGTCATTATGTGGACGAGTTGTTCCAGTTGAAAAAAATTGCATTTTTAATCATTACACTTGCACAAATTTCAGATAGTTAAAAGATGATTATAACAATCAAGTGATATCATTCATGTGTCTTGTGTCTGTTTGTGTAACTTTGGTACAAACAAAGTAGGAAACTACATAATATAAAGTTGTTTAAAAAATGATTAAAAAGCCTCTTATGGCATTATAATCCCTGTTTATGTAGGACGGTATTTTGGGGTGGGCTTTCTGCTTCTCTGTGCGTCTATCTCAGCAGCTGTACCAATACCAGCAGAGTTAGAGTCCTGATGAGCACCATGACCCGGTCAGCCCAGTTGTGACTCGATGCGCTCTTGAGCTGGACTCCTCCAACATGGTTTTGGATGAAGTTACTAAAGCTGGACACTTTGGCATAGACTCCTGGGCGGTTTGCTTTAGCGCAGCCGAGACCGAAGCTCACAATTCCAGCTTGCACCCAACTACCATCACTGATCTGACACACCAGAGGGCCACCGGAGTCACCCTGAAAAAGCATGCATGCAGAGAACAGACAGGTATTATGACCATAAACAATGCACAAATAATGTGCATTTGCATTTCATACACCAGCACTCAGTGCTCCTCACCTGGCAGGAGTCTTTGCCCCCTTCTTGGTAGCCAGCACACATCATGTCAAAGCGGATGTCAATATTCTCTGTGGGGTTTATCAGAAACATATCCTGACAAGTCTTGGAGTCAATGATTGGCACTTGGACTTCCTGCAATGGCCCAACCCCCTGTAGAGCAACTAAAAGAGACGAGAAAAGATAAGACTAAGCACTGAGAGGGAAAAAAAAAAAAAAATGTTTGAAATTGCTTTTGTCTCCTCTTTTTATACACACTGAGGGGATGAGAATTTATTTATTTATTGTCTGTGGTAAATTGTCAACACGCTACGCACGCAATACATAGATACTGACCTTGAAAGAATTGGATATTTTCATTCAGCAAAGATGCATTAAATTGAGCAAAAGTGACACTAAATACATTTATAATTTTCTTTCTTATAAATGCTGTTCTTTTTTCAGAGCCGTGACACACCAAGCCACCGGTACGCATCTGTCGAGTTCATTTTTGCTGTGTTTCACACATCGTCAGGGCCGTCTCATGGCTGTTCATGTTAAGCAAATGAATCCGTGCACGAGAATGAAAGCAAAAGTGATGAAAGCGAGCAAAGAAATCAAGACAGTACAGACAGAACGCTGTTCTAATTTACGTCATCTTACCTGAAAATTCCAATTTGCAAATATTTACATAATAACATGAGCCAAGAAAGTGATAAGCATGATTGATATTCAAAATGGTAAGCAAGCACTGCTTTGATTATGCTTTGTTTATCTGCAGTCCTAGGTTGGTTTTCTCTTTTTGAATTACAAATATAAACTATTGATACTTGCTGATATAGATAGTTATTTCCTTACACACAGGCGCAGAACACACATTCTAGTTGCCAGTCAGCTGTCGCCTTTGCGGTGTGTTCACATGCAGCTTTCTGTCCCAGACGCTGCCGACACAAGGCGGCAACACAATTGGCTTTGTCGCGTTAGTTCTTTGACATTGGCTTGGTGTGTCACGGCCTTTAAACTTTTTATTCATTAAAGAATCCTGAAAAAAAAAAAAATAAAAAAAATGTATCATGGTTTCCACAAAAATATGAAGCAGCACAACCGTTTTCGACACTGATAATAATCAGAAGTTTCTTGAGCGTCAAATCAGCATATTAGAATGATTTCTGAAGGATCATGTGACACTGAAGACTGGAGTAGTGATGCTAAAAAAATTCAGCTTTGATCACAGGAATAAATTACATTGTTTTACAATCACATTGCAAACAGGTAATTTAAAAATTGTAAAAAATATTTCACAATATTACTGCTTTTACTGTCATTTTTGTTCAAATAAATGCAGCCTTGGTCAGAAGAGCCTTTCAAAAACATAAAAAAAAAAAAAAAAAAAAGACCCCAAACTTTTGAACAGTAGTGAAATTTAATAAGAGATTATGAATTTTCTGTGTAATAATGTGCACCAACATAGGCTTTTGAGTATATTTTGCCACGCCCCTTTTCTAAATGATCCTGTTATAGCTACCTAAAGGGTAAAGTTCAACTTTTTTTTTTTTGATTAGAAAATTGTACTGCACTTCTGATCAGGTGAAAAACCTAGGACTAGTTCGCAAAAGTAGTTTTTTTTACATAATTGCGAATATTTAATGAACAATTTGATTGACAGCAGTGGATCTTGAGGTTGTTCAGTATGAGGAGTTCACAATATTCATATCAAATGATATGAATATTGTGTAGATGTGTGAAACACCACATGATTACAGAGGCGTAAAACTCATTAGCGGCATCTAGTGGCCAATTTTTTTTTTTTTTTTTTTTTCCCCCCCTCAAAATTCTCACAGACCTCTAGGACCATGAGCCGAACATACCCACCAAGTTTCGTTCCGATCGGCCTCTGTTAAACTTGTCTAATAGGTGCTCAAACTTCATTGGCCAATGGCGGACATGTTTTTCGAGATACGCCAATATCCTCAGAGACAATCATGGCTCCTTGGACCAAGACACTGCATGCCAATTTTCAAGTCAATCAGACTAACGGTTGCATAGTTATAGCTGTTTTCAGGGTTGTTGTTTTTTTCATATTATAGCGCCGCCAAGTGTCCAAACGCCGCCATTTCTTTACTGTGACCACAGATTGAGCCCATACACAAGCATACCAAGTTTGGTGAAAATATCTCATTCCGTTCAAGAGTTATAGCCATTTTAGTAAAAGTGGCCCCACCCATTTCTAACCTTTTGGCACCGCTTAACGACCATAAATCAAATTTTTTATTTTTTTTTGATAATTTTTGATATTCAGTCTCCAGAGAACATTTCTGCACTTGTTTGGTTCTGATCAGGCGAAAAACCTAGGACAGTTTACAAAAGTCGGTTTTGGACAAATTCAAAATGGTGGAAAATTTTGTCCAGATGAAAATTAAATATAAATATGAAGCTAAGGATTCCAACGATATAAGGTACTTGAGTCTACGTCAAACAAGTTATGAACAGTTTCACGTTTTTGTATGCACTCTCTGGGTGTGTGTGAGGGATATACTTGATAATGTCAGATCGTACATCGTTAAAACAACAATTACGATATTATTGCAGATGATATACAGTGCATTCAGAAGGTATTCAGACCCCCTTCACTTTTTTCAAATTTGTTATGTTGCAGCCTGTTACTACAATCATTTAAATTCATTTTTTTCTCATTAATTTACACTCAGTACCCCATAATGTCAAAGTGAAAATTTTAGAACTGTCTGAATTTATTTATTTAAAAAAAAAAAAAAAAAAAAAAACTGAAATTACATTTATATATGTATTCAGATCCTTTTACTCATTACTTAGTTGACGCACCTTTGGCAACAATTACAGCCTCAAGTCTTTTTGGGTATGACACAACAAGCTTTGCACACCTGGATTGGGGGATTTTCTGCCATTCTTCTTTGCAAATCCTCTCAAGCTCGGTCAGGTTGGATGGGGACCATCAGTGGACAGCCATTTTCAGGTCTCTTCAGAGATGTTCAATCGGGTTCAAGTCAGGGCTCTGGCTGGGCCACTCTAGGACATTCATAGACATTCATTCCACTCCTGTGTTGTCTTGGTTGTGTGCTTAGGGTCATTGTCATGTTGGAAGGTGAAACTTCGGCCTAGTCTGAGGTCCTGAGCGCAGTGGAACAGGTTATAATTGACGGTATCTCTGTACTTTGCTCCATTCAGCTTTCCCTCAACCCTGACCAGTCTCCCAGTCCCTGCTGCTGAAAACATCCCCACAGCATGATGCTGCCACCACCATGCTTCACTGTTGGGATGGTTTCGGGCAGGTGAAGAGCGGTGCCTGGTTTCCTCCAGACATAACGTCTAAAACTGAGGCCAAACAGTTAATCAGAGCAGAGAATCTTGTTCCTCACAGTCTGAGAGTCCTTCATGTGCTTTTTTTTGTAATCTCCAAGCAGATGAGAGGCTTCTGTCTAGCCACTCTGCCATAAAGCCCAGAATGGTGGAGGATTGCTGTGATGGTTGTCCTTCCGGAACTTTGTCACATCTCCACACAGGATCTCTGGAGCTCAGTCAGAGTGACCATCAGGTTCTTGGTCACCTCTCTTACTAAGGCCCTTCTGCCCCGATTGCTCAGTCAGGCTGGGCGACCAGCTCTTGGAAGAGTCCCAGTTGTGCCAAACTAATTCCATTTGAGAATTATGGAGGCCACTGTGCTCTTGGGAACCTTCAGTGCAGCAGTTTTTTTTTGTACCTTTCCCCAGATCTGTGCCTTGCAACAAGCTCTGAGCTCTGCAGGCAGTTCCTTTGACCTCATGGTTTAGTTTTTGCTCTGATATGCATTGTCAGCTATGAGGCCTTTTATAGGGCCTGTTTACACCTGGTCATTTCATGCATTTTCTGTCATTGGACAGCTATCCGATCGTGAAATGCCCTCCGAAATGCATTCAAGACTGATTTAAACCCGATCGTTCAAACCACCCTAGGAGGTGGTCTGGGACACATGTCAGATGAAACTGAACAAGTCTAAATGCATCTGGCTGTTGAAACCACATATGTAAATTTTACTCCTCCAAAAATGCTAAAAAATTAACGCGTGAGAGAGTGTAATAGGCTTAATAACATGTTACAGCCAGATATGACGGCACTACTGCAACACGCATTGCCGCAGATGAGCAGCCAAGTATCTCTTCAGCAAGCAGACGCACAAACTGCTGCAAACTAAACTTTAAGTCGCAGATGCTCAAACCAATCATCTTCATTAAAAGTAATGAAACTAAATGATCTTACCCATGCTGATGCCACTCTCTCTACTTTTGCGGCCTTTGATTTTGAAATTAGCTCATGATAAATTAAATGCAGCTCATATCTGTTGCTTTTATTCAGTGCATTTACATGCACCCTCATAATGTGATTATAATGGGATTTTGGCACTATTGCAATTAAACTTTACCTCATGTAAATGCAATACTTCAATTAAAGTAATGCGATTAAGCTCATAATCATAGTAACCATAATCGCATTAAACTAGGTGGTGTATGGCAATTTTAAAATCTCAATATACAGGCATGTAAACATCTTAATCGCATTATTCCCGCACTAACCAAAGTGCGCATGTGCTTGGACGTAGACAGATGCCGTGAATGAACTCCGTGACGTTATTCTGAAGTTTTCTCTTCACCACCAAAATCGCTAAACTCTCTGAAGTCTCTGCACTGTATCTTCATCCACAAGGTGCGAAGAAAGCGACGGCAGCTTAGGCATACCCGGCATTGCGATGTTCACTACGGCGCCAAATAATATCCAGTACGTCCATAAAATGTATTTTGAATTTTATGTAAGTAGATTAAAACAATGGCCAGTAACATGCATACTGTATGCCTGAGTGTTTCACCTATTAGCGAATAATCAGAGTAATGAAAATGTTCTTACTGCGATTAAGACCTTACTCCGATTATGAGAAATAATCGCATTATCGGTGCACATGTAAAGGTAGTAATTGACGTGTAATCCATTAAATTTGCATATAGCATGGAAATCGAAGATCGGATTTGTATCCGTTTTGCAGAGACACATTTATGTGGCCAAGTGTAAATAGAATCATTTTGATAAATCAGATCCAAATCTGATCTGTAAAAATGTATGAAGTGACCAGGTGTAAACAGGCCCATAGAGAGGTGTCCAATCAATTTAATTTACCACAGGTGGACTCCAAGTGAAGGGGGTCTGAATACTTTCTGAATGCACTGTATATCGCACACCCCTATGTGCACAATGGTAATTTTAGGGTGCACTAAACACTTTTGGTGCGCACCCGTGTTCAATTGACAGTTTGATGAGTTCGGTTTGTTTGGATGATGTGAACGCTGTTTTTGGAACTTGGGTGCACACACACAAACTGTAACTAAGTCCATTTAAAAATGGTGGTCTGGAGTACGGTTCATGTGTACTAAATCACGGAAGTGAACAGCTATTGATGACGTATGATTCTGTGATAAAACGGTGTTTTTGTCTGTGTTCTCACTCACTTTCCTGACAAGTGTGATTGACGCACTGCAAGAAGAGAGAGAATGGAGAATGTAACTTATGCATTCTTTAGAACAGTTGCGGTACTTTCATGGCAGATAGACGGAACTGGCATTATGTGCTGCTGACGCTTTTGGAAAAAAAAAAAAAAAAAAAAAAAAAAAAAAACAAAGGTGCAAAAACCAAAATATAAAAGCAAGGTGAGTAATGCTATGCATTTTGCCGCCTTCTCCTGCGTCCTCGATACCAAGCAACAGCTGCTTTGAAGATGCAAACACAATGCAGTTTGAACCCAAATAATACAATCCAGAGGGGAGCAAATGAACTTGGGTTTGGACCAGGCGATCAAACCAAGTGTGAAAGCACCCTTAAATAAGTTAACTCACTCACCTCCATCTCTGATGTTACCCCATCCAGTGATCATGCACTTCATGTCGCTGTTAAACTCCGCATTGGCATTTGGCAAGCAGACAGGCTGAATGCGGTCAGACCACACAATAGGTGTGGCTAGCTCTACTAGAGCAATATCCTGACCCAACTGAGGGTCTGTGTAACCCAGTGGAACCACCACGTGACGGATCCTATGGCTCGTCTGGTCCGGATTCCAGCCATTCAGCTGCTGTCGGCCCGCGTAAATGATGTAGGAGGAGATGTCGTTAGGGCTGGACAGAAAGGAGAAATTGTTTATATGTATATAATTGTTTAAATATATATGTAAAGCCAAAAAATAAACAAACAAGGATTATATGGGTGTTAAAAAAAAAAAAAAAGGTGCATCCAAACTTACTTGGGAAAACAGTGTGCAGCAGACAAGACCCAGCTCTCCGAGATGACAGTTCCTCCACACACATGTCCTTGACTGTCAGACTAAATGTATAAATCAGCCAGCGATCAGGGGGATATCGATAAGAAACCAGATTCGACAGACAATAGACCTTAAACAATGTAGCGCCATATTTAAAGGATTAGTTCGCTTCAGAATTCAAATTTCCTGATAATTTACTCCAAAATGTTAATGTCTTTCTTTCTTCAGTCGAAAAGAAATTAAGGTTTTTGAGGAAAACATTCCAGGATTTTCTCCATATAGTGGACTTCACTGGGGTACAACTGGGTTGAAGGTATAAATTGCAGTTTCAATGCAGCTTCAAAAGGCATTACGTAATCACGTCGGAAAGGCCACGCGTGACGTAGGCGGAAGTACCGCAGTAGAGCGAAAAACTCCATCTCATTTTTCAAAATCATCCAACATTTTTGTTTTACCTTTTTTTGTAAAGGGCGTTTGACTTTGCACGTTCACTTTGTAGACACTGGATCGGAACTTCTACCTACGTCGCGCGTGAACTTTCCAACTTGATTACGTAATGTGTAGCGTATCGCAGAGCAGTGTACGACGAGCATTTGTGGTTAAAAAGTATATAAAATTTTTTTTTTAGTAAATGACCAATCATTTCACAAGATAAGACCCTTATTCCTCAGCTGGGATCGTGTAGAGCCCTTTGAAGCTGCACTAAAACATTCAACTTTGCAACATGCAACTTTGACATTCAGACCTTCAACCCATTGGTAGCCGTTGAAGTCCACTATATGGAGAAAAATCCTGGAATGTTTTCCTCAAAAACCATAATTACTTTTCGACTGACAAAAGAAAGACATAAACATCTTGGATGACATGGGGGTGAGTAAATTATCAGGAAATTTTAATTCTGAAGTGAACTAATCCTTTAATTTTTGACAGGAATGAAAACAAGGCTGCGAGGGATAGAAGTACTGTGCTTTTATTTAACAACATACTGATGACAAAACAGCTGAAATAAATTCAGTAGACAAAAACTCCATAAAAGAGTTTTGAAAGGTGTGAGTTGTAAAAATTATGTGATATAGGACCTTTATGCAGTGCTTGCCGTAAACACTGTAAGTCTATCCCTCACAGCCTTGTTTTTAATCCGCGTTCAATTCAATATTCCGCCTAACCTGACTAAGGTCTATTCAAAATGTATCCTAAACCTTACCTATTAAGTAATTTAAGAAAACTGGTTTGACTGATATTTGGATTCAGTCAAGATCCATAGGGCAAGGACAAATAAAAAGAAAATAGATTTATATTTGTCAAAGAGGTGGAATTGTGGAATAACTGTGACAGGGAATTTAAAACATGTAGTTCACTTTGCAAATTTGTATTTGTATAAATTTATGAAAAGTTTAAGTAACTGTTTTGTTTTTGTATCTTTTGTACGGTTTAAATTTAGCTGTAGAACTGAAGCCTTATTTTATCTACACTTTTTTCATAATACGCATGGAAAAATACTAAAGGAAGTCAATGGCGCCCATCAACCGTTTGTTTGCTGACGTTCTTCAAAATATTTACTTCTGTGTTCAGCAGAATAAAGAAAGTCATACAGGTTTGGAACAGTTTGAGAGAGTAAATGACAATTTTCATTTTTGAGTGAACTATCCTATTAATGTGTCAAATTATGTATATTTTTTTTATAGAATTGTGTATGAGGACCAAAATAAATTATGTAACGAAAGCCTGTGAACTCTGCCTCAGTTCTTCAAAACTTTACTTTCATAATGCCTGCCATTATTACCTGAATATCCACCTGCCAAGGCCAAGCGCCTTCTGACGCAGAAGAACCTCCAACAATCCTGTTCGTCATTATTGGTCGACCACATTCTGAGACAGAGACATGATTCTGGTGACTTGTTTGCTTTCCTCTCACAAAACCACTCTAGTACAAATTAGGTCAATTTATCTTACCTTGAGCCTCGCCCATCCATAACCCTGAATGGCGCCCAACAGAAATCAAAACAACGAGGTTACAATTCAACATTAATTAGGCCTATATATCCATTAGAAACATTTAGCCTATTATTTTTAGAAGATGTGCACCTACCAATCAATATGCCGAAGACAGTCCAATAACATGAGGTGTACCGCATCTTATCAAAATACCTGTATTCCGCGGCGCCTTCAGAAGAGCTCAACTTTGTTGATAATTCAGAGGCGATCGACGCAACTCTTTAAAACGCGGATCTTTCTAGAAATATTCACTGCCTTGGTCGAAGAGGTCGGAAGAATAGTGAATACGGAGACGTCTGAAGTTTCGCTTACGAAAAAAAACATTAACCGAGCTTATTTCTTCAAATGGTCTGCCTACCTGTCCCACAATGCCCAATCAGGAGCGTCCGTTCCTCAAAGAGTGCGTATAGATCCCGCCCACATGTTAAGTTCTAGCAGTTTTGGTTTCTCTGTTTTGTTTCGGGAATTTGTCCGAGAATGCGGTAGGGCAAGGTGTCAGTAGTGACTAATGAGTACAAGTTTCAAATGTAGGTCCTCAGTAAACACAATGTGTTTAATCTAAACAACAAAGTATCAGTAAAGCAGTGGTCTCAAACTCAATTCCTAGAGGGCCACAGCTCTGCACAGTTTAGCTCCAACCAGCTCCAACTCACACCTGCTTGAAAGTTTAGTAATCCTGAAGACCTTGATCAGCTGGATCGGGTGTGTTTGATTAGGGTTGGAGCAAAACTGTGCAGAGCTGTGGCCCTCCAGGAATTGAGTTTGAGACCAATGTAGTAAAGCTTCAAGGTCTACAGTTCTGCCTTGCGGTGGCTTTAAATCCTTGATTTAATCATTTTCCATATAAAAGCTACTAGATTACTTCCATTTTAGACTTTGTCATGTCATTTAATATGGCTGTGTGGGTTGAAGGGACACTGTAAACGAGTTTTGCAGTCAGTCCCTTATCACATGACTGAGAAACAGGTATAACAGGTTTAAATATCTTGTCCTCCACACGTAATGCAAAGGAAGTTATCAACAACAAAGAACCATTATATTTATTTGGCGTTCATGACTTTGTAATTTTGTAGTGGGAACATGTTAAAGTGTTAAAATCAGTCAGGACTTCACAGCTGAAAAAGCAATTATAAATGATTATTATTATTATAAATTCTACAAAGTATGCAAGCAAAAAAAACTGTTATTTCAATTTAGTAAGAATAATTTATGATATTACTGTTTCTTTATTATTTAAAATAAACCCTCACAGGGTGATCAGGACCACTGAAGCACTGAAGGGCTGCAATAATAACCAGTTGACTGTACATTATCCCACTTTATGACATGGCTATGTATGCACTAACGAAAAGTATAAATAAGCATGCAATCAGTGATCTATATAGAAATCTGGATTGCTCATGACATCATAAAAAAGTAAAGTCGCCACGTTGCCATATGGGTATTCCCTCACAATCTATTGAATTAATAGGAAATCATGTGATTTTCATTAGAAAACAACGAGTCAGCATTTTTATATCTGAAATCTCCCTGTACATTCTTACAACGCAAATGTATCTGTTGAACACAAAAGAAGATATTTTGAAGAATATGGGTAACCAAAGCAGTTGATGGACCCCATTATGAAAAAGTCAATGGGGTCCATCAACTGTTTGGTTACCCATGTTCTTCAAATAACTTATTTTGTGTTCAACAGAAGAAAGAAATTCATACAGGTTTGTAACAACTTGAGGGTGAGTAGATGATGAGAGAATTTTCATTTTTGGGTCAACTATCCCTTTAAGACTGACCTTTTGGTTATGTCTGAAAGCTGAAAAATGCTGCCTCCCCAGCCAGAATAAGGAGGTAGAAAAGCAACAAAGCATGTCCGAATCATGATCATGTCACATCCTGTCTACTGAGATACCTTCATCTAATCGATTACTGAAGGCACCATAGATGTATCCTTATGATATTCCCCAATTCCCCATGTCATCTGAAAGTGTGGTTGGTGTTCAGTTTGTGTATAAATAGCCTATGTTTTTGACCAATTTTTTTCCACTTTTAATGTCATGTCTAGTGATTCCACCTCAATGTAGGACTGAATGTTATTTTAAGTCATTCCTGCCTGCTGCAATCAGACTTTATAATGTGCAATAATAATATTTTGCTGCTATTTATCTGTGTATTTTTTTTTTTTTTTTATCTTAGGGAATATTATGTTTTTAGCTTATATATTAGGGGGTACTGTGTGCTTGATTATAATTTTTTTTTTTTTTTTTTTAGTTTGTATTCTGTAGATAGATCGTTGGTTGTTTGTCTGTGAGCAAGGACTAAGTGATTGCTGCTATTGTAACAAACATAATTTCCTGCAATGGATTAATAAAGTATCTATCTATCTACATCAATATTGTAGTAAATATTAAATATGAAATATTTGCTTAGTTAACCCTCTACAGCACAGCGTTGCCCTCAGGCAATGGAAAGTTTTCTTAAGCCCTATGTTTAGTGATTTTTTCTTTAAATGATTACAACCAATTAGAAAGGTCGAGAAAGTACCAAAGAACAGTCCAGTAAGGTGTGGGTGTCACTATCAAACACCATTTAAAGGTGGGACGTCCTGTTCTGACACATGGTCACAGGAGCACATGGTGTGAGAAGAAGGCAAGATTATTTGCTTTAGTAATCTTATTTAAAATGACACGAACTGTACATAAAAAAATATGTGTGTGTGTATGAAGGTGTAGAGAAGACTTTTGTCAGGTTTTATGAAGTTTTTTTTATTTTGCTTGTTCAGATATTCAGTTTTTCTTTTCGTTGCCTCAGGGCAACGTTGTGCGATAAGGGGTACTTTTTGAGGATGTTTTGGACAATACCTCACATTGGCCACAATGTGTGAAGATGCAGGGTTCCTGGGTGTGCAGAAACACACAAAGTGATGTGAAAAAATTGTAACATACACCACTATTTCACAGCAGAGAAGAAGTGCTTTTTGAAGTTTTCGCACGGAGTGAAATCTTATTACATGAAGTACATTATATGGCATGACACAGTACATGATACAGATGCATGTATCAAATTCAATATATCAATGTCTTTCAAGTGTTTTCCCCTTTTTACTTAATGATTTCTTGACATTTTTTTTTTTTAATTTGATTTTGATGATAATTTTCTCTATGATTCTGTACCATTGTTGCACAACGTTGCCAATTTTTTATCAATAAAATGTTCCCAAATGAACCAAAAAATGATGTGGAATATTTTTTTTTCATGTGCCATCAACGTGTGCAGTAGAGGGTTATTATCAAAGCTCTTTCTTGATCATAAATTCTGCCTCAGAAGTCTGTCCGAAATCAGTTTCAGCAGTTTATGCAACAAGTTATTTAACTAAGCTTTCTGAAGCAGCCAATCATATCATTTGCAGTGCTTCATGGGAATGGGCAGATTTTTAAAGGGTTAGTTCACCCAAAAATGAAAATTCTGTCATTAATTACTTACCATCATGTCGTTCCACACCCGTAAGACCTTCGTTCATCTTCAGAACACAAATTAAGATATTTTTGATGAAATCTGAGACTCCTCCATAGACAGCAATTTTTATCAACACTTTCAAGGTCCAGAAAGGTACTAAAGACATCGTTAAAACAGTCCACATGACTGCAGTGTTTCAACCTTAATGTTATGAAGTGACGAGAATACTTTTTGTGCGCAAAAACAAAACAAAAATAACAACTTTATTCAATAATCTCTTCTCTTCCCTGTCATTATCCTTACGTAGGTGCCGCAGTTAGCACAGTGAAGTTAATGAGTAGCCGCAGAACCTGGAAGCGATTGATGTAAACAACGTATGAAAATGACACAGAAGAGAGAATATTGTTGAATAAATTTTTGTTTTGTTTTTGCGCACAAAAAGTATTCTCGTCGCTTCATAAAATTAAGGTTGAACCACTGCAGTCATGTGGACTATTTTAACAATGTCTTTAGTACCTTTCTGGACCTTGAAAGTGTTGATTAAATTGCCGTCTATAGACGAGTCATATACCTCTCGGACTTCATCAAAAATATCTTAATTTGTGTTCCGAAGATGAATGAAGGTCTTACAGGTGTGGAACGACATGAGGGTGAGTAATTAATGACAGATTTTTCATTTTTGGGTGAACTAACCCTTTAATACTAAAGAGTTCTTTTGGCGCAAATTTCTTGTTTCAATTCTCTGATTGGTGGAGATTCTTTGCAGAATCATGGGTAATGTAGTTTTTCACCAGGAATTCCGCTGTTACACACATTTTTATTTTAAAAAATTAGTTGAAATAATGCGGGCTGATGGCTTTAAAAAAAAAAAAAGCTTTACCAACCTCGAAGCTCACAGGTCTTTCTTAAAAGGTCAGTTCACCCAAAAATGAAAATAATGTCATTTATTACTCACCCTCATGCCGTTCTACACCCGTAAGACCTTCGTTAATCTTCGGAACACAAATTAAGATATTTTTGTTGAAATCTGATGACTCAGTGAGGCCTCCATAGCCAGCAATGACATTTCCTCTCTCAAGATCCATTAATGTACTAAAAACATATTTAAATCAGTTCATGTGAGTACAGTGGTTCAATATTAATATTATAAAGCATCGAGAATATTTTTGGTGTGCCAAAAAAACAAAATAACGACTTATTTAGTGATGGCCGATTTCAAAACACTGCTTCAGGAAGCTTCGGAGCATAATGAATCAGCGTATCAAATCATGATTCGGATTGCGTGTCAAACCGCCAAACTGCTGAAATCACGTGACTTTGGCGCTCCGAACCGCTGATTCCACACGCTGATTCATAACGCTCTGAAGCTTCCTGAAGCAGTGTTTTAAAATCGGCCATCAATATAAGTCGTTTTTTTTTTTTTTTTTTTTTGGTGCACCAAAAATATTCTCTTTGCTTAATAATATTAACATTGAACCACTGTACTCACATGAACTGATTTAAATATGTTTTTAGCACCTTTATGGATCTTGAGAGAGGAAATGTCATTGCTCCCTATGCAGGCCTCACGGAGCCATCGGATTTAAACAAAAATATCTCAATTTGCGTTCCAAAGATTTACGAAGGTCT